>NC_061510.1:262869529-262994303 GCF_022539505.1 Lolium rigidum | reverse complement strand
TATAGCATGGTATGCAAATATTATCATAAACACAAAGATATATTATAATAACCATTTTATTATTGCCTCTTGGGCATATCTCCAACATATACTGCAAAAAAAATTATTTGCAATTTATAATACACTATATACTACACAATTCTACTTTCAAATTTATAATAAATTATATACTACAAAATTATACGCAACTATGTACTACCTACACTAAGTTACTACAATTTCTACAACAAATTATATAGAAATATCTATTACCAAATTTACGCTAAAATACTACAATTTCTACTAAATATTCTACACCAAATCACTACAATAATTCTACTACAATTTCTACAGTAAATTACACAATTTATGCTACCAAAAATAACACAAATTATACACAAAATTAGTTCAATGTAGGGGCACGACTCCCCGTGACGACACGGATGTGGGGTGATGGCGGCATAGACCGGAGGCGGCGACAGCGGAACAGACGCGGGGTGGAGGCCTTGGCGATGACACAGACCGGTGGCGCTGCAGGGCGAGTACGGAGTGGAGAGATGCGCCATCGGGGGTGGAGCCAAGGGGTGAGGCAGCGCGGGGTCACGTGTGTGAGGAAAATAGGGGTGCAACAAGGACAACTGGCTGCATTTTTTCGTGGCTGCACCTTGGTGGGCCAGCGTGGGCCGCGTGTTGTAACGGGGCCGCCAGTGGCTTAGCGGCCTCTGTTTTTTTTTCTTTTGATTTGATTTTCTTCACAAATAAAAGAGGCTTTTTCTATTTTTGAAGAAAATTTAGTGGTGTGGTATAAAAATGTATGCCACAAGTAGAAAAGTCTTAATGCCTTATTGATAAAATGCAATGCTAGTGAGGTTGTGCAACCGGGTTGGCTCGTGGGGCTCATATTGCTGTGGCATGGCACTATTTCCGCCACAGGTAGGTCCATACTGGTGGCACACCAAAATGTGTCACTCCACAAATATTGTTGGTGATAGTGCCCTAGAGTAAAATAATAAGGAGTATTTATTATTTATATCTCAAAAGTTCGTAATAATTTTTTACCATGATATAACTGTATTAAACGGAAACATTAATACACGTGTAGTATTCTAAACGAACAAGGGTCCCTGACAAGTACACATGTATAAGCTAGCTTATTATGGTCAATCGTTGATCGGAGTTTCCCAATCAAGAACACCAACGTTATTGATAATGGGGTCATATCATTAGATGAATGATATGGTGGACATACCCAAAAAGTAAGTATTGTAACACGATTAATGTCACATGAAGTCCAACGTCGCGATGTTTATGAAGGCGTAGTGATCTAATCCTTAGACCTTGAGATCATATTATAATCACTGTCACCGACGACTGCTTTGACATCAGTCGCTACTCCGTAACAGGGTGATCATAAAGGTGTTGCTCAAGTATTCCAATGGAATAGGTTAAGACATATGTGACTAGGGCCGACACAATTGTGCCGGCTAATCTATTGGGCTCGGATTGGTGCCAACGGTTCCCGATGTCGTTCCAAAACACGCAACCACCCTAATAAAGCTATTGGGACCACAAGTGAAAATGCTCTAAGATGTTTGGGCAGTTCAATTTCAACTGTCAAAACGTCTTATATTTGAAAAATGATGGAGCATCTAACTACGTCAATCGAATTGCAAAGGAGGGAGAAAAATGTGATAAATAAGTTTTCATTAAGTAAAACAAGTATACCACTTTCACCCAGGGCAATTCTTCGTGCCAGTTGTAACCCAAGCAAAAGAACCGATATTTAGAAATGAAAACGCCCAAATCAACGGAGCACACGCAGGCTGAAGTAAACAGGAAAATCAAAAGGAAGCACTCTGTGATTTCCTCTAACTGAATGGAACTTCGTCATCAATTGCATGCTAATGCATGACGTAGACGTGGTACTCGACGGTGGCGTCGCCGGTCTTCAAGTCGAGCCAGTGGGTCCGGGCCTGCGCGTACCCGCGGGCGAAGCGGAAGGCGCCGGTGCCGCCGATGACGGGCATCTCGCGGACGTCGGCGAGCGGGCAGTTGCGGCCGAGCACGGCGAGCGAGCTCCCGTTGTAGGGCCCCGAGGTGAGCACCAGGTTCATGGCCTGGAGGAAGCCCAGCTGGGCCTGGTCCGCCGCCATGTACAGGCCCTGGGCGCGTCCCACGGCCGTCGACCCGGGCTCCGGCCCCTCCGTCAGCGGGTCGTCCATCACGTTCACCATGCCGAAAAATGTCCGCGACGACGGGTCTGCCGGCCCCGCCAGCCGCACCGCCGACGGCGACGCGCCGCTCACCGTGTCGTGGAAGTAGAAGTGGAGGTGCGTGGGGGCGTCCGGATCGGCTGCCCGGCGATGCCCACGGGCCAAGGCCCTGGACCCGTGCCGCATCTGAGCCGCCTCGCTGGACGCTGCCAGCGCCATGAAGAGCACAAGAAGCATCACCGCTCCCTTGGCCATTTCCTTGAGCTAAGTGGTGTGTGCTTTCTTAAGTGTGTGTGGCTTGTGCTCTTCAAGTGGTAGCTCACGATCTATTTATAGTGGCATGGCGCGTGCGAAGAAGAAGAAGAGAAGTGCTACGTGGCGGGCGGCGATTGGGATTCTGAAGGCTGCTCCATGGACTGGAGTGGCAGGTAAAATGTGCTTTGCTTGACAAATGGTGATAGGCACCTGGGGAGTACAATGGATGCTTATGATGTTGCTTGTGGTTCTAGATTTGGAGAAATGTTTTGAGTGGGGGTGTCATCGGATTTCAATTGTCGGTGGCGAGCCATCTTTTTTTCTATAAAAAGATAATAATATCTACGCCTCCACAGATGCATACAACCTTTATTACTTAATTTAAAATATATTAATTGCTGGTTGAAAATCAGCACATTCTAGACGTGCTATTGTACCACCTCCCATATTTTTGTTTGTAGACGGGTCACATCAATCCTCATCAAGCACAATGAGGATTACACTGATGATAATGGAGATTCCACCGATTAGATCCACGATGATGACACAAGTAAGAATCATGGCGCACACTGAAGTTCTATAATTGGAGATTTAGTATTACGTTAGTAGTATAACTTTTATACTAACTTTTTGACACTTACTATAGATTAGATGGAGCATTATCAGTAGAGCATGTTGAATTTACTGATATTGTACAATACTTTATAAGATAAGTCACCAAAATATCAGATGTACCAAATTAAATTGTCCGTGAGTTATGCAACCGCTAACCGTCGGTCATCGGCCTCTCTGAATTTCAGTTCGGCTATGACGCCCTGCCAAAGCAGTCATGCGAATTTGAAAAAAAAAATGAGCTGAGTTTGTTTTGTGTTGAACTTTTGAAAAAAAGTTAATTTTGTCAGAATTATCGCAGTTACCTCATGAATGGATCT
The DNA here is from genome assembly GCF_022539505.1 of Lolium rigidum. Lineage (NCBI taxonomy): Eukaryota > Viridiplantae > Streptophyta > Magnoliopsida > Poales > Poaceae > Lolium > Lolium rigidum. Next base: position 262,990,924 of record NC_061510.1, on the reverse strand, counting down.
TTGATTATTTCATGGAAATTCTAATACGTCATAGACAAGCTAGAGTGCAGAATGCTGGTCGTCACAGGCTCACAGCCTTTGTGTAGTGGATCGATCTCTGTGGTGCTTTGCTTCCACGCCGGGCAACCAGAACTGAAAAGCACTCATGCGTGCCAGCGTGCGTCCCAGCGAGCGGCTGACCGGCGGCAATGCAAGTCGCTGTGGACGGATACGCAGAGCAAAGGTAGCAATCGTGCAACTGTCGTGCATGCACAAATCCACCGGCTAGACGATATTGCCTCCTGTCCTAATCGCATCCAAAAAGAACAATCATAGCAGTTGCGTTCGTCAGCTTATATTTGTTCCAGTGTCTCGTTGGGTTACCTATATGGACAAAGCGCAATATACCTATTATTCTACTTGTGTTGCTAGATATTCATATTGTCTACGCTGCTTATATCATCAGATGTTGCCATCTCAGAAAGGCTCCCATGATTTATGCTCAAAATTGATTTCAAGAAAGCCTTCGACTTTGTGAACCGGGATAACCTCCTTACCATCCTTAGGGTACGGGATTTCGGTGAGAGGTGGTGTGACCGGATGCCCCGTATCCTTCTAAATGGACACACTATTGTGCTTCTCAACAGGGTGCCCGGCGATTGGATTCTATGCCGCAACGGCCTTCGGCAAGGCGATCTGCTCTCCCCTTATCTTTTCATCATTGTGGCGGATGTTCTCCAACGCCTCATCCGCAAACCATTTGCCGACGGCAAGCTGTTTCACCCAATCTCCCCCACCACCCCGTGCCCCCTTTGCAATATGCCGATGACACTTTTATTATCTGCAAAGCGGAACATAGGGATGCGTCCTGCCTCAAGGAGGTCCTAGACGATTTCGCTTCCACAACCGGGCTGGCTATTAACTCCCACAAGTCTTGTTTCATCCCATGCATGTTTCTCCCGATGAACAAAACCTTATGGCTTCTTCGCTCGGGTGCCCGATCTCCTCCTTCTCTCAATCCTATTTAGGCCCGCCTCTTTCACCTACTAAGCTCCCTATCTCTGCCTACGCTCCGCCTACGCTCTGCCTATTCTTTCTTTCGACCGTCGTCTCTCGGGATGGCGTGCTCTCCCGGTGGGCGCCTTGTGTTATGTAATGCTGTGCTAAATAACCTTTGCTCGAAAGTATTTGTAAAAGGCGCCACGCTTTTGTCTGGAGCGACAAAGACTCTTGCTCAGGTGCTCATTATCTAATTGCTCGGGATAAAATTTTATTGTCTAAAGAGGAGGCTGGCTTCAGCATTAAGGATCTCCACCGGCAGAACATGTTCATAAACTCCACCAAGCCGACTCTCTACCTTGGAAGCCAACATTCAGGACGTGACCTCGGCTATGTAACTTCGGCTCCTTCCCACCTCAACAAAAATCATGCAGGAATGCCTCCCGCTCTACCGTGCCGTCACTCGCGCCACTGTGGTGAGTGGCACCTCCATGGCACCTCCACGGTCTTCTAGCTCGATAAGTGGCTTCCCGGCAAGCCGCTTGCGAAGCGGTACCCCACGCTCTTCTCGCACATCATCAGGCCGAATGCTTCGGTTGCTTCGGTCGTCTCGTCTGGCCTCTCACTTTAGCCCAGGCTAAGTGGTGCGTCTGAGCGGGAGCTCCGTGCCGTCCATGTCTATGTGGTCTCCGTCTCTCAACGACGGACATGATCATTGCTTGATCGACTCTCCCTCAACTCACCCTTTCAGCTCCAGAGGATCATACCACATGCTCTCCCTGCAGCACCATAAGGATGTGTCCGCATGCACGTCCTGGGACCTCCTTTTGCCTACCAAGGTCCAGATTTTCTCGTACCTCGACGACATCGACAGGCTCAACACGTGTTCCAACCTTTTCTACGAGAACTGCACGCCCTCCATTGTGCGTGCGACCTATCCCTTGACTGAAACGGGGTGGCATCTCTCTTGCCGCCGAGGTGCGGGGTAGGTTGGACACCAGGGTCCCGACCAACCACTTCTCCATCTGGGACTTGCCACCTCCTCCTGGAATGGCAGGTCACATTTGGCATGCATGCATCGCGACGACCCTCTGGTCGATCTGGAAGGCATGCAATGACCTCATCTTCAACGCCAAGCCCTCCATGGCGAGCAATGTGCTCCACAGGGCTGGTGACGACCTTGCTATCTGGAGATGGAGATACACGATCCATGACCGTGAACGGCTCAACACTCTTTCGTAGTTTCCTCTTGTCTGCTGCTATGTAATTTCTTTGTATCCCTTCTCTAAAACCCCATGTTTTTCTCACTTTGTACAGTTGATATGAGTGCAAAGTCGCCTTGAGTAATATAACACGTGGCGGGGATTTATTCCGCCTCACCCCTAAATTCTCGAAAAAGTTTTCTGGTCAAAACTTTAGTGTTGTACTATGATACTAAAGCGGCACTTGATATTTCAAAGAATCTTGTGCAATGTGATCACCAAAAAACATTGAGATATACCATCAATTCATCAAAGGAGAACTTGAATCCAGAAGTTATTTAAAGTTGGCATATATGCTTTAGTAATGGGCCACTGGATAAACTAACTGTTTTTAGTGGAGCAATACAGCTTTATATTATGCATTTAGGGCATGTACAATAGGCTGACATTACCCTAAACCCCTTTTTTCCGTTTGCTACGTAGGATTTTTGCTTAGTTGAAAGAGAGAAGAAAGAAAGAAAATGTTGTCTTCCTTTAACTTAGGAATGATCTTTTATTAAATAAGAGAAGACTAATTTTCCCATTATACGACTTATCTCCCCTTAGTCACATAATTTCCTATTAAGAATAATTAGTTCTCATTTGTTGCAAGGGGTGACAATAAGAGATAATGCATTGTACTCATGATATTTATCGTCTTCTCTAGATGATGTGGATTACTAAGAGAAGAGATGTCTTTCCTACCATTGTATTTACCCTTAGGGAATCTCCAACGGGCGACACAAACAGACGTTGAGCAACCGTTTGCGTCCTCGCGGATAAAAAATGCATCCGGGACCATGCCCTGCGGCCCGACGCATAGTGTCCGGGCTGTCCGCGGCGACGCAAACCTAACCCAAATGTGAGTCGAGTTTGCGTCTTGGCGGATGCTGCGTGAACACGCTGAGTGACCGCCGAAACTTACGTAGGACCCGCGTGTTAGTGGCAGGGAGGCCGGTAACATTCCCGCCAGTGGCCACTCCCCACGCGAAAAATCAAAGTAGACCGGCGCCAGCAGTCCAGGCCATAGCGTTGGACGTCCTCATCGCCGCAGCCACCATGGATTCCGAGGGAACCCTCGCAGCCGCCGCCGCCCCGGACTCCCCCATAGCCACCACCATAGCCCCAATGGAGGCCACATCTTTGGCGGAAGCAAAGCGTGCCGCACCAGCGGCAGGGACGCTAAACCGAAGGCAGCAAAGAAGGTGTTGTCCAAGGAGGAGAAATGCAGGGGCCGCCGCCATGGAGGCCACCCAGCACATGGCGTGGCAGATGCAGTTGAAAGCCGGCGTGGCGCAAGTAGGACTCCATCAGAGCTTAGCGGAGGCCATGCTCCTCGTCAAGCGAGAGGGGATCGTCGGCGTCGCTCCCCCTGCCTCTTCGGTGAGCTTGGTAAGTTCCCAGCTGCGTCCTGGAATGCCTGCTCCCTTGCAGGTCCACGCGGCATCGCGGTTCGCCTTCGACGTCGCGCCGGTGCAATTCAATGGGGCACCGGTTCCTGACCTGAACCGGACGCCGAGAAGCGGTGACTCGTGCCCGGGCGTGACAGAGGAGACGCGCCAGGTCCCGTAGGATAGCATGCCGGTGCCCCACAGCTTGTTTGACGAAATGACACCATCTGCCCCGACGCTGGACGACCCGGTACGTAAGCACTCTCACTGTGTGGGTCTGCCGTGTGTCATGCGTCTGACGTCCGGTGATTCGTAGGCCTATGGGAAGGGACGCAGTGGTAGCAACATCGAGGCCATGTGAAAGTGCATGGAGCCCCCATGTGTGGTTTTGGTAATTAATGACAATCCCTATGGACTAATGTTTGCATTGAGTTATATTTGTAGGAGTTGTCCATAGGCAATTCTTGAACCATATGTTGGCTTCAAGGTTGCAATAAGAAGAATTTGATGAAGGATATCAAGTGTCAAGTATGTCTTGAAGATGAAGATGAAGTGAGCCCTCAAGTTACTTCAAGACATCAACATGATGAAGAATGAAGAAATGATGTGCAAGTTCAAGATGAGCCATATCTAAGAGATCATTTGCTTGAAGCTTGCCATCCATATGGTGATCATGGATATGTGAAGATGTGCCGAAGAAGAAGCTCTCCCATGGTGGATTATGGGGGAGCAATCCACAAGACTTCGTCAAGCAAGCACAATCAAGAAAGGTGTTCCATCTTGTTGCGGTCAAGATCGTCATCATCAAGCTCAAGTGGAATACTCAAGGTTAAGGTTTTATCTTGATAGGGTTTCTTTCTCACCGGTCTCATGGTGTAGTTGGAGACCGGTTTATAGTTTAGTTGCCGTACTATCAAGAGGGCTCTCGAGTGAGTAACTCGATCGTATCCTTCGGAGAGCTCAAACCTTTGCATCCTTGCATCATCTTTCTTGGTTGTTATTTGGATCTTATCCATATGGTGTTTTAGAGCTTGTGCTTATTCTCATGACAAGCTCTAGTTCATCGAAAACGGATTCCGCATGAATCACTTGTTGCGTTTTCGATATTGGAGTTTTTCTCGGTTTCTCGTATTGAGAGGTTTCACTCGAAAATACATAGAAAAACCTACCCCACTTGTTCTTAAGCTTTTCACTCTTTGTGCGGTAGCTCTTGTCATCTTCTTTACAACAAAATTGGTTTCACCTAAATCCGAGTTTCCTAACTCAAGTTGTTGCATTTTCCATATTGGAGGTTTTACCGGTTTCTTGTTTATAGATAGGTAAAACCTTTATCCATTTGTTTCTATCCTACTTTGCTGGACTATGATTGTTCCCTGCATTATCTTGTAGAGCTTGTTACTAGCTTCGAAACGAGCCCAAGATCATCAAAATCGGAGTCCGGATGCAAAAGTTCTTGAGGTTTTCGTATCGGGTGTTTGGGTAAAAACAGGGGGGCCGGAACTGCCGCCTGGAACACCCCGGCACTGCCGCCGGGCCGGCACCTGCCGGTGGAAAAAGGCCAGCACTGCCGGCCACCCCGGCACTGCCGGTGGAACAAGGCCGGCACTTGCCGGCCTGTCGCGATTTTGGCCCCAACGGGCAGAAATCTGAGACCCCTTTTTAAGGCTTTCTTCCTCCTCTTTCTCCCCACTTCTTCTTCCTCCTTTGGCTCTCCACCATTGCTGACCTTGAGAGCTTTCCACATCCCTCTACTCCTCCAATGATTCTTGAATCCATTTGAGGGAAAAGGAAGAGGAGATCTAGATCTACATTTCTACCAATCAAATCCATCTCTTTGTGAGTGGAACTCTCTAGATCTTGATCTTGGTGTTCTTTGTGAATTCCTTTGTTCTTCCTCTCTTATTCCCCCAATAGCTTTTGTAGCTTTGTTGGAATTTGAGAGAGAAGGACTTGAGCATCTTTGTGGTGTTCTTGCCATTGCATTTGGTGCATCGGTTTGAGTTCTCCACGGTGATTCGTGGAGGTGAAAGCAAGAAAGTTGTTACTCTTGGGTTCTTGGAACCCTAGACGGATTCTAGGCCTTTGTGGCGATTTGTTGGGAGCCTCCAATTAAGTTGTGGATGTGTGCCCCAATCTTTGTGTAAGGCCCGGTTTCCGCCTCGAAGGAAATCCCTTAGTGGAACCGTGACCTAGGCCTTTGTGGCGAGGGTCACCGGAGATTTAGGTGAGGCGCCTTCGTGGCGTTCGGTGTGTGGTGTGAGTACCGCATCTTGGGGTGAGGCCTTTGTGGCGTTGGTGTGCATCGAGCAACCACACCTCAAGGTGAGCCTCTTGTGGCGTTCGGGAGCACTAAGCAACCGCACCTCTCCACCGGAGATTAGCACTCGCAAGAGTGTGAACTCCGGGATAAATCATCGTCTCCCGCGTGCCTCGGTTATCTCTATACCCGAGCTCTTTACTTATGCACTTTACCTTGTGATAGCCATCGTGCTTGAAGTTATATATATCTTGCTATCACATACTTGCTTGTATTGCTTAGCATAAGTTGTTGGTACACATAGGTGAACCATTGCTTAGAATAAGTTGTTGGTGCACATAGGTGAACAATAGTATATAGGCTTTGGGCTTGACAAAGTAAACGCTAGTTTTATTCCGCATTTGTTAAGCCCATCTCGTAAAAGTTTTAAATCGCCTATTCACCCCCCCTCTAGGCGACATCCGTGTCCTTTCAATTGGTATCAGAGCAAGGTCTCTCATTCTTAGGCTTCACCGCCTTGAGAGTAAAGATGTCGGTTAGGGGATTAGATCACAATAACTTGTTTATATTTGATGGCACAAATTATGATCTATGGAAAATTTATGTGCTTAATATTTTGCGGGGTATCTCCCCGAACATGGAGCGATTTCTTGACATGGGTTTTTCTTCTCCTAAGGATCCCCAAAAATTATCTTATGAGGAGAAGAAAAACTCTTGTCTCGATGCTCTTGCTTCTCATGTGTTTTCCATTGTTGTGAGCAATGTAGTTACTTCTTCAATCATGCCTTTTGGGAGCGCTCATGAATTATGGACAAAGCTTCAAGACAAATATGATGTGTCCAATATTATTGAGGATGATTGTATTGCTTCCACTTCCGGCCGTGATGAGTTCTCATCTTCATCCACTTCACCAAAGTGTGGTAAGACACAAGGTAATGATATGGTGAGTGGTGATGAAAATTGCAATGTTGATATTGAGCTTACTATTGATGATTCATCATCTCTATCTCATTGCAACGCTTCATCTATGGGCATAAACGCATCTAGCACTAGAAATCATCTACATGCTTGTGTTGATAGTCCTTGCATATCATGTGTAAGTTGCTTGAATAAATCTCATGATGATATGCTTGCTTTGTCTTGTGGCCATGATAAAAATGCTTCTATTTCCTCTAGTTGTTGTGTGACTAACAATGTAGAGGAAACCAAAGATTCTATTGGTCAAGACAAGATCTTGAAAGGAGCCTCAAGTAACTCCTCATCTTTATCTCACGGTCCTCATATATGCCTTATGGCCAAGGGTTCCACGGTACCTCCTACCATGGAACCTAATATTTCTCGTGGTGATAAGGATGAGGATGAATATGAAGAAGAGGATTGGGTTGTCTCTCTACGCGATAAAGGTGAGAGTGTATTCAAGGTTCTTTACAAAGATAAAATTGCTAGCTCTCACTTCTTTGAAATCTTGACTACCGCTATTGAGAGCCAAAAACTTATTTGGATGCATGAGAACACCATTGATAAAAGGGTGCTCTTGAACGAGAGTATGCCGATGATGTAGCATCTTTAAAGAATGACCTTGAAGAAGAACAAGAGACCGTAGCCTCTCTTGAGGAGCAACTTGAAACCCTTGAGGTGTCTCAAAATGAAATATTTGCTAAACTCACTAAAGAAAGAGACCATGCTAAAGCTAAATTAAAATTGCTTAAAAATGAAAAGTCCAAAGTTGGTGTTGGTCATGATAAACTTGTTAAGGATCTAGATGATCTAGACAAGGCCCACAAGGCCTTGGAGAGCGAACACTCTATCCTCACCAAGTCACATGAGCAACTACAAGCTTATTATCTAAAAGAGCATGACAACTTGCCTTCTCCCATTTCTATTAATAATGATGCTTGTGCTACTAACTCTACTTCTTGTGAAGCATCTATCTTGAAGGAGAATGTTGAGCTAAGGGCTCAACTTAAATTGCTAACTAGCAATTATGGGAAATTGGAAGAAAATCATGGAAAGCTTTCTAGCTCCTATGAGGATCTTCTAGCCTCTCATGATAGGCTAAAGTTAGCTCATGAGGCTATAATATCTAAGGAAACACCTTGTGAGCCTCATGTGGGTACTATCATGTAACATCCCAAGAATTTCAAAACAAAACAAATGAATTTCCCTAGTTCCAAATTTTGGAACCAACAAAAACTTTTCTTAAATTGAGTATGATACATAGTGATCTTGCTTAATTCTTGTGTTATTGCTATGATTGCTTGTTATTAGTATTTGAAGTAATTTTAAACCCTAAACCTCACCTCTCCTATCACCATTCTAGTGAAAATAAAATAAAAGGAAATTAAATAAGGAAAAGGCATATGTGCCTATGGCTACCATTATCAACATTTACCCTAGACCTTTCCACTTTACTTAAAGGATTGGAAAAGCTTTATAAACCTTATATAGTACTTCTTAAATCATTTCTAGGTTGAAACCAAAAAGAATAAAAAGAAAACTAAAAATGCCATGGAGGCATATGAGAGTAAAATAGTAAATATGAGAATTTAAGAAAACTAACCCTAGGACTTGTGTGAATGGTTGGATCACCTCCATATATCATTTTAACATTCCACAAAACCAATGAGGTCAAACCAAGTCAAATTAAAAATAAAATACCACATATGCATAAAAGCATATGTGACACATAGGCATTTTACCAAACATTGACCTAGGTCTCTAAACCTTGACCAAATAGTGTGAAACCATCTCTAAACCTAATATGACACTAAATAAACCCTAACCCATGTCCAAGTGAAGCAAGATAAACCCTTGACAAGTTTATTAAAATTGGACACACCACCTCTTATGTCTTAAGGCCAAATTTGCAAATCTTTGAACAAGACCATTTAATTTAGTCTCAATGCTCTTAAAATGTTACTAAACTCATAAGAACCACATTAGAGTCAACCAAAGTCAATTCAAATAAAAAGAAATCAAATGGTGAGGAATTCCCAATTTCCCTCACATACACAATATGCCAAATTGCAATTCCTTAACCTAGGCCACAATTGCTTGTCCCATTGCTTCTAAAATACTTTAAAGTGATAAACTAACACAAATGCATCCTTGGATCAAGAATCAAACCCAAAGAAATCAAGATTTCTTCATACATGTGATAATAGTCAAAAGTGAGTTTTATAAAATGTTCCCCACTTTACCCCCTGTATTTCTCAACTCTCAAACCAAACTTAGTCAACTATGACCATGTCATCCAAGACCATGTCAAGGTCAACAACTTTCATGTTGACCATCTCTCGCTAATGATGACCAGAGTTGACCGAGTATGATTTTGACAAGTGGTGATGTTGAAACTATGTGAAGATCATACCAAATTTGGAATCTCACAAACCTTGACCAAATTGACCACCACCCCCACCATTCAATCACATCTATTATATAAATGAACTCCACCAAAAAGAATTGCAAAATTCTAAATTTTTCTTCATGCGGCCATTTAATCGAGCACCTTGCAGGCATAATTTCAGATTTGCAATACACACTATTAACCTCTGGTCCAAAGCCTCCACTACTTTCCATTGGTGATCATCACACTCTGGTACCTCCCCGCATCAAGACATGTACTTGGTTTGGTCGATTAAAGCATTGGCATGATCAAGTTGTCCATGTCATGTACCATGCCGGCCACCCTCACTCCATTTCGATCTGAGCCCCTACTCTCTACTACACCATGTCTACTACCTTCCCTGCATCACCCTAAGCAGGCTCGTACCAGCCCCAAGCAAGGAGACACACGCATTTGGCCAAACGTTGCACGCCCGGCACTGCCACGCCGTGTCCACGCACGCGGTGAGCGCGCCCGGACACCATCCCGGACGCCGCAAGTACACCGCCTCGCCCGAGCGCCGTCGACCTTCTCTCCCTCTCCCACTTGCCAAGCATGATCACCACTACCCCAGCTACCTCCTAGACACCACCCCTAGCTCGCGCACGCCTCCCCGACCGTCGCCATGATCGACGTCCTGCCGCTCCCGTACTGCAAGTACACCACCGTCGCCAGGGCGCCACGAGGCCATCATTGGACGCGCCATCAAGCACGCTAGCACCGCCTAGACGTCGCCTACACGATGCTCGCCCTAGCTTGCCCCTTCGCGTCCCGAAACGATCTCACCGTCGTCGATCCTTCCCAGGCACCCCGCGGCCACCACACGACCCTATAAATGGAGACAATCGGCGCCTTCTCTCTACACACCATTCACTCCCCTCCTCTCACCGAGCCTTCTCCACCGATCAATTTCACCGAGACCTCGCCGGAGCAGCCCCAATCGCAAGCTCACACCCGCCGGAGCTCGCGGACCATCGCCATCGATTGGAGCAGCCCCGAGCCTCGCCGCGGTACCAGGGTCTTCTACACCCTCGACAACCTCGCCTCGACCCCCGCCCTCGACCGCCGGCGACCTCCAGCGTTCTCCGACCCCCTACCTCGCCGGCGCAGCACGCTCTCCTCCCCCGTCGACGACGACGACGCTCGGCCGTCGATCCACGGTCTGATCTAACGGCGCACGCTGCCAGGTACCGTTTCGGGTTAAAAAGAGACTGACGCGTGGGACCCTATGTCAGGCCGGCCCGCAGCTGTGAAACGTTAGTTGGGCCGGCCCAGTCGGTTAGCCTGTTTAGCCCATTCTGTTTTCCCGCGTGGCCCGGGATTTCAAATTCGATTTAATCTATTTTAGTTCAAATTCAATACTCGCTGCCACTTCAAATTTAAATAGTTTGAAATCTACTGAACCAAATTTAGCAAATTTTATATATTTAGAAAGCTCATGAAATTATCTAAATAATGCCACAGGCCTCATGTCCAAATTCGAAATAAAATTTAAATGATAAAAATAACAAGGCAGGGCCTTTTCGACTTCAAATAAATTTTAGAAATTATCTATAAATGATTTTAAGTTGATTCCAACTCTAATAAATCACATTTGACATAATCCAATTGTTTATGCAAAAATATAGCATAGTTGTTTTGCATGATCATGGGCTAGAATCAAAATATTGGCTATGTAGTCAATACTAGCTCATTTAAACTATAGCAAATTTTAGGAATTTAAATCTATGAGGTGTAGCACCTCATTTAAATCATTCTCACAAGTGATATGAAGTAATGTGTTGACCTTTAAATGCTTAGGCTCATACTTGCTCACTTGTAGAATTTAAATCAACATAGTATTTAAATTGCACTAGTTATTTAAATCACATGAGATGATGAATCTCATTTAAATCACTTTTCTCAAATACTAAGTGTGAAGTGTTGACCTTGGTCAACATGGGATCATCCCTGGTTATTTGAGAAGATTAAATCTTAAGAAGAATTCAATGAGAGGAAATTAATTCTCCCAACCCAAAGAAAAACCCTAATTCCAATTTTTAATGAGAGGAAATTATTTTTCCTAACATTAAATAATGAAACCCTAGAATAATTGTTGGATAAATGTTAAGTAGTGATGCTAGATCCTTTGTGTGTGAGCCAATAAGGCTAATTAAGATTACTTAAGTGTTGTTTGGTGATTGTATCCTCGTATTCGTTTATAGACGCTAGTACCGGAGACTATCAAGAGGAAGAGGTATTCTACCAGGAGGAAGAGCCAGAAAACTTTGATCAATACACCAATCAAGGCAAGCTAACACTCTTGCAAGGTTCCCTTGTGCAAAGCTCTACAAGAGCAAGGCACCAATATTTTTTACTTTATGCTTAATGCTCCTATTTCCCAGTTTTACTTTACAAGCTTTTCTAAATTTTGTTTATCAAAGTTTACCTTTTTGATTCATGATTCACTTGGTTTAGATATAGAGTAGAACAAGAGCATCAAAGTTAGCCTAGAGCAAGACAAGCTAGTTAGCACCCCTCATGACTAATTGCTAGTGCTAAACAAATAGAATTGACTACTCTAGATGGGATCATGTGAAATGAAATGACTTTGAAAACCTTGGAATGATGCTTCATTCTATTGAAAGATTTTGAAGGTGAATATGACTGGTGAATGACTTGGTGAATTTTACAAAACTGATGGTTGGGTTCGGATGCGATACCATTCCAATTTGAAAGTACCCCCACAATACCCAATATGGGTAAGGGCTTAACTAGAAATTTATGTGCTTTAGTATGGGTTCCCTCTAAACAAGCGTCATCGGGGTTAGGCCGAGGGCTGCCTCTACAACAAACAAAACGATGCGATATGACGTGGAATGAGGTGAATGTCCGGCCCAAGCCCTGTGCAGTTTCCGGGTTGACTGCGGTTTTCACCGGGAGGCCAAGCTCATGGGGAGAGGTGCCTATACTAGAGTATGTAAGTGAAAGGTTATGGTTGGTAGTCCGCATACGGAGTATGGTAAATCGGGGCCGATTAACCACGACGGATTATTGCAAATATTGTGGCACAAGTGTACGACCTCTGCAGAGTGTAGAACTATTCGAATAGCCGCGTCCACGGTTATGGACGGTTGGAAAGGCCATACTTGTTCCGTCATCGGACCATTTTCAAAAATATGACATATGACTTGGGACCTGAATTTGAAAGGTGAATGGTGACTTTGAATTGAATCACAACAGAGTTGTGGGAATGACACTAATGTTCCCACTTGAGTTAGTTTAGCAAATGAAGAGTCTTTTCTAAATGTTTATGAAATAAACTTGGCTTTATGCAAATAAACCTAGAGCTTAGTATCCCCTTACTATAATTGATGGTGCTTACACTAGTATTAGTTTGCGAGTACTTTAAAGTACTCATGGCTTTGTCCCTGGCTATTCAAATGGCCGGACTATGAAGGTGAACGAGCAGTACGAGGAAGATGGACGGCGGGACGTCTACGACAACTAGGACCGCTCCCGACATCAAGCGTTGGCTCGTGGATTAGATAGCCACTACTACTTCGCTTCCGCTATTTGTGATGTTCGTTGATCGATAGATCAACTATTATTGTAATACTTGGATCATGTGATCTACCTTTGTAAGACGATTATGTGTTGTAATAAATGATGACTCTATGATATTCAACTATTATGTCTCGCAACAACAATATTCCTAGGATTGCGATGTACGGCATAATAGGCATCTGGACTTAAAAATCCGGGTGTTGACAAGTTGGTATCAGAGCCATTGTTTGACCTTAGGAGACCCTAGTTAGAATGGACGTCCGAAAAACTTAGTTTCAAATCAAAGAAAGTGAATATTTCTGAAAACTTATTCTCACCCTTATCTTAAGATCTTTTTTAAAAAAAGAAAAAATCCATGCTCTACTTTTCTTTGGAATTGCACATAAAATTTTGCACACTTGATCACTTTATTAACTTACCCATCCTCATTGCTCACAGATGGAGTACCAATGGGAGTCCTATCAGCTTGGTTCCGGAGGCGACCAAAGGTTTGAAAAGGAGTTGAAGCAACTAGTGGACTATCTAGGACACCCGTATCCCGAATTCTTCGGAATACCCCTCAAAGCTCAGTTAGGAGAACCACCTCAGTGGGACGTTTCTACTGATCTACGAAGGAAGCTTGATGCCCCGGTATGGGAAACCATATGGTTTTCTGTAACGGGAAACACTTGGAAGGAAGGGCTAGACAAAGCTATGCAAGAAGCAATTTTCCGTCTGTGTGGACAAAATGAGGACAAGATCAAGAACACTCGTTTCATCTACTACCCAAGACATGACTCCATGGGAAGACCGATGACCATGCCTCCACCACAACCAAAGATGAACCCCTATGAAGCACCTCAGGAGTTCGAGCAGTACAAAACCCTCGAGGATTTGGACAACGCCCTCGCCTCTCGCCAAGCACATTACCCGTGAAGACGCGGAATTCCACCCCGAAGAGTAGTATCACCCAAGCACTTAAGTAGGTGTGAGTTGTATCGGGATCCCCTTGTATCGTAGAGCGATGAATGGTTCTTCAAACCAACGGTGTGTTAGCTTTGTAATGTATGATGCTTGGTATGAATGAAAAAAGTGTTGTTGGTTTTTACCCCCGCAACACTACTCAAGTTTTCAATATTATGAACTTTTTAAAACTTTAACAAAACAAACCATAGAAACTTCCCTCTTATCTTATCATCTACCTCAATGTTCAGATGGCCCCACCAACCCGCAACACCACCCAGGATGCCATGATGCAACTGCTGCAGACGATGATGGCAGACCGGGAAGTCGAGAGAGCTGAACGCCAAGCAAACATTGCTGCACTGCAACAGATAGCTCAGAACAATCAAGGCCACGGAAACCATGATCACCCTGGGTCAAAGTTGAAGAATTTTCAGAACACCAACCCACCGATGTTCAACAAGACTGAGGAGCCCCTAGATGCTGTGACTGGCTCCAGACCATGGAGAACAACCTCGAAGTTGCGGGAGTGGAAGCCGCAGAAAAGTACTTGTTTGCCACCCACTACACGTCGGGACCTGCCGCAGCCTGGTGGACAAGTGCCCGTGCAATGAATGCGGGACAGATGATGACCTGGGAAGACTTCAAGCTGAAGTTTAGCAAATATCATGTGCCCCAAGGACTGATCAAGAAGATGAGAGACGAGTTCCGTGAACTCAAGCAAGGAAAAATGTCCGTGGTGGAATACCGTGACAGGTTTCTCACTCTGTCAAGGTACGCCCCGGATGAGACCGACACCAATGAGAAGAGGAAGGAAAGATTTCTGAACGGACTGCATGACGAGATGCAAACTGTGTTAGTGAACATTCCGTTCGCTGACTTAGAAGCCCTCGTAGATTCAGCCATACAGATGGAAGGAAAGCTGCATCAGGCCAATGAGAACCGCAAGCGCAGAATGATGAACCAGAGTGGACCCCACCATACCCAGAAGTACCGCAATAACTCCTCTGGAGGATTCACCCCAAGATACAACAAACCCCCTGCTCAGACTTATCGCCCCAACTACGCCAACAACAACGGAGGACCCCCGAAGCCCGGAGGCAACAACAACAACAACAACAACAACAACAGCCACCACAACAACAACAACCCCAACAGCAACAGCAACAATGGGAACAACAACAACACCAACACTGGCCCGAGGACTGGAAGCAACACTGTTCCCGTCAACCCCAAGGACAAATCCACGATCAACTGCTATGAATGTGGAGTTGTGGGCCACTACTCCAATAAGTGCCCCAAGAAGCTTGCCAAGATCGCCGCCAACACTGCTGCACCTGCCCAGCAACAGCGTCGCTTCGCAGGTAGAAGGAACCAGAACAACAATAACGGCCGTCTCTACCACATGACTGCCACTGAAGCCCAGGAAGCACCCCAGACCATGACAAGTATGTCTTCCTGTTAATCAAAATGCTCAATCTCTCTTAGGAACCTAACTTTTCTTAAAATCTCGGGACGAGATTTGTTTAAGGGGGAAGGGTTTGTAACATCCCAAGAATTTCAAAACAAAACAAATGAATTTCCCTAGTTCCAAATTTTGGAACCAACAAAAACTTTTCTTAAATTGAGTATGATACATAGTGATCTTGCTTAATTCTTGTGTTATTGCTATGATTGCTTGTTATTAGTATTTGAAGTAATTTTAAACCCTAAACCTCACCTCTCCTATCACCATTCTAGTGAAAATAAAATAAAAGGAAATTAAATAAGGAAAAGGCATATGTGCCTATGGCTACCATTATCAACATTTACCCTAGACCTTTCCACTTTACTTAAAGGATTGGAAAAGCTTTATAAACCTTATATAGTACTTCTTAAATCATTTCTAGGTTGAAACCAAAAAGAATAAAAAGAAAACTAAAAATGCCATGGAGGCATATGAGAGTAAAATAGTAAATATGAGAATTTAAGAAAACTAACCCTAGGACTTGTGTGAATGGTTGGATCACCTCCATATATCATTTTAACATTCCACAAAACCAATGAGGTCAAACCAAGTCAAATTAAAAATAAAATACCACATATGCATAAAAGCATATGTGACACATAGGCATTTTACCAAACATTGACCTAGGTCTCTAAACCTTGACCAAATAGTGTGAAACCATCTCTAAACCTAATATGACACTAAATAAACCCTAACCCATGTCCAAGTGAAGCAAGATAAACCCTTGACAAGTTTATTAAAATTGGACACACCACCTCTTATGTCTTAAGGCCAAATTTGCAAATCTTTGAACAAGACCATTTAATTTAGTCTCAATGCTCTTAAAATGTTACTAAACTCATAAGAACCACATTAGAGTCAACCAAAGTCAATTCAAATAAAAAGAAATCAAATGGTGAGGAATTCCCAATTTCCCTCACATACACAATATGCCAAATTGCAATTCCTTAACCTAGGCCACAATTGCTTGTCCCATTGCTTCTAAAATACTTTAAAGTGATAAACTAACACAAATGCATCCTTGGATCAAGAATCAAACCCAAAGAAATCAAGATTTCTTCATACATGTGATAATAGTCAAAAGTGAGTTTTATAAAATGTTCCCCACTTTACCCCCCTGTATTTCTCAACTCTCAAACCAAACTTAGTCAACTATGACCATTTCATCCAAGACCATGTCAAGGTTAACAACTTTCATGTTGACCATCTCTGCTAATGATGACCAGGTTGACCAGTATGATTTTGACAAGTGGTGATGTTGAAACTATGTGAAGATCATACCAAATTTGGAATCTCACAAACCTTGACCAAATTGACCACCACCCCCACCATTCAATCACATCTATTATATAAATGAACTCCACCAAAAAGAATTGCAAAATTCTAAATTTTTCTTCATGCGGC
Organism: Lolium rigidum; assembly: GCF_022539505.1. NCBI lineage: Eukaryota > Viridiplantae > Streptophyta > Magnoliopsida > Poales > Poaceae > Lolium > Lolium rigidum. The sequence continues at coordinate 262,974,273 of NC_061510.1, read as the reverse complement.
CATTTAATCGAGCACCTTGCAGGCATAATTTCAGATTTGCAATACACACTATTAACCTCTGGTCCAAAGCCTCCACTACTTTCCATTGGTGATCATCACACTCTGGTACCTCCCCTGCATCAAGACATGTACTGGTTTGGTCGATTAAAGCATTGGCATGATCAAGTTGTCCATGTCATGTACCATGCCGGCCACCCTCACTCCATTTCGATCTGAGCCCCTACTCTCTACTACACCATGTCTACTACCTTCCCTGCATCACCCTAAGCAGGCTCGTACCAGCCCCAAGCAAGGAGACACACGCATTTGGCCAAACGTTGCACGCCCAGTACCTGCCACGCCGTGTCCACGCATGCGGTGAGCGCGCCCAGACACCATCCTGGACGCCGCAGTACACCGCCTCGCCCGAGCGCTGTCGACCTTCTCTCCCTCTCCCACTTGCCAAGCATGATCACCACTACCCCAGCTACCTCCTAGACACCACCCCTAGCTCGCGCACGCCTCCTGACCGTCGCCATGATCGACGTCCTGCCGCTCCCGTACTGCAAGTACACCACCGTCGCCAGGGCGCCACAGGCCATCATTGGACGCGCCATCAAGCACGCTAGCACCGCCTAGACGTCGCCTACACGATGCTCGCCCTAGCTTGCCCCTTCGCGTCCTGAAACGATCTCACCGTCGTCGATCCTTCCCAGCACCCCGCGGCCACCACACGACCCTATAAATGGAGACAATCGGCGCCTTCTCTCTACACACCATTCACTCCCCTCCTCTCACTGAGCCTTCTCCACCGATCAATTTCACCAGACCTCGCCGGAGCAGCCCCAATCGCAAGCTCACACCCGCCGGAGCTCGCAGACCATCGCCATCGATTGGAGCAGCCCCGAGCCTCGCCGCGGTACCAGGGTCTTCTACACCCTCGACAACCTCGCCTCGACCCCCGCCCTCGACCGCCGGCGACCTCCAGCGTTCTCCGACCCCCTACCTCGCCGGCGCAGCACGCTCTCCTCCCCCGTCGACGACGACGACGCTCGGCCGTCGATCCACGGTCCGATCTAACGGCGCACGCTGCCAGGTACCGTTTCGGGTTAAAAAGAGACTGACGCGTGGGACCCTATGTCAGGCCGGCCCGCAGCTGTGAAACGTTAGTTGGGCCGGCCCAGTCGGTTAGCCTGTTTAGCCCATTCTGTTTTCCCGCGTGGCCCAGGATTTCAAATTCGATTTAATCTATTTTAGTTCAAATTCAATACTGCTGCCACTTCAAATTTAAATAGTTTGAAATCTACTGAACCAAATTTAGCAAATTTTATATATTTAGAAAGCTCATGAAATTATCTAAATAATGCCACAGGCCTCATGTCCAAATTCGAAATAAAATTTAAATGATAAAAATAACAAGGCAGGGCCTTTTCTGACTTCAAATAAATTTTAGAAATTATCTATAAATGATTTTAAGTTGATTCCAACTCTAATAAATCACATTTGACATAATCCAATTGTTTATGCAAAAATATAGCATAGTTGTTTTGCATGATCATGGGCTAGAATCAAAATATTGGCTATGTAGTCAATACTAGCTCATTTAAACTATAGCAAATTTTAGGAATTTAAATCTATGAGGTGTAGCACCTCATTTAAATCATTCTCACAAGTGATATGAAGTAATGTGTTGACCTTTAAATGCTTAGGCTCATACTTGCTCACTTGTAGAATTTAAATCAACATAGTATTTAAATTGCACTAGTTATTTAAATCACATGAGATGATGAATCTCATTTAAATCACTTTTCTCAAATACTAAGTGTGAAGTGTTGACCTTGGTCAACATGGGATCATCCCTGGTTATTTGAGAAGATTAAATCTTAAGAAGAATTCAATGAGAGGAAATTAATTCTCCCAACCCAAAGAAAAACCCTAATTCCAATTTTTAATGAGAGGAAATTATTTTTCCTAACATTAAATAATGAAACCCTAGAATAATTGTTGGATAAATGTTAAGTAGTGATGCTAGATCCTTTGTGTGTGAGCCAATAAGGCTAATTAAGATTACTTAAGTGTTGTTTGGTGATTGTATCCTCGTATTCGTTTATAGACGCTAGTACCGGAGACTATCAAGAGGAAGAGGTATTCTACCGGGAGGAAGAGCCGGAAAACTTTGATCAATACACCAATCAAGGCAAGCTAACACTCTTGCAAGGTTCCCTTGTGCAAAGCTCTACAAGAGCAAGGCACCAATATTTTTTACTTTATGCTTAATGCTCCTATTTCCCAGCTTTACTTTACAAGCTTTTCTAAATTTTGTTTATCAAAGTTTACCTTTTTGATTCATGATTCACTTGGTTTAGATATAGAGTAGAACAAGAGCATCAAAGTTAGCCTAGAGCAAGACAAGCTAGTTAGCACCCCTCATGACTAATTGCTAGTGCTAAACAAATAGAATTGACTACTCTAGATGGGATCATGTGAAATGAAATGACTTTGAAAACCTTGGAATGATGCTTCATTCTATTGAAAGATTTTGAAGGTGAATATGACTGGTGAATGACTTGGTGAATTTTACAAAACTGATGGTTGGGTTCGGATGCGATACCATTCCAATTTGAAAGTACCCCCACAATACCCAATATGGGTAAGGGCTTAACTAGAAATTTATGTGCTTTAGTATGGGTTCCCTCTAAACAAGCGTCATCGGGGTTAGGCCGAGGGCTGCCTCTACAACAAACAAAACGATGCGATATGACGTGGAATGAGGTGAATGTCCGGCCCAAGCCCCGTGCGGTTCCCGGGTTGATCTGCGGTTTTCACCGGGAGGCCAAGCTCATGGGGAGAGGTGCCTATACTAGAGTATGTAAGTGAAAGGTTATGGTTGGTAGTCCGCATACGGAGTATGGTAAATCAGGGCCAGTTAACCCTGACGGATTATTGCAAATATTGTGGCACAAGTGTACGACCTCTGCAGAGTGTAGAACTATTCGAATAGCCGCGTCCACGGTTATGGACGGTTGGAAAGGCCATACTGTTCCGTCATCAGACCATTTTCAAAAATATGACATATGACTTGGGACCTGAATTTGAAAGGTGAATGGTGACTTTGAATTGAATCACAACAGAGTTGTGGGAATGACACTAATGTTCCCACTTGAGTTAGTTTAGCAAATGAAGAGTCTTTTCTAAATGTTTATGAAATAAACTTGGCTTTATGCAAATAAACCTAGAGCTTAGTATCCCCTTACTATAATTGATGGTGCTTACACTAGTATTAGTTTGCGAGTACTTTAAAGTACTCATGGCTTTGTCCCCGGCTATTCAAATGGCCGGACTATGAAGGTGAACAGCAGTACGAGGAAGATGGACAGCGGGACGTCTACGACAACTAGGACCGCTCCCGACGTCAAGCGTTGGCCTCGTGGATTAGATAGCCACTACTACTTCGCTTCCGCTATTTGTGATGTTCGTTGATCGATAGATCAACTATTATTGTAATACTTGGATCATGTGATCTACCTTTGTAAGACGATTATGTGTTGTAATAAATGATGACTCTATGATATTCAACTATTATGTCTCGCAACAACAATATTCCTGGGATTGCGATGTACGGCATAATAGGCATCTGGACTTAAAAATCCGGGTGTTGACATATCACTAATCCTCAAAATGTTATATTGCCATGTGCTAGTCCTAGTAATTCATCCACTCATAATATTGCTAAATCTTGTGATGAATTATATTCCTTGCCTTGTTGCTCTAACAATGAAGGTTCTACTTCCTCTAGTACTTGTGTTGTTGCTAACCATGTAGAGGAAATCAAAGAGCTCAAGGCCCAAGTCTCTTCTTTGAAGAACGACTTGGTAAAGGGTCATGAAGGGAAATGCAAACTTGACAAGATGTTAAGTGTGCAACAATCCCCCAATGACAAGAGTGGACTTGGATTCAACTCCAACAACAAGAAAAAGTCCAAGAACAACAAGACTAAGAAGGGCCAATTACAAGTCAAAGACCCGGCCAAGATTGTTTGCTTCAAGTGCAAAATTGAAGGGCATCATGTTAGATCTTGCCCTTTGAAGAAGAAGCAAAAGGGAAGCGGCCTCAAGCTCAAACTCATATTCAACCTCAAGTTGAAGAAATGCCACTTCCCAAGAAGAATCAAGCCAATGCTCCCATTGTGGAGAAATCTAGTGAGAAGAAGGAGAAGAAAAGAACTTGCTACATATGCCGTGAGAAGGGCCACATCTCCTCTTTTTGCACTATTGGTACCTCATCCAACTCTATCTCCATTGATGATGTTTATTCTCTTCGTAAGGATGAGGGTGGCAATGTGTTTGCCAAATATGTTGGTGCTCAAAGTGGTGTCAAGAAAAGAACCATTTGGGTTGCCAAGCCTATTGTGACTAACCTCTTAGGACCCAACTTAGTTGGGGACCAACATTCCAAAACTTGATCAATAGGTGCTTGTTGGAGGGCATTGGAGACTAGGATACATCATGAAGAATTAAGGGATCTTCATCATTTATATCATCTCAAGCCAAGTCTTGGTTATCTTGCTTCTATCATATATTCAATGTTCCTCCTTGCGGTAACATGTGCTCAACTCATTTATATTGAAAGTGACTCGCCCCTTTGCATGTGTTAGTTTTTGTTCCTAACATGTGTTTGTATATGTTGTGATTCCTATTTGCTTTTCTTGAGAAATCAAGCCTATGCATGTTGGGTTGCACACCATGTATTTGTGTTTGTGTTGGAGCCACTTTGCATCTTGTTGTATCTTATATGGCTCTTATGAGCGATTAATGGACTATCCCATTTTGGGGGAGTGATATTTCTTTGGGAATTTCATGATCCTAACAATGTGTGTACATGAGGAATATCACTTAGAATTGATATTGCAAGATTATCTAGTCTCTATGTGGTATGTCATCTTCATGAGAAATTCAAATTCTAATGTCCATTAATATCTCTAGTTGGATCTTATTTGCCTCTTGTGAAAATAAATTCCTTATCATATTATGGGGGAGTAATAAGCTTTGTGCATATTACAAGCCTAGAAAATGTGAACATTTGAGGTTGTGTCACATAGAATTGATATCGTAAATTATCTCTCTCATGTGTGGCATGTTTGCTCAAACAAGCTCCAATTTGCTTAAATAGCTTCATTGCTAATATCTTTGTGGATCTTATTTGTGAAAGTTTTTCTTGGCATGGTTTTTCACAACGTGTCCCTCAATACATTTTTGGAAAACCATGTGCTTCAAGTCATACTATTAATTGCTTTGCATGTTGGTATGAATACTATTAATTGCTTTGCATGTTGGTATGAATACTATTAATTGCTTTGCATGTTAGTATGAATACTATTAATTGCTTTGCATGTTGGTATGAATACTATTAATTGCTTTGCATGTTGGTATGACTAATTGAAGCTATCAAGAAACTCTCCTTGCATGATGGTTAACTCTTATCTTTTACCATATGCTTTATTCGTTGTAAATATGATCTTATGTATACTTACAAACTACCACCGGAAATATTTCCTAATACCTCTTGTCCTAGGACAAGTGGTAATAAATTATTGGGTAGAAATTTATTGATCATATTTACATTGGCTCTTGTGTTTAAATTGTCTTATTTATTGCCATGAATGTGTTGTGCTTTGACTCCCATGTGTCTTCCTTGCATCTTATGGATCTAATTTGTCTATTCAAACTTTCTTAGCATTTTAGTAGATATAGGTAGCGTGATGATCCTAGTTTTGTGCATTTAGTATTCATATGCAAAATCCTAGATAATGCACTAATCTTGGGGGAGCTCTCCTATTTTTGTTAGAATGCTTAACATCTCTTGATCATTATCAAAAGTTTGGTTTTGGGAGACATAAACTTTCTTTTTGGTACTTTGTGCCATCATAAAAAGTTTCGAGGGTTTGGTTTATTCGTTGGAACCTTGCTCTCTTGGGAGTTGGTTATCTCATTCCTTTGTGCTTAGGCTTAATTAGCTTCTGATAATGAGATAAGTCTTTGGAGTCAATCTTGTGTTGATTTGATTCTTTGATATAATTTGGGCAACCATTCTCTCTTGATTTATTTGGTGTTTTGTCCAAATTGTATCTTCCTTTGGTTCTTGAAAGTATTGTGCATGCATATTTAATATATGTATATCTTATGGCATGTGTTACTTTCTTTGATCCAATATATAGGGTAAACTCCATCAAATTCGAATTTGGCTAAGATGTGCATGAAATTCATTTTCATATCTATATGCACATAGAATTGTGGAGTTTGTCCTATATGTTGTAGTGTGTCTAACTACTTCGGACCCAATTAGTTTGGGGACCATTTTGTACTTACCTTTGTGTTAGGTACAATGGATATGCATTGGATGGTTGTCTCACCCTTGGGGAGAAGTGGTGACTCAATGGTAACTTGAGGCAAGCTAGGATGGTCAACGAACACATATCTACTACATCCTCACGAATGCTATCTCGGTAACAAGTATCTTCTCATGCATATTGTTCTTGCATCCAACCATGTGGTTGCATCTTGGCATGAATCTCTTGATTTGCAAATGTTGTGCTTCTTGCTAAAGTCTTAATGAAACCTCTTTATTGTGAATGTGAGTAATTTGAGATGAGTGCATTTGTTGGGAGGTATATTAAATCATGCTCATGATTCATCCATCCCAACTATGTCTATATAGCAATTTTATTGCATATCTTTTCCTCAAACCTCACACATGTGCAATATCGATGAAAGTGCAAATTGAGTTATTTCTTTTGGTATCTTCTTTTGTGATACTTGTTTCCTTTCTCAATGCATCCCAACTATCTTCTATCCCTTTTTGATATTTGTGATGTATTTTAGATGTTTGTGGTTGAAGTTCATGAATGTACCATAAGATAAAATTGTGCCTTTGGCCATGCTATTAAGCAAAAATTCTTATTGGTATATTGCATGACTTCGTCTTGGATATCATGCTATATTTGTTGCATATCTATTTTGTGTGTGCATGTTTCTTTGTGGATAAATATCTTTGTGATATTGCCCACTTAGAGAAACTTATACACATAAGAGATGATACGTCTCCTTTTGATATCTTATTTATTTATTGCATGTTGATTGGTCATGCTAAGCAATATAATTCATTGAAGACTATGATGATATTTTTTTATCCTTGTAATAGTCTTATAATATGCTTTATCATGCCTTTCACATATCCTCTTGGTTGAGCCTTTTTATTATGGTGCCTCTTACTTGTTGCTCAACTATTTGTTTGTTGCAAGTGTTAAGCTTATTCTTCTATCTATGATCTACTGCAAATGTTTGTGTTTTAAATAGTAATGAGGGAGTGAGGATTCCATGTTATGCATATTGTATTCAAATGCAACATTTTAATTTATGCATGTACCTTGGGGAGCTTCCTCATTTTATTTAAGGCACTATTTTGTGGTGATCATTAAAATTTGATTCACTTGGTATCTTTTGTTTTGAATGATATTATGGGAGTAATGATTCCATGTTTTGTGCACTTTATACTCCAATGCAATTTGTCTAGTTTTGTGCACAAACCTTGGGGAGCTTCCTCATATTATTTATAGCAATCTTCTTGATCTTATAATAATATCTATCTTTCTTTTGGTATCTTCTTTGTGGTTCATTTGGTTGCTTGCTTCATTTGTTGAAGCTTCTTGTCTTTGTTATCTTTGTGCAATCTTTGATCCTATCTAGTGTGATTCCTTCCGAATATTCGTCATTGGATACGTGCATTTGATTCCACTCAAATTATGAGAAATGCACACGCTATGAAGGAACTCTCACTATTTTAGCCTTCTAAAATTTTCACCCATTTCGGCAATTGGTGCCAATGGGGGAGAAGTTTGGAGGGTTTAAGGGAATTTGGCTATGTCCTTGCTTTGTGCTTAAGCATGTGCCTTTATTGCATTGCATCTTGTTGCTTTGCATAGTTGAATATTTAGAGGAAACTCCACTAGGCTTTGAATGCCAATATATGCAATGAAATTCAAGATCATTCACACATGCATATATTATGGGGGAGTTTGCTCTATATGTTCAACTTGTTTGTTACTTAAATTCCTTATATAAACCCTCTCAAAGAGATTGTCATCAATTACCAAAATGGGGGAGATTGAAATTGCATGGAGCCCCCATGTGTGGTTTTGGTAATTAATGACAATCCCTATGGACTAATGTTTGCATTGAGTTATATTTGTAGGAGTTGTCCATAGGCAATTCTTGAACCATATGTTGGCTTCAAGGTTGCAATAAGAAGAATTTGATGGAGGATATCAAGTGTCAAGTATGTCTTGAAGATGAAGATGAAGTGAGCCCTCAAGTTACTTCAAGACATCAACATGATGAAGAATGAAGAAATGATGTGCAAGTTCAAGATGAGCCATATCTAAGAGATCATTTGCTTGAAGCTTGCCATCCATATGGTGATCATGGATATGTGAAGATGTGCCGAAGAAGAAGCTCTCCCATGGTGGATTATGGGGGAGCAATCCACAAGACTTCGTCAAGCAAGCACAATCAAGAAAGGTGTTCCATCTTGTTGCGGTCAAGATCGTCATCATCAAGCTCAAGTGGAATACTCAAGGTTAAGGTTTTATCTTGATAGGGTTTCTTTCTCACCGGTCTCATGGTGTAGTTGGAGACCGGTTTATAGTTTAGTTGCCGTACTATCAAGAGGGCTCTCGAGTGAGTAACTCGATCGTATCCTTCGGAGAGCTCAAACCTTTGCATCCTTGCATCATCTTTCTTGGTTGTTATTTCGATCTTATCCATATGGTGTTTTAGAGCTTGTGCTTATTCTCATGACAAGCTCTAGTTCATCGAAAACGGATTCCGCATGAATCACTTGTTGCGTTTTCGATATTGGAGTTTTTCTCGGTTTCTCGTATTGAGAGGTTTCACTCGAAAATACATAGAAAAACCTACCCCACTTGTTCTTAAGCTTTTCACTCTTTGTGCGGTAGCTCTTGTCATCTTCTTTACAACAAAATTGGTTTCACCTAAATCCGAGTTTCCTAACTCAAGTTGTTGCATTTTCCATATTGGAGGTTTTACCGGTTTGCTGTTTATAGATAGGTAAAACCTTTATCCATTTGTTTCTATCCTACTTTGCTGGACTATGATTGTTCCCTGCATTATCTTGTAGAGCTTGTTACTAGCTTCGAAACGAGCCCAAGATCATCAAAATCGGAGTCCGGATGCAAAAGTTCTTGAGGTTTTCGTATCGGGTGTTTGGGTAAAAACAGGGGGGCCGGAACTGCCGCCGGGAACACCCCGGCACTGCCGCCGGGCCGGCACTGCCGGTGGAAAAAGGCCAGCACTGCCGGCCACCCCGGCACTGCCGGTGGAACAAGGCCGGCTTTGGCCCCAACGGGCAGAAATCTGAGACCCCTTTTTAAGGCTTTCTTCCTCCTCTTTCTCCCCACTTCTTCTTCCTCCTTTGGCTCTCCACCATTACTGACCTTGAGAGCTTTCCACATCCCTCTACTCCTCCAATGATTCTTGAATCCATTTGAGGGAAAAGGAGGAGGAGATCTAGATCTACATTTCTACCAATCAAATCCATCTCTTTGTGAGTGGAACTCTCTAGATCTTGATCTTGGTGTTCTTTGTGAATTCCTTTGTTCTTCCTCTCTTATTCCCCCAATAGCTTTTGTAGCTTTGTTGGAATTTGAGAGAGAAGGACTTGAGCATCTTTGTGGTGTTCTTGCCATTGCATTTGGTGCATCGGTTTGAGTTCTCCACGGTGATTCGTGGAGGTGAAAGCAAGAAAGTTGTTACTCTTGGGTTCTTGGAACCCTAGACGGATTCTAGGCCTTTGTGGCGATTTGTTGGGAGCCTCCAATTAAGTTGTGGATGTGTGCCCCAATCTTTGTGTAAGGCCCGGTTTCCGCCTCGAAGGAAATCCCTTAGTGGAACCGTGACCTAGGCCTTTGTGGCGAGGGTCACCGGAGATTTAGGTGAGGCGCCTTCGTGGCGTTCGGTGTGTGGTGTGAGTACCGCATCTTGGGGTGAGGCCTTTGTGGCGTTGGTGTGCATCGAGCAACCACACCTCAAGGTGAGCCTCTTGTGGCGTTCGGGAGCACTAAGCAACCGCACCTCTCCACCGGAGATTAGCACTCGCAAGAGTGTGAACTCCGGGATAAATCATCGTCTCCCGCGTGCCTCGGTTATCTCTATACCCGAGCTCTTTACTTATGCACTTTACCTTGTGATAGCCATCGTGCTTGAAGTTATATATATCTTGCTATCACATACTTGCTTGTATTGCTTAGCATAAGTTGTTGGTACACATAGGTGAACCATTGCTTAGAATAAGTTGTTGGTGCACATAGGTGAACAATAGTATATAGGCTTTGGGCTTGACAAAGTAAACGCTAGTTTTATTCCGCATTTGTTAAGCCCATCTCGTAAAAGTTTTAAATCGCCTATTCACCCCCCTCTAGGCGACATCCGTGTCCTTTCACCATGTTCTACGGCGGCGGCTTTGTTGGCGACGTCAGCGCCGGGACATGGTCGCATGATCAGTGGCCATTGACGCGGGATGGGGTGGACATCGATGGTGCACGACTGTTCTCTACCCATCCCATGCAGGCAACAACTGTCTGCATCGACGACTCTGAGGAGGCGCCAACAGAGCATGTCCTCACCACAGATGATGGTACCAAGAAGAAGGAGGAGAGCCACGGGACCTGCAGCTTCAACGACGACGAGGACAGGTGTTTGTGCGACGCGTGGCTGGCGACGAGCCATGACTGCATTAATGGCGCCTAGCAAAAGGGCAAGGTGTACTGGGACAATGTGGTGCAGGAGTATCATGAGAGAAAGTGTCACGCGCCCTACGAGATGAAAAACCCTCGCATGGAAGAGTCCATCAGAAAAAGATGGAACTACATCAAACAAGAGACAAGCAAGTTCTCCTCCGCCGTCGAACATGTTGTGAACAACCCCATGAGCGGCGTTGGCGTGATTTCAGTAGTAAACAAACAATCATCATCATTCTATTCTATGTACATCATTTGCAAACCATGGTCCGGGCTTTAACCAATTGTAGATATCCCAAGCCTTGGAGAGGTTCAAGACAACATATAAGAAGGGCTTCCATATGGTCCATTCCGCCGAAGGACGCGCAAAAGTGGAAGACAAGCTTTGCGGCCTACGATGAAGCTGTCAAGAATGGGACAACAACGGTTGTCGTCGATGGCGAAAACGACGATCATGGGCAGAAAGCCCTCCCACCTCCTCCCCGGGGCCATAAGGCTACCAAGACCGATCTAGCCCGGGAGGCAGCATCACTTGCGTTCACACAGACCTTGTAGAAGATGATGGCCGAGAATTAAGCCACCATGAAGAAAAGGGACGAGAAGAAGCGTCTGGAAAAAGAGCCCGCAACTGCCATCTACCTCAACCTTATCAAAGAGGTTCAAAGGATGGACATCGAGGCCAAAAAAGGCAGACGCCGAGGCCAAATTGCGTGACGCCGAGGCCAAGACCCGTGCCGAGGACACAAGGATCATGCTGACCGACTTGAGCAACATGGATGACGACCCTAGGACCTGGCTAATGAAGAAGCGCGCAGAAATCCGCGTGCGAGACCCCTGATCTACGCCGCCAATGTCAAGCACCATGGCCTCCTTTTGGACTAGATTTGCTGTTCTGGCCATGTTGTGCCCCTTTTGGACTCCATTTTACGTAGTACCATGTGCTGAACTTATTTGAGACCCCAGCCAATATTATGGCTATAATTTCGTGTAATTTGATTGTTTAACCTGTTTTCTGAACCAAAAATGACCCGCGCCCAAAATTCGTTGGGCTGCTGGAGCCACTCCGACGCAAACAAACACATACCATTTTCGTGTCCAGGGGCTGACGTAAATGGACATGCGTGGACATTTTTGACGTAAGTGCCTCGGTCCGGTAGAGATGCCCTTATCCCATCTCGAGGTGCATTTACCCAGTTTTAATGAGAATAATGTTGGCAAAGTCAAGTATCTTTTTTAGCCCAAATACTATAGTTGAAGTCCGAGAAGAGATGTGAAACATTCTAGACATAAATACAGATGCCCTATCTGACAAATACTTGGACTTACCTGCCCTTGTGGGGGCGGATCGCAGCGACTGCTTCATGCATTTTGTAGAGAGAGTCCTACAAAGATTAAAAGGTTGGATGGAGAAGCTACTATCCATTGGTGGTAAGGAAATCCTGTTGAAAGCAGTAATTCAATCCATACCAGTTTACGCAATATCGGTATTCCTTCTACCGAAAAATATTTGCAAAAAGATTACTGATTTAGTTGCTCAGTTTTGGTGGGGTAATAATGATCAAGGTAAAAAAATGCATTGGTACTCTTGGTGGAAACTTTGTTTTCCGAAGAATGAGGGAGGAATGGAATTTCGAGACCTACACTCTTTTAATCTTGCAATGCTAGCAAAACAGGTATGGAGATTAATTGATTGTCCAAATTCTCTTTGTGCCCAAGTTCTAAGAGCAAAATATTACCCCTCGGGAGACATTCTAAAGGCGGGTCCCAAGGCTGGCCTAGTGGAAGGGATTCAAACCTTCAAACGAGGGTATATTTGGAGTGTTGGAAGTGGAGATCCGATTCAGATTTGGAAGGACCCATGGATTCCATCAAGCCCGGATAGGAGCATTATCACACCACGAAATGGTTGTATTCTATCCAGAGTTTCGGACCTGGTGGATCCGACCACTGGTACATGGGATATAGACCTTGTCCAATCAAACTTTCATCCGATTGATGTACACATAATCCTTCAAATTCCCCTTAATAATAATGGTTCGAGGATTTTATCTCCTCGCATTTCACAAGGACGGGATTTTTCTCAGTAAGATCGGCATATCATGTTGAATGGAAGCATCAATTTAATGGGGTAACCTGTCGATCACTAATATCAGGTACATCTCTAAATAACCCGACATGGAAAATTCTGTGGAGGCTTGATGATTCTGCATAAGTAAAAATTTATATATGGAGAGTGTTGCACGGGGTCCTACCTCTGAAAGCTATCTTGCTAAGCAGACATATTGGTACAAGTGATATATGCTCGGTGTGTAATGTTGAAAGAGAAGATGTACTACATTTTTGATTCAAGTGCACAGCCGCAACAGCCATTTGGAATGTTCTTGGGTTGGGAACTATGATTGCCAACTACATTACTGATGGCCGTTCGGGATCGCAAGTCTTGGCGGAAATACTGAAAACTCCGGTAAGACCCCTCCCAGGCTATGACTCGATCATGATACCTAATATTGTTGTGGTGGCTGCTTGGTATATTTGGTGGATCCGAAGAAAATTATCGCACGGGGAAAAAGTACCGCTGATATCACAATGCATAAACTCTATAAAAGGGATTACTGCTAATTCCGCAAAGGTAAAGTCATGCTCGTTGGAGACTAAGGAGACATGGCAAAGACCAAGATCGTCTATAATTAAACTGAATGTCGATGCGGCATACAGTTTGGAAACCGGTAAAGGTGCATCGAGAGCAGTTTTGAGAAACTACAAAGGGGATTTCATCGCGGCAGCGTCGACGTTTATACCGCATGTGGCTTCAGCCAATATGGCGGAGGCAACGGCGATGTTGCATGGGCTCTCTTTGGCAAATCGTCTTGGGGACACTCATATTGAGGCAGAATCTGACTCCCTTGAAGTGATCAACTTATGTTCTGAAACGAACCAAATCTGGAGCAATGCAGTGGCAATATATGCAGACATTCTGGTACAAGCTGGAGGAATCGGGAAAGTAGATTTTATGCATTGTAAGAGAGATGCAAACAAAGTAGCTCATGAAATAGCTAGGAACTGCCTCTCTAGTTCCACTAGTTGTAGTTGGGTTACTGAACCCCCTAGTTTCATTCTGCAAACTCTCCTTAACGATGTAATTATTGTTTGATTTTGGCAGCAAGTTTCAGACGCACTCTTTTTCTTACCAGCGTATCTAAGGGGGCTGGAAGGTTTTTAATGAGGCGGCTTGCTAGCTTAATATATTATGTTTTTAACTCAAAAAGAAATGTAGTGGCTGAATTTCAAAAGAAAATTATCAAGAGCAGAGGGGCACCAGTTCGGCGATGAAGCTTCTACTGTTTTCCCCACCTCTTCTGTTCGTCCCCTCCAATCCCTAGGATCTAAAATCCAAATCTTCTACAGTACATAAAGGGAATAGGAGGATGATTTCGGCCGTCGAATTGCACGCTCTGAATCCGACTGGACCTCTGCTAGATCCTTCCATCCACGGATCCGAGCACCCCACGGACGCGGCTCTATTGGACGAGAAAGGACGAATCCTAGTCGAGCTCAGCTAGATCAGCAACGCGGCGGCGCCCTTGGCCTCGGCCTCCCCCTCGTTGCCTATATTAGCAATGCGAATCCACGCCGGAACCCAAGGCAACCCTTCCGCCCATCGATCCGGGCAAGAAACCAAGAAACCAGACGCGCCGCAGAGCAGGGGATCCTCTCCTTTCCATCCATAGACCCGAGCAAGAAACCAAGACGCACAGCAGAGCAGAGCAAGAACAGGGGATCCTCTCCTTTCCATCCATCGATCCGAGCAAGAAACCAAGACGCACAGCAGAGCAGGGCAAGAAGAGTGGATCCTCTCCTTCCCATCCATGGAAGCCTCCAAGTTCGGGTTCGGCCGGAGCATGCCGCCGGCATTCAAGTTCGACCCCACTGACGCCGACATCGTCGCCTACTACCTCCTCCCCCGCGCGCTCGACCTCCCCAACCCTTACGCGCGCGCCATCATCGAGGACGATCCCCGCAGCGCCCCGCCGTGGGAGATCCTGCAGATGTACGGCGACGTCGACCACGTCTTCTTCTTCGGCCCGGCCACGGACCCGTCCCGCAACGCCGGCCGCAGGAGCCGCACCGTCAAGGGCGGCGTGTGGCAGGGGCAGAAGGGGGTCGAGGAAACCGTCACCCTGGTCCGCCCCGGCGGCGGCGAGGTCAGCATCAGGTACAAGCGCTACGATCTCTCCTTCTACCTCACCAACGGCAGGAGCAGCACCGGCTACGTCATGCACGAGTACGAGATCCTCTCGCCGCCGCTCCCCGCCACCGTGCTCACCCGCATCAAGGTCACCGGGAAGCTCAAGAAGCAGCGGGCCGCCGCCGCCGAACAACAAGTCCCAGACCCTGCGCAGCCGGGCCCGAGCTACAAGTTCGATGACGCCTATGGCGGTGGCATCGTCCATGACGGCGGCTACTACACTACTCCTCTCCAGTATGAGCTCCCTTTGGTCCAGTACGACGATTACTGCATCTCGATCCCAGACCAGCCGGGCGCGAGCTACAACTACGATGCCGCCGCGATGGACGGCGAGGGATGCGCCGAGGCGCAAGCCAGTACTTCCTATGCCGGCGGGATGGTG
Organism: Lolium rigidum; assembly: GCF_022539505.1. Taxonomy (NCBI): domain Eukaryota; kingdom Viridiplantae; phylum Streptophyta; class Magnoliopsida; order Poales; family Poaceae; genus Lolium; species Lolium rigidum. The sequence goes on along the minus strand of NC_061510.1, from coordinate 262,958,856 downwards.
GAGAATGCCGGCTCCTACTTTGATCCTTCCGGCGACGTCCCTGAGTGTGGCGCCGACTACAGCAACTACTACGCCGAGTACCAGCAGTGGCAATGTCAGCAGGACCGGAGCAACCAATGCCAGGCCGGAGATGCCGCCGTGGTGTCCGGCGGCGGCGAGCAACAAGCCGGTGGCAACAGCGATAACGGTAGTGTCGTCGGAACCGAGACGAGTGTCTCAACATCTTCGCTATGCGACGGGGCGGTGGACTTGTACGACGCCAGCTTCTACAACATGTTGGTCTGCGACGACGACGGCTTCAAGTGCAAGCAGGCTGATGAACCACATTACTGATGCAATTTCTTGTATTGATGATCCACATTACTCATTCTGTTGCAGAAATATTCTTTTTCAATAGAAAGAACAAAAAAGTTGCTTTTTTCTGCGGACAGATTGTATGGAACTAATCAAGGTCTCATTGCGTAGCTGAGCGATTTTTTCTGAATTATACATTGCTGAGTGAGATTTCCTGAATTATATGGCATTTGCAAGCCCCATTTTGTGATATGCACCAGAGGCACTAGTCACTTGCTTTGAGGAGATGGCTTGATGAATCTAAGCAAAATCAGTACAATTCTCCTAGAGAATCCTTGGCTGGGATTGTTCTAGGTCCAGATCCTGTTGTTCTTATGTGGAAGTGGAAGTCGTCAAAATCAAAAGCGTTTTCTGTCAAATTTAAGTATAAATCTGTTGCTGGGATTGATAGCTTTGGAAAGCAAAATACCTCACAAAATAATGATTTTTGTTGTGGCTCATTTGACATTTAAAGCCATAGCTACAGAAATCAGAATGGAAAATAAGAACAGAATTGGAGACTGCTAGACTTGTTTTCTGAACCTCTGATGAAACAGTTATTAACCATTTATTCTTTTCGAAAAATCTATTCCTTGCTTGTGGTGCGTCAGGTTAGCTCCTGTTTGGGTGCTCTAAATTAACCCGCTGTTGTTTTTGGTGTTTAGCTGAGATCATCCCAGCTAGGCTTAATCTGCACGTGAAGAAATGTTTCATCAAGAATCCTCTGTCTTGTCCTGCAGTATTGGGCATGTCTTCAGGCAGGGTAGGACAGGGTAGTCTTGATATGCAAAGAGGCGCTGAATTGCTTCAGCAAGGGGTACCAAGAGTTTGCGAGAGGGCCTGGTTGTCGGGTGCCTGAATGAAAATTGAAGCACGAGATGGGGATAAAATGGAGAGGAAGACTGACGCTGAAACACCAATGACAATGTAAGCAGGGGAATGGCTTGACAAGCTTATTCATTTCGTGTTCGTTTTTTGGGAGCCTGGAGATTCTCGCATGTATCACAATGTTTTGTCAGTATCAAGTGAAATTGGGGATCGCTGCCCCTTTGACCGAAACAAAAGAAAGCGTCAGGCTTTGCATGTGTTCATTCTGCAGGATCTTTGCCGTCGTGCGAGTACAAATAAACCTCTTTAAGTTAAACCGGAACTCGATCCTTGCGACTTCCTGACTATAGTGTAGGTGTAGAAAAAGTAAACCTGTTTTAACATGTGTTTGAGCCGAAACAAATCAACCAAGGTTTCGTGGTGTAGTTGGTTATCACGTCAGTCTAACACACTGAAGGTCTCCGGTTCAAACCCGGGCGAAGCCATTATTTTTTCCTGATTTATTTTTGAAATGTTCCGAAAATAAAAAGCAGCAAATTATGCAAAATTCATTTATACCGCTCATCGAATCCGACACACTCCACTCTTTAGGCATGTATCGGTTTCTGATTAGACTGAAGCAGAAGTAACTATGTGATAGCTTAGAATCCTGTGTTCTTGCAATTGTATCGTCTATTCCAAGGAGCGAAGAAACTGTGTTTTCAGCAGACCCTCTTTAAAAAAAAAATTGAAACGCTTTTATTTCTTTGGGTTAGGACTGAATTTGGATAAGTGAGAACCCCAATGCCGTTGTCACTTTCAGATGTTATGACTGCGCCAATTATGAATTAATCTTTTGTGCTCACACTACACACACGCGTCTTTCAGTACCTCCATTCCAATAAATAGGCTTACATTATTTTTAAAAAGTCAAACCATCTAAAGTTTGACTAAACTTTTACAAAAAATATTAACATGCAAAATAAAAAATCAATACAATTAAATACATCTTGAAATATATTTCAATAAATAGGCTTATATTTGTTGATTGATAGAATTTTCTAAATGTTTGGTCAACCTTTTCTTAGATTGACTTTTCAATAAAATATAAACCTTATTCATTAGAATGGAGTTAGTAGTAAGTATTGAATTTAGATAGCAAGCTCGTGTGTCCTGCACATTTTGCTCAAACGAAAAAAAAACCTAGGGAAAAGTTCGATTTTTTAAGACACAATTCTTCTTAGGGCATGGAGCACAACAAGGTCAGCTTCTCTTTTTCAAAGAATATCTGCATGATATTTTTGTGATAATATTGTGTTCATCTGAAAAAGTATTTATTGGAGCGATTTTTTTAAATAATACACTAATTATTATTAAATCCAGAAATAATACTCGTTTTTCATCTTTTCCAGAAATAATACACCGTCGGGGTCTAGGAACCCGAAATGGAGAATCGGGGCAGAGGAGCCCGATTTTAAGAAATCGGGGTAGGCCAACCCGATTATACGTGGTACCGTGCGTCGATGAAAAATAAATAGAAGGGGAATATTAAGTCAGGGTAGTTAAACCCGATTTCTCTATTTCAGGTTAGTTGAACCCGATATCTTCAATTCGGGTTAGGTGAACCCGAGGTGTTTGACAGCTGAATTTTTTCCCGCCTTTTCCCGTTCACACCGCCGTGTTTCCCTCCCGCCCTTCCCGCCACCCTTCCCGCCACTCCTCCCCGCCATCCTTCCCGCCACTTCTTCCCGCCAATAGTATCCCGCCACTATTTCCCGCTATATTTTCCCGCCACGCTCTCGGATTTTTTCCTATAAAAGCAGGCATCGACACTCTTCGCTGCACAAGTGCTTCTATCTCTTTTTTTTTCTGTTTGCTCACCCTTAGCCATCATGAGTGTGTCGTGCTCTGACCAGGAGTTTAGGCCGGTGAAGGCGAAGGCTGAAAGTTTGCCCCCGGGTGTGACTGCGGAGCGGTGTTGGTGCGGCCGTATTGCTAAGGTTAAGCGGGTGGAGGATTTCTCCGACTGGTTCGGCATGAAATTTTTCATGTGTGCGAGCTATGAGCATGATCCACCCCGTAGTTCAGCTTCGTCGTCCACCAGGCCGCCGGTATGTTTCGACATAAATTAAATTTATGTAGGCATAAATTTATTTATGAATGTGATTTAATGTTACTGTTTGTGTTGTAGTCTCCCCCGCCCCTATGCAAATGGTTTCACTGGATAGACACGGATCAGTCGGATTGAGCGCGCCAGGAGGTTGAGGAGAAACACCGGCATGCATGGGAAAGGTTCTTTGAGGAGGAGCGTCAGGAAAAGGTTCGTGCTAATGAAAAAGCAGAGCGAGAGAGGCAGATACAGAAACTAAGTGCGGAACAAGCTCGTAATCGCGAGGTGAATCAGAAGAGGATGGATGATGAGGCTGCACATAGGTTTGCAGAGGAAGAGGTGCGCAGGGATGCTCATGAAGCGGAGAGGAAGAGACTAAGGGAAAGAGCCGCTGAGGCGCAAGCGGCAGAAGAACGCGGCGACAAGTCTGGAAAATGGTCACGGTGGACGCAGAGAAAGTAGTGTGATGTATCGTACTGGCTATGTTTCAGAATTTCAGTTATAGTTTATCGTTGTATCTTAAATTCCGTTGTAGTGATAAGCCGTATTTTAATTTCAGCTGCAATGTATCTTAATTTTAGTTTTAGTATTAATGTGAAATGAATTTGCCGCAAAAATGTATCTTTTACTATCGATTTTTTTTTAACTGCCTGAAGAACCATAACCAGCTAGCAGTGTTCTCGTTCTCAGCAGATGCAAATGCGAGAGGCACAATTTGATTGTTACCGTCCACTCCAATGGCTGTTAGAATCTGACCCCTGTACCTGCCAGTCAGAAAAGTTCCATCTACACACATCACCGGACGACAGTGCATGAAAGGCTCGATGCATATGCTGAATGCGAAAAACACCCTGCGCAGAACCCTGACATTAGGGAACTCTGGTATCACAAAATCTTGTATGTCCACATGGGTGCCCGGATTCCGGTCCTTCAATGTATGGAGGAGACGGACGACACCGTCAAAAGCATCATAGAAGGTCCCGAATCTGTTCTCCAGTGCCGTCTGTTTAGCCCTCCATGCCTTGCCATATGAAATTTCATACTTATATTGAAGGTGAACTCTTATCTGGATGGCTTAAACCCCCATTGATGTATTCTCTACAATCTCCTTGTAGAACAGGCGAGCAATCAGAGTGGATGTAAGGTTTCGGTGATCCTGCAGCATACTCTTAAGGACACAGGTGTGCGGCACGAAGTCACTCACAATCCATGTTGTGTCATACTTCGGACAAGTACCTGTGCACCCTTGATGGACATCTAGCATCGCCGCGGACCATCGTCAAGAATTTCGACTTGAAATAGTGGTTCTGAATACCCTTTGCGTGTTCATTGCCCACTGAGTGATTGCTTCCTGCAGATGTCTCTTGTCAGCATATCTAGCACCAATTGAGATGGTGTTCATGTTGTACTCCCAGGCAGAATCGTCCCGATCATCCACTATCATTGCCTCCGACAAATCATGGTTCCAAGAAGAGGGGATCAGATCCTCCTCATCATTGCCATCTGAATTATCGGATCCACCGGATTCATCTGAGTCAAGCTCATCTGGTCTTCTTCTTCATCCTCGCTTTGAAGCTCGACACTACTGTCATGACCACCAGCTGCATGGCTACTCTGCCTGGATTGGAAACTGCTGCCGCCAGCATCAGAACTTTGACTGCTCTGGCCTAGATGGAACTCACCCTCACCTTCCTGGGAATTCACCTCCTTCGCCTCGGGAAGCATTAAGGCGATAAGGTGAGTTCCCCTGCGCTCGCACGCTTCTAACCAGTGCACCCACTCAGAGGTCCGCTCAATCGGCTTCAACCGCCAGAAAATTTGGGTACTTGAACTGCTCCACAAAGCATGTGCACCAACAGTGTATGCTTCGGGATTAAGCCCAAAATTCACGGTCAACCACTCCTTCAACTGACTAACTGCCATGTTTTTAGGTTTGAAAAATGCAACTCCTCATACTGAAACTCGCTCAGATCAGCTCCCATCGGAGTTGTTCGGACCGTGCCGTTACCGAAGTAAACAACGAATTTTACTCTATCTGACATATCTTATCTGACATATCTGCTCACCTATACAAATTACAGACTCGTCAAAAAAATCTAGCACCTACACTCATAAATCAATAAAAATACCAACGACGACCAACTACATATCTGTAACTAATCCGGCAAGCTAACGAACACATCATGCATAATTATACCATCTAATATCACGGATTAGGGTTTACCCTTGAAGCATGCGAAACAGCTCCGTTAGCAGGCTAGCTCCTCCACCAAGCAGCAACACCACCACCACGCAGCAGCAGCAGCACCACCACCACCTCCACCAAAACGCTCCCAAATCTAACCCATCTATAGATCAGGTGATTCTACAACACTTGCTGGTGAAATAACAGCAAAATGTTGGAGAAATCGCAGCTAAATGGGAGAAAACAGAGGTGGAGCTGAGAGAAAACGAGAGTGAGAGGAGCTGCTGTGAGGAAGAACTGAGGAGGAAGAAAAGAGCGACGCGTCGGTCGATTTTATGTTGGGGAATATCGGGGTGGAGAAACCCGAAGTCTCCGTGTCGGGGTAGAGGACCCCGATTCCTCCCCCTCGGGATTCTGCGACCTGACAACTTTGTCGCTGGCAGGGCGACCGGCAGACAACCCTTTTCTCGGGATTCCTTCGCCCGAATAAAGCTACTCGGGTTCCTTGACCCCCACACGGTGTGGCAGGGATAGATTCCCCTCATTTCGGGGTCCTCTGACCCGATTTTCATATTTCGGGTTCTACCAAACCGACGGTGTATTATTCCTGTAAAAAGTTAAAAACGAATATTATTCCTGGATTTAATAATATAAAGTGTATTATTTAAAAAAATCGCTGGAAGAGCGATGAAGTATACTTTTCACCTCGAGATGTATCTAGATGGAGTGATAACCCCCTGAAGCGAATTAGGTCTAATTTATACACACACAAATGTGCAATACTAGGTAGATCACCCACCTTGGTTGTTTTTCAGTTGACGTGGCAAGAGGTTAGTCATTTTGATCAAACTGATGTTGAGGTGGGATATGGGATCCACACGTCAACCTCTTATGGTCGCTTACTATTTCTCTTCTTTTCTTCCTTGATCCTCAATCCGAGCTTCCCTAATTGCCCACACCGCTAGTTCTGGATGGTCTTTTCGAGCTCAGCATCAACTAGATGGAGTGACTAGCCGGGTGGGTCAAGAGTGTTGTTCTTGCCATTGCCTCCCCATTCACTGGAAATCTCCGACGACATCATCACACGATCTACTATCTTCTTCGCATTACATGGTTTCCTCGGCTTCTCCGACCGCCGCTATGGATTTTCTTGTGTGGATGCTCTGCCACCTAAAGCTACACCTGTCATCGCAAAGCCCCGTGATGTACGGCTCGTGTTGTTGGATCTCCCCTGCCGTCGTTAGTGGCTTGCCATAGGTTAGAGTTCCTGTTGCACCCGTTGTGCCAAAGAGCCATCATGTCATGGTTGGGTACTTGGGTTCAAATGAACCGAATGAAATTGTGCTAATATAGGCTAAACTACTACTTAGCACCTTATATCACTTAGTTTCACCTTGTAGCTTCATATAGATGAACCCAATGCTTAATTTTTGTAGATTCGTCGCTAGAGCGAAGGCAACATTGCCGCTGAGGATGGTCATGGCTATGCACCTGACTAATGACTGGGAGAGATTGGAGAAGAGAGGGAGAGAGCAAGAAGATGACGATGAGGGTCTAGCATATGGACCCTACATCCCATCTCAGCTTATAGTTAGCTCAAAATCCCTTAACCCTTTGACACGTCGAAAACCACCTAGATCAGACCAAATTTCCGTTCGGGGTGTCGTCACTCCGCTAATAGTTCGAGGATGAAAAGTTATGATTTATCCTTAACAAATACTCCCTCCGTTCCTTTTTAATTGACTCGAATTTAGTACAAACTTGTACTAAATCCGAGTCAATTAAAAAAGAACGGAGGGAGTATTTGTTTGGCTATGGCTGGCATTTGTTTGAAAGGAATACGGTAGGGCCCTATAGTGATTTTTATTTTTAAATAATAAAAATCCAAATTCGCGTTTCTGAAACCTGGATAGCTGAGTTGTACATCCACTTCCCTAATCAAGTGAGCTAGGCTCTTCTATGGCTGGCATTTGGCCCATGGGCTTTTCTTGGCACGTTTGCTTGTTAGATAATTTGGCGGCCTCTCAAAATTTTACGACTTTCCAAAAAAAAAAACTCAGGAGTCGACTGTTCTTCTCTCAGCAAAGAAACCTACTCATCAGACCCCCACCAAACCTTGCACCTTGCTTGAATGATTTTAAACTACACGACCGCATCACAATCTCCTCATTCTTCACGGTGTCGCGTTGCGCTCGAGTCTCGTTTAATTAGTTAGCCAGTGACACCAATCTCTTTTCAGTCGTCCCCTTTTGTATGCAAAATCTTCTTGCATCCGACTGTCTAGGCAGAAACCACAATTAGACTACATTAGGAGCGTGCATGACTTCACCTAGACGAGCCCACTTGGTATGTCATCATTTGTGCACGCATCGCACTCAAAGAATCACAATTGTAAACCGAAAGAAAGAAAGATTGTCAAAAGTTGGTCACCATGCGCAGCAAATCGAGTGGACACGGAGCACCGAGAGACGACAGAGATCGGGTACTGCACCACCAACTCCTCCCACTGACTGCAGGCCACCGGCCAACTCCCCACCTCACATGTCGTCAAATACGCTGTACTAGCTTTGTAGCTCACTCCCTACTTTCCCCATTATCCAGAGCTCAACACCGAGCGCTAGCTAGATCTATCCACCATGGCCGGCGCCAAGGCATTGCTCCTCCTCCTCCTCTGCGCGGCAGCGACGACGCTGCTGACCCCACCTCCTGCGGCGGCGGCGGACGACGGGCTGACCAAGATCAAGCTGTACTGGCACGACGTGCTGGCGGGGAAGAGCCCGACGGCGATCCGGATCGCGCAGGCGGCGTCCAGCAACAGCTCCTCCACCTTCTTCGGCGCGGTGGTGGCCATTGACGACCCGCTCACCACCACCCCCGCCGTCACGGGCTCCGCCAAGTCCAAGGACGAGGTGGGCCGCGCGCAGGGCACCTACACCTTCGCCGACCAGACCACCTTCGGCCTCCTCATGAACATGAACTTCGTCTTCACCGCTGGCGACTACAAGGGCAGCAGCCTCTCCATCTACGGCCGGAACGAGGTGCTCTCCGCCGTCAGGGAGATGGGCATCGTCGGGGGCGCCGGCAAGTTCCGCATGGCGCGCGGGTACGTTGAGGCCCGTACCATGGACTCCGGCAACTCCGGCGAGACCGTCGTCGAGTACACCGTCTACGTCAAGACAGCCGCTTCGGCGTAGCTAGCGGAGATGGATTAGGTAGTAGTGTCCACTGATGTGTCCTGTCCATGTCCATGTATGCTGGGAAAAGGATTGTAGCTTTGCTTGGAATTATGGATTTTGTTGGCTTGTTGCGTTTGTTATCGTGTTCGATTTACGGATTTGGGTGCTTGCTGTGACTGTGATTTGAGGTTTTGCTGAGCTTTAACTTTATTTTGGGTACTTGCATCAAATTAACTACTCCCAAACCGTAGTTTCTACCAGACTCAGCAAGCCCACGTGTTGCCCTCCGAAGTTGGTCCAGGGATCAGGGCGTACAACCCAGGTCCTATAGGATTTGTTTCCCCCGTTTCCAGCCCTTTAATATAGCATTTAAATAAAAAATAATTGCGAAAGTTGTATCTAGCGTCTCTCATAGAGTCAAACGAACTGGACATCCCAAACAATATTTGGAGCTCGCGTAGACGTAATTAAACTTTGGGGCATGTGACTGAAAATGTTATGTGTCCGACGCATCTAAATTCTTTTGAGAGACTTAACTAGAGAGATACTCTTAAACTATCTATTTTTAAATATATAATTATCTTACAACAATGGTTTTGTTTAACACTTTTTTTTGCAAAAGAATACAAAACATGCAAAAAAAGACAAAACATTTAAGAGTAAACACTGATTGCTTCATGTAAAACGGATGTTATTGGCCCTATAGTGCACCTTATCTCTTTGCATGGATATTTATTTTCTACAAATTTAAATGTTATACGGTTTTTTGTGCATAAATCAGGAGCACCGATATGGCCCAATTGCTAGTGTTGCCTTCAACTAAGCTAAGCGGTGTTATAAAATGTGCAATAAATTAAACGTAGAAATGATGAAACTGTAAACAGTTTGTAAAACATGTGACCCTTGCAAAAGCTTGCATCATTTTCCTTCTTCTTAGTTGATGAAATCAAAATCAACCAACCAAAAAAATAAGGAGGTGTGTGAGTATTGTGTGAATAAGAATTGCATGACCACCTCTCTTACAATCCTTTTAACGTTGAAATAAAGGGACCATTATTTCCATTTCACTTTGTTTCAAACGATTCGTACTGCCATTAGGGTATTGCGTTGTTGCAGAGGCTGGGTGTAATTGTTATCTATCGATATTAATATATTCCCTTTATAAAAAAATCAATAGTTGTGGTTGGTTGCTTACTTCACTTGGTACCGAACCTCCTCCTTTCCCTCCCCCTCCCGGGCGGCGGTGGAAGATCCGCTCGCCCCGCCCTCGCCGCCGCCCGACCGCCTCCTCGGCTCGCCGGCTGCGCCGCTCGGCCTCGGCCCCGGCCTTGGTCGACCCTGGTTCCGGCAATGGCCCCGGATCCGGCCCCGACCGCCTCCCCTCAGCCGCCGCTGCTGCCAGCCTCGGCCTCGGCCCCGGCCTTGGTCGGCCCCAGCTCCGGCCATGGCCCCGGATCCGACCCCGACCTCGGCCCCGACTCCGGCCACGGTAACAACCCCGGCCCGGCCACGGTCCTGGCGGTGGTGGCGGCACCCCTGTGTCGAACGACGAGGGGGAGAAGAGGGTTTCCGCGACAGCGTTCCATGGGAGGTGATGAAGCGCCGGTGGAGGAAGCCGGGCGGCACGGCTACTTGGCCGGGGCCTGAGGCTCTTCGTCGGTAGCCATGGAGGATTTGGTGGAGCGGTGGCGGCCTCCACCCTCGATGACGGTTCGACGGTGGTACGCATGATCCGCGCCGCTGTCCTCTTCCCTGGTGATCCGGCAGGAGGGACTGACGGCGTGGGGGCTGCTGGTCTTGCTTTGTTTTTGGTGGCGGTCCTCGGGTTTCTCGCAAGAGAAGATGATGATCTTCCGGAGGTCAATTTTCCTTGATCTGGCTTGAGAGATGAGTTCCGGAAAGCTCCACCGGCGAATGTAACAGTGCATATTTTGCCTGGAGTTTGCTGGATCTGGTGGTATTCGTTCGCGCGCACCCATGTTTTTATTCCGATTGTCTGGTTTCGGAGGGAGCGGCGCGAAGCTTTATTCTGTGTTTACATCAGGTGACTTTTTGGTCCATGGTGAAGTCAGAAGAAGGAATATCATGAAGGCCGGATCGGTGAACTGGCTAAAGAATGTTCGAATCTCCGTGATGTTGAGGAATTTGCTTGGCGTTCCGGGCTCCACAGTAGAGGTATGCATGTGGGGATGACAATATATGTGAAGTTCAGAGTCTTACCTCTCAGGGTGAAACCCAATGTCTGGCTTTAACTGGTTGTGTCTAGTAGTGATCTTGTTGGAGTCATTGTTTTGAGAGTGGGACTAACTCCAGCGTGAAAACCTTAGACCTTTGGTTGAGAGACGACGGTGCTGGTACACTGTTCTCTTTTTGAAGGCATCGCTTTTGCAGAGTCTGTATTTCAGGTGTTGTCACAGTGGTGGTTTTATTGCTGTTGCTAGATCTAGAATGCTGTAGCGGGATCTTTATTACTTAGTTTTGTTTACTCTTTTTTAGCTGTGTGCATCCGTTCTGTCACTATGGTGGAACGTTGTTGCAGATGCTGAGTGTAATTGATATGTTTTAATATTAATGTATTCTTTTTAACGAAAAAAGATGACCACTACATGAGTGAGACTCATCCCAACCTCCTCATTCTTTGCGGTGTCGAGTCTCGTATAGTTCGTTAGCCAGTTCGTCCATTTCTTTCTTTTTTTACACAGACCTAACTTGCAAGCCGAGTATTTTCATCATTGTGCACGCATCGCACTCAACTGAGTCACAATTAATTTTAAATCTAAAAACAAGCTCCCAAAGCAAGAGAGAGCGTGTGAAAAGTTGGTCGCCACACCGTGCCTGCCTGTCCGACAATACAGGCAACCTGCTGCTCTACATGCGCACCGAATCGAGTGGACACCCAGCAAAAGAGAGATCGAGCACTACACCAACTAGCCGGTCACTCCCCACCTCAGAGCTCAGATACGCCACAGAGCTCACTCCCCTGTTTCGGCACTACCCAGAGCTCACACACCTAGCTTAGCTAACCAGATCCACACCATGGCCGCCAAGGCATCCCTCCTCCTCCTCCTGTTCGCAGCGGCGGCGATGCTGCCGGCCCCGGCTTCCGCGGCGGACGACGGCGTGACCAAGTTCAAGGTGTACTTCCACGACGTGCTGGCGGGGAAGAGCCCCACGGCGATCCGGATCGCGGAGGCGGCGGCCACCAAGGGCTCCTCCACCTTCTTCGGCGCGATGGTGGCCATCGACGACCCGCTCACCACCACCCCCGCCGCCACCGGCTCCGCCAAGTCCAAGGACGAGGTGGGCCGCGCGCAGGGCACCTACACCTTCGCCGACCAGGCCACCTTCGGCCTCCTCATGAACATGAACTTCGTCTTCACCGCCGGGGACTACAAGGGCAGCAGCCTCACCATCTACGGCCGGAACGAGGTGTTGTCGGCGGTCAGGGAGATGAGCATCGTCGGCGGGACCGGCAAGTTCCGGATGGCGCGCGGGTACGTCCAGGCCAGCACCGTCGACAACGGCGCCGGCGAGACCGTCGTCGAGTACACCGTCTACGTCAACCCCGCCGCTTCGGCGTAGCTTAGCACTAGGAGAGCCGGCTGCCAGTGCTGAATTAGGTACTCCGTAGTAGTGTCTGCCCAGTGATGAGCCCGGTCTTGCCTCATGCTGAAAACGATGGTAGAGTTTTGCTTGGAATAAATTGATTTTGTAGACTTGTTGCGTTTGTTTTCGGGATGAACGATTGTATTTACGGATTTCGGTGCTAAGATTTGTGATTTTGATAAGAGCCTCAACTCGATTTTGGGGTATAATTGCGTTAATTTTAGTACTCCTACTGTATCGCTGCGCAGCCCGTACAAAAAAAATGCTACTGTACTCCACTACCCCAGCTTGTTTGCGAAAATATTAGGCCGCGCTTTCTACTTAAGAGTATTTTTGCTCTTGGGTTTGGAAGCTAAACCTGAAATTCATTTGCTCCGTTATATCATCATATTCTAGCATGCCGAGTTATCCTTGCAAATCGACATGTTAACAACTTAAAATCAGCGGCTAATGCCAAATATGCAATAGTGGTGCCGAAGATGACAAACATCTATTTCATCCGCCCGTAAAAAATGTCTTCCATTTCAGAAATGCACATTTAAACATTGGAGGATATGCTCCTGCTACACAGGACAAACATTTTAAAATGTTTTAAAAAATCTAAACAAAAGTTTAAGCGTATATGTCCACATTATATGGGTGCACACTAAGTTTCACAATAAACATACATTTTTTGTGTCCTGTGTAAAAAATACAAATAAATGTCTCGTGAAAAGCTTTTTTTAAGCACAATTTTTTTTATTTTTCGCACACGACACACAAAATGTCGATTTTCTGTGAAACGACATTCTAAGCACATATGATGTCGAGATGTACACGTCAATTTTTTATGCGGAATTTTTAACATTTTCGACGGTCCTTATAAAACATTTCAAAAACCGGGAGCATATGCTCCCGGAAGGCAAAACGCCTCGTTCGATCCTTCGATTTGTATTAATTTGGATGCATGTAGCTGCTGTTGGAGCGAGGAGAGGAGATACATGACGGTCACAACCCACTAGCCTGTGTGAAATAAATTTTCGAGTATAGCTCCAACATATAGATATGTAGCGAGAAAATAAACACAGACACACGCACATGTGGCATAAGGATTTATGTGGAAAAACTAATCCGACATAAGGAAAACCTATGAGAAATCTGGGTACATAGTCTTCTCTAAAACATCAAAAGAGTATAATACACTTCACCTCCTTGTTCACTGGCAACAACAACAACCACAAGAGACAAAATACAACAAATACAGAGATATCAAAGTTTCCGCCCTTTCGGTAATAAGCAAACTGCTCTTAAACCACAGATTCAACTAACACCAAATTTGGTTGACGAGCAGCCATATGAGTTTCCAACATGCTGACCAAAAATCAGCTAAGCGGGAGACTATTTAAATGTACAAACAGTTCGTTTCACAAAACTACTCTGTGCTGAAACTTCACCATCCTGAACCAACAAACCACTCTTAAATCTTTAGCAACACAAATTCAATGAAAGATGCAAGGCTCTGAATATAAGCAACACAAATAATAACATAATCAAAGTTAAACTCTTTCTATATTCATTTGCTGGAAAAGCATTGGATTGGCCATTAAACTTTAGCTCTTGATTTAATGTTAAAGCTTACTTTGTAGAGAGATTTGGATCCCCTGAAATAATGAGTCACAATATGAAAATCATTATCTCTTTTAAACAAAATGAAGATGAACTACTAGTAGCCCGGGAAAGATTTAGAGGACTTGTTTATGAAACATAACATGCCCTTAGGGATTGGATGCTAATGCATATATTTATAGGGGTCTAACTAACACCTCTACTTTCATGAACATAACTGCCTCAAACACCTATGTGTTATTAGATGGCTTGCTTCTAGAATTCAAAATTATGGAAAGTTTGGAGAAAGCTAAAGTGCCCGAAGAAGTATTTGATGACAGATATGAAATCTTTAACCTACATAGTAGAGAAAAGAAAATAGAAGAAGTTAAAATGCTAAGTGAAACAAAAGATCCTCTAATTGACCTTGATAAATGTAGCTTGAATGAACTTGTCAATATCCTACAAAAGTTTTCTAATGACCCATCCATCAATGTTCATCAAGCAGGTTTTGGCTCCTACATAGCAAACTATGTAATCAAAGAAAATATAAAAAGATTTATAATGAAGCCATGATACCACCAAATCTTGGGATGCTTGTCTCCCCCAAAATATGAATCACTATTGGTAAAGGGTCCCATCATGCTATCTTAGAACTTGGATCTAGTGTCTCTGTGCTATCAAAAGAATTATATGATCTGCTAGAACTCAAAACTATGGAAAAATGTTCACAGATATTTTGCTTGCTAATGACTCAACCGCACATGATTTAGGAAAAGCAAATAGTATAATGGTTGAGTTACATAAGTTGTGGAGGGAACAGATTTAAGGTCACAACAAGTGATGCGGATCTATCTTGTGGACAATCCAACCTAGCCCGAGCGCTACATTCTTCGGCGTTTTAGGATGAGCATCAAGTTGTTCAAGCACATTTCAGAGGAGACGAAGAAGGATGAGGTTTTTGAGCAAACGAGGAATGTCGCGGGAGAACTTGGGCATAACCCTTACCAAAAAGGTAACCGTCGCCTTGAGTATGATGGCATGCGATATTCCTGGTGATCTTGTCGATGACCACTCGACAATGGATGAGAGCCAAGCCATCAAGTGTGTGAAGCGTTTTTCAATGGCAATTGTAGAAGTGTTTGACTAAACGTTCCTGAGATCCCCCAATGCTGAAGATACAACTAGTATTTTGGAGAGCAACAAAGCTCTATGATTCCTAGGTATGATTGTCTCAACTGATTGCATGCATTGGTGTTGGAAGAATTGTCATGTGGAATGACATGGACAATTAAAAGGACACAAGAAGGATTCCACTATAATCATTGAAGCCGTGTCTTATCATGAGACTTGGTACACAATGAGAGAAGAGAGGATTGCCCGATTTATTGCCTTTTATCATTAGATTCGACAAACCGAGGTATACGATGAGTTTCAACTTGATTTCATCGAGGAGTAGTGGAGATGGAATGGGAAACGATGAATTATTTGTTGTATTGTTGGTGGACAAGTTGTTGTATTTGTTGATAGACAATTTGTTGTATTGTTGATTGACTGTGTGCTTGTGTTGTAATAATAATTATCTAACTTATTGTAGATTTGTTTTGTGTGTTTGCTCATGTCAATTTTATATTTGTGTTTGTATGTTGTTTTTGCTGCACGCCACGTGTTGTATTTTGCAATGCCCGGTAAAGCGTTGCGCGTCGCACACTGCAAAATAACGCCTCCGGTGAAGCTGCCGTCAACGTCACACGCTATATCTACAAAACACAACGTGCCATATTTTGGAGCGAGTATCTCCAATCGGTCCTCCGATAGTCCAAAAAATACGTAAAAATGGGGGCGCTGGCGCGAAATAACACCCCTAGTGGCCGCCCCCAATTTTGTTTTGGAGCTGGCGTGGCCCACCAACTTATCTGGCACCCCTAGGACGAACCCAATCTAGGGAGGGGGAGGGGGGGGTGGCGGGTGCGCCGGATGGACGAATAACGCTGCGGGCTAGGCCTCTCGGCGTGACTCCTACAAACCCTTTCAATCGCGCCTCCTAAGAGCTAGATCGGCGCCGCAACCACCCCTCGCCGCTGTTGGCTTGTAGTCTCCGATAGACACTCCGTCGCTGCCGAATAAAATTTTACATTTCCCCGCTCTACCGCGCCCGCTCAACTGCAAGATGACCTTGTGGAGCATTTGTGGATCCGCAAAGCTGTCGCCTAGTTTATTTATCTATTTGCCACTTTGATTCAAACTTGTTAAATTATTTATGTGCTTTGTTCAACTTAACTATTTATTTACTATGCTGAACTTATTTACTTGTTAAAGTTAAAAATTCTTGTAATTAATTTTTTGTTTTAGATTATAGCAAAAATAAAAAGCTCCGGCTGGACGCACTATAGGGGGCGAGTGGAGCATCTCTAGTCGCATCCCCAAAGCAGCCCTCAAAAGGCGCCGGATTGATCGAATGGGGGATGTTGCAACCTCGTGCCGCATTTGGGGCGCGTCCGTTCCTAGCCGTGTCCCCTAAAACCACCCCAAACATAAATTCAAATAGTTGACATTCAAAAGCAATTGTTCCCCCGGAAGTTATCGCGGTCAAAGTACTGGACACGATCATATTGCAGACCGAGGTACAAATTAATCATAACTACAAGAAGCAGTTCAGCGACGACGATGAGACATCCTCAATCGACGCTGGACCGTCGAGCATGACGACCTCGTTGTGCTCTGCCCGGTCTGGCTGCTCCGTCAGTGATACCGATGTTAACGTCGTTGCTGACGCAAGTGTACTGGCCGACGCTGTCGTGGAGGCGCCTGTTGTTGCCGATGCAGCTGGACTGGCCGACGTGCCTGCTGGTGCCACCGCTGCCTCCGGAGGTGGGGTTGCTGCCGCTGCTTCGGCCGCCGCAATTTTGGCGTCGATCTCGTCGAGGATCATGACTTTGTAGTAGCTGTGCGCCGCCAGCATCCGGGGATCCATTCCAACCGTCGACGCGGTCAACATGGAGAAGTTCTCTTGCGTTTCTTGAGGTCCATCTTCTCTTCCTACCTCTTGAGCAACGTCGCCCACCTTTCGTCGGCCTTTTTGTCACGGATGGGCATGGTCGAGGAGACCTCGGGGAGGCACTTGTTGAACGACTTCTCGGTCGTTGTTGCGTCTAGCAAGGTGGCCTTGGCAGCCTTGTTGCTGATAGGGCCCCCTGCCGATGATGCGAAGGACGTGTCCAGATCAATGCCGCCATCTTTCCCCTTCAACAAGTCAAGACGCTGCCGGGTGCGCCGGATGGACAAAATAACGCTGCGGGCTAGGCCTCTCGGCGAGACTCCCACAAACCCTTCCAATCACCCCTCCTGAGAGCTAGATCGGCGCCGCAACCACCCATCGCCGTTGTTGGCTGGTAGTCTCCGATAGACACCCCTTTACTGCCGAATAAAATTTTACATTTCCCCGCTCTACCGCGCCGCCCAACTGCAAGATGACCTTGTGGAGCATTTGTGGATCCGCAAAGCTGTCGCCTAGTTTATTTATCTATTTTCCACTGTGATTCAAACTTATTAAATTATTTGTGGGCTTTGTTCAATTTAACTATTTATTTACTATGCTGAACTTATTTACTTGTTAAATTTAATAAATTCTTGTAATTAATTTTTTATTTTAAATTATAGCAAAAATTAAAAGCTCCGGCTGGACGCACTATAGGGGGCGAGTGGAGCATCTCCACTCGCGTCCCCAAAGCAGCCCTCAAAAGGCGCCAGATTAATCGAATGGGGGATGTTGCAACCTCGTGCCGCATTTGGGGCGTGTCCGTTCCTAGCCGTGTCCCCTAAAACCACCCCAAGCATAAATTCAAATAGTTGACATTCAAAAGCAATTGTTCCCCGAAGTCATCGCGGTCAAAGTACTAGACATGATCATATTGCACACCGAGGTACAAATTGAACATAATTACAAGAAGCAGTTCGGCGACGACGATGACACATCCTCAGTCGACGCTGGCGGTCGAACATGATGACCTCGTCGTGCTCTGCCCGGTCTGGCTGCTCCGTCGGTGATACCGATGTCGATGTCGGTTCCGGGCTGACGCTGTCGTGGAGGCGCGTGTTGTTGCCGATGCAGCTGTACTGGCCGACGCGCTTGCTGGTGCCGCCGCTACCTCCGGAGGTGGGGTTGCTGCCGCTGCTTCGGCCGCCTCAATTTTGGCGTCGATCTCGGCGAGGATCATGACTTTGTAGTAGTTGTGCGCCTCCAGCTTCCGGGGATCCGTTCCAACCGTCGACGTCGATGCGGTCAACATGGAGAAGTCCTCTTTGTGTTTCTTAAGGTCCATCTTCTCTTCTTGCCTCTTTTGTCGGCCTTTTTGTCGCGGATGGGCATGGTCGAGGAGACCTCGATGACATAGGAATCCCCAATAGGCCTACCGAAGATGGTATCTGGGGTTTACTGAAGGCCCATAAATCGAAGAATCTGAAGCCCGGAAGCCCAATTAAGTGTCGGTTTGGAAAGATAAAGTTGTATTAGGAATGAAGACTTGTAACTATTACGGGATGAACTCGAAGAAGTATCCCGACGTTTGTAACTTGTACATCATGAAACCCTCGGCTCCGCCTCCTATATAAGGGGTAGTCGAGGGAGAAAGAGAGGATCGATTCATTGTCAACATAACCCTAGTTTTCTAGTAGTCGAGTACTTTTCCGGCTGAAACCCTCGAGATCTACTTGCTCTCTACTTTCTACGAAACCCTAGTCTACAACTTGTAGGCATTGATAGGTCGATACCTTGTCACTCGGCGCCGTCTGTGGGAATTAGAGGCGACAAGGAGCTGATCTCGATGGCACGTTCAACATCGTCGGCATCTTCGGTGGCAAGCAATGCGATGGATGGAGGTAAACAGATCGAAACTGGTCTCGTTGATTTTGTACCTCACCCTCCCGCCCGTGTGGATGCATATGCGTATCTGGAAGAGCCAATGGAGATAACGTTCAGAGGTTTCCACTTCCGCGTCGGGAAGGAAGGATCGCATCATCTCGCGACTCCAGTTTCGTCGGGATCGTCGGCGGTCGATGATACGTCCCAAACGTATCTATAATTTCTTATGTTCCATGCTACTTTTATGATGATACTCACATGTTTTATACACATTATATGTCGTTTTTATGCGTTTTCCGGAACTAACCTATTGATGAGATGCCGAAGGGCCAGTTCTTTGTTCTTCTGCTGTTTTTGGTTTCGGTAAATCCTAGTAAGGAAATATTCTCGAATCGGACGAAATCAATGCCCAGCATCCTATTTTTCCACGAAGCTTCCGGAACACCCGAGAGCCACCGGAGGGGAGCCCCGGTGGGCCCGGATGATAGGGCGGCGCGGCCGGGGCCCGGGCCGCGCCCCCTATTGTGTCACCGCCTCGTCGGCCTTCCGACTCCGCCTCTTCGCCTATTTAAAGGTCCCCGACCTAAAATCTCGATACGGAAAAGCCACGGTACGAGAAACCTTCCCGCAGCCGCCGCCATCGCGAAGCCAAGATCCGGGGGACAGAGTCTCTCGTTCCGGCACACCGCCGGGACGGGGAAGTGCCCCGGAAGGCTCGTCCATCGACACCACCGCCATCTCCATCAACGCTGCTTGTCTCCCATGAGGAGGGAGTAGTTCTCCATCGAGGCTAAGGGCTGTACCGGTAGCTATGTGGTTAATCTCTCTCCTATGTACTTCAATACAATGATCTCATGAGCTGCCTTACATGATTGAGATTCATATGAGTTTTGTATCACTATTCATCTATGTGTTACTCTAGTGATGTTATTAAAGTACTCTATTCCTCCTCCACGGTGTAATGGTGACAGGTGTGTGCATCGTGTAGTACTTGGCGTAGGTTATGATTGTAATCTCTTGTAGATTATGAAGTTAACTATTGCTATGATAGTATTGATGTGATCTATTCCTCCTTCATAGTGTGATGATGACGAGTGTGCATGCTATGTTAGTACTTGGTGTAATTGCAATGATCTATCATGCACTCTAAGGTTATTTAAATATGAACATCGAATGTTGTGGAGCTTGTTAACTCCGGCATTGAGGTGCTCTTGTAGCCCTACGCAATTAGTGGTGTTCATCATCCAACAAGAGAGTGTAGAGTGGTTTTATTATGTGATCAATGTTGAGAGTGTCCACTAGTGAAAGTATGATCCCTAGGCCTTGTTTCTAAGCATCTAAACTCCGTTTATTTATCGTTACCGTTGCATGTTTACTCGCTGCCATATTTTATTCAGATTGTTATTACCACTCATATGCATCCATACTACTTGTATTTCACCATCTCTTCGCCGAACTAGTGCACCTATACATCCGACAAGTGTATTAGGTGTGTTGGGGACACAAGAGACTTCTTGTATCGTGATTGCGGGGTTGCTTGAGAGGGATATCTTTGACCTCTTCCTCCCTGAGTTCGATAAACCTTGGGTGATCCACTGAAGCGAAACTTGCTGCTGTTCTACAAACCTCTGCTCTTGGAGGCCCAACACTGTCTACAAGAATAGAAGCACCCGTAGACATCAGTCGACTTCGATTTCTCGGAATCATCATCATCGTTCGAGACGGGCGCCGAGGAGATCTCGGCGCAAGTCTGCGTTAAGCGGAAAACTCGCTGACATCTTCGGCAACATGTCCTTCGGGTCGCCTGCATATTCAGATCTGAGCAGCGACTCGGAGAGCATCGACAACTTCGACTTCATCGACAGATCCACCTCAGTTCGAGCGGGTCTTATCGATCCGCGTGATGGCATCACCAGCTTCAGGAGGACCAACTCGACAAAATATCATCAAGTCTATGTAATCGGAGAAATGAGTCGCCCAGAGGAGGAGACATCAGAGGCTTTCGATGATTTGGGAAATCCATACATCGATCCCGCCGATCTTACGCGAGGTTTAGGCACCAAATATGTCGGTCCTACACCGCGCCAGAGGGTGCAACTTTCGCAAGAGGCTTGGACAGAGCATCAAGAGCCTTGAACGGTACAGATCCGATGACCACCACGACTACGGTGGAGGAGTTGCAAGCATACCAATATAGACTCGCGCGTGCTGGCCGAGAATTGGAAAAACAAAGGGTGATACTCGAGCAGAGAAAAGCTGCAGCTACCGCGTCAAGTAGGCGACGAGCGGAACAGAGTCGACAATCAGGAACCTCAGGAGATAACCATAGAGAAGCCCACAATAGGGGAAGATCTCGGCTGCAGAATATACCTGAAGGCGAGAGAGAGCATCTGATCCAAAATCTCGACATGTCTTTTATGTCAATAGACACAAGAGGGAACATTATCCCCAAAACACCGGAAGCTGGATATATGACGACGCAGGCCTTTATACTGGCAAACAGGCCACCTCACAGAGATCCAAGAGAAGCGCTGTACAACATGGCTATGGCAGGAGTTGGAGTCATGAGGACAGCGTTCGCAAGTACAAGTGCGCCTCCCGAAGGTACTCCAAGGAAAAATAGTCCACGACCAGCTGTGGCAATACAAGACCCTCCAAGAACAGGCGGTTCAAGAGATGTTGTGACGCAAGCGCGGGTCGATATTGCGCGGCAAGAAAGGAGAGAACGTCGGCATTCACCAGAAGTAGATGACGAAGAAATGTGTGGACTCCCTTGCTTTACTCGACGAGTTCGTAAAACTCGGGTCCCGTCTAGGTTTAAATTGCCCGACAACTATAAGAAGTTCGATGGTTTGCAAGATCCTGAGGACTGGTTAGTCGACTACATGGAGACAGTAAAATTGACAGGTGGAACTAAAGCAACTGCTATGCAAAGCATCCAGGTTCACCTAAGTGGAGCAGCAAGGTCATGGATAAAAAAGCTACCACCAGGGTCAATCGACAGTTGGGAAACTTTCGAGGACATGTTCGTGAAAAACTTCGTATCCACATGCAAGAAACCCGCATCAATAGAGCAGCTGAGGGCTTGCAGGCAGAAGTATGATGAGCCAATGAGGATGTACATCCAGAGGTGGAACATTATCAAAAATTCGGCAGAAAACATATCTGACGAAAGAGCAATAGATGCGTTTGTTGCTGGAATACAAAGGAAGGACTTAGTCGAGGATTTGGGAAGGACTAATCCGAAAACAATATCGGCACTCATGGAAATAGCGAATCGCTGGGCAGATGGAGAAGATGCTGTTCACAACCCGAGGATGATTGTAACCGAAACATTCAAAATAGACGACGCTTTTCTCGCCAGTTCTCAGATTATGACGGTCCTGGCTAAATATCGGCTGGCTTCCGTGGAACTAGTGGATGTAATAATCGAGATTATTATCTAAAGAGTGGTGAACAGCGTAGCGACTACAGGGATGGTCCCCGTCCCAGCAGGCAAAATAATGGACGAAGGTTCCAAAGGCCGTATGTATCACCCGAAGATCTCCTGAACGGACCATGTCAAATGCAGTTCTTTCTCGATAACAACGGAAAGAGGCAGCCGGGGCATTTGCAGAAGGATTGCCGAACTTTCCAGGCACTGCATAGGTACGCAGGGCATGCGAATGCACATGCAGCAAACAGAAACCCCCAGGGGCCAAGGAGTGAGATCCACCTCCCACCTCCACCCGCAATTACAGACGAAAATCGACATCATTTACAATTAGCGGCAGCCCCAAACAACGGTCCTTATATCGACACCAATGGGGCAGTCTCGATGATTCAGAAAGGCAGACCCTCAAATAGGACTCAGAAGGTGATTTCGCGACAAGTCTACATGGCAGAGAAAATGCCACCACCCATGGTTGAGTACCTAAATTGGTCGGGACAGGATATCAGTTTCACCATAGCAGACCACCCGCAACAAGTTCCGCGACCAGGGCAATCAACTTTGATTCTACCAGCGGTGATCGCGGGATTCGACGTTTCACGTGTGTTCATAGATGGCGACAGCAGTTTGAACCTTATGTATGCAGATACATTGCGGAAGATGAACATATCATTGGCGAATTTGACACCAACTGACACGCGTTTCCACGGTATCACTCCTGAGAAGCCAAGTTATCCATTGGGAAAGATCAATCTCGACGTTCAGTTTGGAACCCGAGAGAACTAGAGAAGGGAGAAGCTGGAATTCAAAGTTGTCGACTTCCCGTCGCAGTATCATGCTCTGTTAGGACGACCCGCTTATGCCAGATTTATGGTGGTGCCGCATTATACATACTTGTTATGGAGGCTCCCTGGACCCAAGGGCCTAATCATAGTAAAGGGTAGTTTTGTCCTGTCAGATAAGTGCGACAAGGATTTCCATCGGCTGTCAGAAACTTTCGGGATGCAGGCAGAGTACATGGCGTTGAGGCTAACAACTGATTATGATGTGCTGCCTGACGGAGGAAGGCCATTGAAGGAGCAAACTTTCGACACCACGAAAAATTCGAAGGAACTACAGATTCACCCGACAGATCCTAAGAAGACGACAGCTCTCGCAACAAACATGGATAGCGCATAGGAAAGAGCGCTCGTCGAGTTCCTCCATGAGCGCTGGGAAATCTTTGCATGGTGTCCATCTGACATGCCAGGAGTACCCAGGGAACTTGTCGAGCACCCTCTTAATTTGGATCCAATGGCTAGGACGATTCGACAACCTTTGCGGCGTTTCTCAGAGCCAAACCGCAAAGCTATGCTATCTGAGATTAATCGACTCAGAGAAGCAGGATTTATCAAGGAGCTACACACAGAAGCCACATGGGTAGCTAACCAAGTGCTAGTCCCGAACAAAAACACGGAGGTCCTTCGCATGTGCATCGACTTCACGTGTCTCAATAAACAATGTCCAAACGATCACTTTCCCCTCCCGAAGATCGATCAAATTATCGACTCCACGGTAGGCTGCGAACGTCTTTCCTTCCTGGATGCATATTCTGGTTATAACCAGATCCGACTAAAAGAAGAAGATGAAGTCAAAACAGCTTTCATAACCCCCTATGGCGTGTTTTGTTACAGAACAATGCCTTTTGGGCTGAAAAACGCGGGAGTAACATATCAACGGATGATGCAGAAATGTCTCGCCACACAGATTGGCAAAAATGTACAAGTGTACATCGACGATGTAGTCATAACAACAAAGCAGGGATCAACCTTGATCGACGATCTCAAGGAAACTTTCGACAACCTCGACAAGTTCTACCTCAAGCTGAACCCGACAAAATGCTCTTTCGGTGTCCCTGCAGAAGAGCTTCTAGGGTTTCTGGTGTCAGCAAGAGGAATCGAGGCTAACCCGGAAAAAATTCAGGCCATCATAACGATGCGGAAGCCAACCAAGCTAAAGGAAATACAATAGCTAACTGGGCGAGTCGCGGCTTTAAGCAGATTCGTCGCCAGGCTAGGAGAAAAAGCGTTACCATTTTACGCGCTGATCAAGCAAGGGGAAAAGTTCGAGTGGAACAAAGAGGCAGATAGAGCCTTCGAGGACCTCAAGCGCACAATTTCGACACCCCCAATACTGGTGGCTCCAAAAGATAAAGAACCCCTCCTCTTATATATTGCGGCCACACCTCAGGTGGTTAGCACGGTCCTCGTGGTGGAAAGAGAAGAAGAAGGGAAGATCCATGGAGTTCAGCGCCCGGTATACTTCATCAGTGAAGTTTTATCGCCTTCTAAGCAACGTTACCCGCAATACCAGAAGTTGGCATATGGCATGTTTACGACGGCAAGAAAGTTGCGACATTACTTTTTGGCACACCCGATAGTAGTTGTCAACGAGGCACCTCTCTCCAATATCTTGAACAATCCAGAAGCAACGGGGCGTGTCTCCCTTTGGGGAATAGAGCTTTCCCCTCGGGACATCACGTATGAAAAAAGAAAAGCAATAAAGTCGCAAATCTTGCCAAACTTCGTCGCAGAGTGGATGGAGTTACAAAATACGGGACCCCCTGATTTGTCGAGTACTTGGACCATGAATTTCGATGGGTCCAAAAGAGTAGAAGGAGCTGGAGCTAGCGTGGTACTAGTATCACCCCAAGGAGACAAACTGAAGTATGTGTTGCGGGTGACGTTCCCTAATGCATCTAACAATGAGGCAGAGTATGAAGCGCTCATCCACGGAATGAAGATGGCGAAGGCGTGTGGTGCAACCCGACTAAAAATCTTTGGCGATTCCCAACTGGTGGCTCAACAAGTGATGAACCAATGTGATGCAGTCAATGACAGCATGATAGCATACAAAGAGGTATACAATGAACTCGAGAAACTCTTTGATGGATGCGAAGTAAACCATATTAGCAGACTCAGTAACAATGAAGCTGATGTTTTGGCAAACATTGGGTCACAGTTCTTAGCAATACCACCGGGCGTATTTTGGGAAGAAATAAGTGAGAGATCAACCAAGGCGAAGAAAGCACCAAAGCAGTCGAAGAAGAAGGAAAAGCTTGAGAAAGACTCGGGGGCTCCAGTAGCCCCAGAAACAGACACATCTGAAGATGACGAAGAACCACATGAGGTTATGATGGTGCAAATTCCTTGGATGCAAGTTTACGTAGCATATATCTTAAGGAAACAAATACCCAAAGATCCGGTAGAAGCAAGGCGAGTTATTCGACGATCTAAAGCGTTCACTGTGGTCAAGGGAGAGATGTACAAACGGAGTATATCGGGAGTTTTGCAAAGGTGCGTAACACCCGAAGAAGGAAGAGTAATACTGAAGGATGTACACGAAGGAGTATGTGGCCACCACGCGAGTAGCCGAGCAATAGCAGCCACAATTTTCAGGGCAGGTTTTTATTGGCTGACTACAATAGAAGACGCGAAAGGTATAGTGCGGACCTATGATGCGTGCCAAAGATTTGCAGCTAAGCCTCATTCTCCGGCAGCCGAGCTTATGCCAATACCTTTGTCGTGGCCTTTCGCACAATGGCGCCTCGACATGGTGGGGAAGTTGCATAAGGCTTGGCAAGAGGATACGTGTATATGCTCGTGGCTGTCGACAAGTTTAACAAGTCGATTGAGGCAGTACCAGTAACATCGGCGGATGCAACATCGGTGGTAAGCTTCATCAAAGGCATAGTTTTTCGATTTGGTGTTCCTCACAGCATCGTCACAGACAACGGCAGCAATTTCACCTCTAAGGAGTTTAAAGCATATTGTGCGGAGGTGGGCATCAAACTACACTTCGCATCGGTGGCGCACCCGCAAACCAATTGTCAACACCCGGATTTTTAAGTCCAGATGCCTATTATGCCATTCATCGCAATCCCAGGAATATTGTTTTTGCGAGACATAATAGATTGATATCACAACACATCATTCGTTACATACCATAATCGTCTTACAAATAAAGGATCACATGATCCAGTCTCATTACAACACTTGATCTATCGATCAATTACATAACACATAGCGGAAATACGTAGTAGAGGTCCATCTGCTCCACAGGCAACTGTTGACGTCAGGAGTGGTCCTAGTTATCGTAGATGTCCTGCTGTCCTTCATCCTGGTACTGTGGCTCCTCTTCATAGTCTGGCCATTTGAATAGCCAGGGACATAGCCATGAGTACTTTAAAGTACTCGCAAACTAATACTAGTGTAAGTACTATCAACTGTAGTAAGGGGTTCTAAGCTCTAAGTTTATTTGCATAAAGCCAGTTTTATTTCGTAATCAGTTATAATCAAAGACTCTTCCTTTGCCTAACTTAACTCAAGTGGGAACATTAGTGTCATTCCCACAACTCAGTCGTGATTCAAAGTCAAAGTCATAATTCAAACTCAAGTCACAAGTCACCATTCATATTTTAGAAAAGTTCTGATGACGGAACAGTATGGCCTTTCCAACTGTCCATGACCGCGGACGCGGCTATTCGAATATGTTTATACTCTGCAGAGGTCGTACACTTGTGCCACAATAATTGCAATAGTCCGTCAGGGGTAACTGGCCCTGATTTATCGCACTCAGTGCGCGAACTACCAATCATAAATTTTCATTTACATACCCTAGTATAGGCACCTCTCCCCATGAGCTTGGCCTCCCGGTGAGAGCCAACCGCCAACCCGGGAACTGCACAGGGCTTGGGTAGGACATTCACCTCATTTCACGTCATTTCACTTTCGAGGGAGGCTGAAATGTTCCAGGTTTAGAGACGATCGAGGGGTAGTTTTTAGAAAGGGATGTGCATTGCATCGCAAATTCTGGGGAAATTTCGCGCTTTTAAAACAAAACTGCATCGAAGGGGGACATGTTTCTCTCTCGACATCTTACAGGGTTAGGGTTTCGAGAGTGCGACAAACTTGTTCCTACTCAACTACTTTAGGGTTTTGAGAAGAGAGAAGAGATATTGCATCACAAACTTAAGTTGCATGATTGAATTCAAATTTAAGTTGCATGATTGAATTCAAACCAAAGTTGAATTTGAATTTCAAATTCAAACATTAAATTGATATCTCACAATTCAAACTATGAGATAATGCAATAAATCAATTATAAGTAATACAAGAATATAAATAGTACAAACAATTATAGTAAAGCTCATTAAGGAAAACCTTGGAGCTTTATTGATAATCACACATGATACATTGTCAATTACAATATTCAGAATAGAAATATGAAATATTACAACACATTACACAAATTGGAAAAATAGAAAATGAAAATAAAAGAAAAGTACAAGGTAAGATTCTATCCTAAATACTACAAGGTAATCTTCATTCGATCTTGGACTTAATGATCTTCATGTCCATTTGGATCATCACCTTGTTCCCTGCATTCACACAAATAAAGACCAAATACAAGTGTTATGCCAAGTGGCATTGCCACTTGGCAGGTTAGCAAGAAAATGAGAAGTGAGAGGATATTATCAAGATTTGCCGAGCTGATCCTCTCAAAGCCAAAGTGCAAAGTATCTGGTATACACACACACAACCTGCTCACAAGGCTGTGTGCATGCAACACACACACACAACACAGAGAGGAGTCACCAACACATGCCAGGCAGTGCTGTCGACCAGAGAAGCAAGGGCCGGAGCATATAAAGACTTTTCACGGCCAAAACCCTAGCCATTAGCATCGACACAAGCTTCGGGGTAAGAACTAGCAAGAACAGCTCAAGAACACCAAGAACTAGGCTGATACAGCACGAGAAATTAACCAAGCATCACCGACAAGCTGCAGGAGGAGCGAGGGCAAGCTCATAAATCCAACCGGAAGAAATCCTCTACACCAACAACCTTTCTAGGAGCTGGAGTGAGGTATACACGGATAATCATGAGCAAGCCGACGGTTTTGCTCATATCATAAGCACATGCATAAATCACAAGCAACGAAAAAGGGTAGAGAACCCTGTTTGTATCATCATTTGGCTACCAAGCCATGTGGTGCAAGCAAAAATGGATGAATAGCCGAGGACAAGCAAACCATACCATGGTGAACCACTGGATAGTGTCAGCATCTCCAGATGACACAACCGAGAGAAATCCAACAAGAGATTTAATCCCTATCTAGCCACACGAGATTCACTTAGCACCCTATAGCTAGCTATACCATCGGAATATAGACATTTATATGTCTATTTTCATTTCAACATCAATTATCTCGGAAGCCCATGAATGACTACCGGTAATATTGCACGATAGCATACGGAAGAGGTAGGAGCAACCTTTACTAGCACACCAAGCATTCATAGGGTCACAACAACTACCTAGCCACACAGAAAAGCCACAAGAGAAGCATATCATCACTCCAAGGAGTTCATGTATCACAGGAGGTGCCAACACATGTTGGTTTCCATCCAGATTATGCATAGGATGCACCTGATCACTACTGCATTAGGTAGATCATGTATGTTGTCAGAAATAGGAAGCCAAGCTTCACTGACAAGCATAGATAAATAAAACAACACACACAGATGCATCCAGAAGTATCAAATCCTTCAATCAACCACCAGTATTGCTTTCACAAGCAACAGCAACCACCAGTACTTGGTGAGGAGCTGGATCCACAAGCAACAGCAGCATTTGAAATGAATCCATACAAATTGATAAGCCAACAGGAAGCCCTGATGATCACAGGATCATCCAAAGCCACAAATTAACCAACCATTGCATCACAGATAATCAAATATATGAAATATAATTGTATGCAGAAGCACACTAACAAGGGATGGAGCTGTCTAGCCAACAGTCATGCTCAATAGAATATTCCCATGAATTACAACTCAATGAGCATCACACAGAGGCACGGCACTTGCATAATGCAAGGATCATGCATCATGATCAAGCCAAGGCCAAGATTATGCACACACGAGAATACCCTAGTGGCGGTAGTCATATCTGGAGCAAGCCAGTAGGCCATGAGCATCAATGGATGCTCATGAGCAATTACAGGAGGGCCACAACAGGGATACAGCATGAACAGAAGTAGTTAGGAAGCACAGAAGCATGCACTGATAGTCAAGTAGAGCAGCACAAGCTAGAACACGAGAGATAGCGGTAGCACACGGCGAGCATACGCATGGCAATAGCACAAGCACAACAGCTAGAATTCATGGCGCATGTAGGCAGCAGCAACTAGCACATCAAGGCAGTACCAGAGCAAGGTGGCGCGAGCACATCGGCGTAGCGACGGCAGCACAACAAGGTGGATGCCAAGGCATCCGGAGGAAGGAGAGGAGGTAGAGAAGACAGGAGAGAAGGAGGCACACGCACCGGAGCAGAGCACCGCAGCGTGCCCATGGCGGCACGGCGGCACGGGCCGAACACGGCAGCGCCAGGCCGCAGCCAGGCCAGGCGTCGCCGGGCGCAAACGCCCCAGCACCACCACGGCGAGGCACACGGCCACGTCGCGGCGCCTGGATCGTCGGCGGGCGACGAATCGCCGTGAATCGCCACGGCCGTGTCGCAGATGCGTTGGGGGCGAACAGTGGCGGCAAACAAACGCAGATCGGCGCGGACCGATCGGTGCGCCGTCGAGCGGCCGTCCTTTTGCGACCAATCTCGCCGGCGGGAGTGGCCGGAGGCGGCCGGAATAATTCGGCGACGGCGATGGCGACGCGAGTCGCCAGAGCGTCGAGGAGAGAGTTAGGGTTAGGGGAGAGGAGCGTCTACGGCGCGACTGGGTCAGGCTGGACCTAGCCCAATGGGCTGGTCCAACCTAACCAGCTCGGCGGCACGACGAGTGGGCCCGAAGGGTATTTTGGTCATTTCCAAAATACCCATTTAATTGAGTATTTCAAAGAATTTTATAAAATAGAATATAACTCTAAAAAAATAATTAAAAATATGAAAAATGCTCAGCATAAAATCCTCTATCATAATAAAATATGAAATAGAATTTTTAAAGACAAACATGATTAAGCCCAAATTTGATGATTAAAATAAATCATTTAAATCACACCTTATATTTTCATTAATGAAAATAAGTCCATAAATTCTTTTGGACTTTAAAAACACCTTGACAACATTTCAAGGTTGTATTTTACCCTAAATTAAGTATCTCCTAAATTGTTCTTAGTATTAACCTCTCACATGAAATAATAACGACATCGGAAGGGGGAACAAACCCTAAAAGCTGGAATCATGCATCAATTGCTTCTTTAACCATTGCCCTTATTGGACAATGATGCTATTTTTCAGAAACGAGAGGACAAGGGTCAGTCCACACCATCCAAGTGCAAAACTTTGCGGTGTTCGAGGCAAGTTCATCGCTTGCTCATGTCATTTGAGTATTTTTACCAAATTACTTGCAAAGTACTATGTTTATCACTATTGCATAAAAAGCAAAACCACTATTTTCATAACTATGAATATGACTATGTGGTGGGCAATGGAACCATGGATTGTGTTGATATGGTGGAGGTTCCATTGCACGGGTTTATATCCATCTAGGATTAAACAACAAATGTCGTCCGAGTGATTCTTGTGCCGTAATACCCGTGTTAACCATAAGATCCGGAGTGGGACGGAGTAGTCAAAAGTGTTTCCACCTCTCGTTCATCAACGGATGCGCTTTACGTAGTACACTTGTAATCCAAGGGTGCAAGCGGTAGGTGGGAGTCCTAAGTCCCACGGCATTGTCGTAGTACACTTGTCATGCGAAGGAGCAAGCGGTGAGACCGGGAGTCCTAAGTCCCCACGGTAATGCGGTCTATGATGGGTTGCAGCTGCCGGCGTAGGAATGTATGGTAGAGCCCTGCATTGACGTCGTGGTCGGGGTCCACCACGAAATATATGGGAATAATGGGACCGGCGTGGACCCAGGGTCGGAGTTTGCAACAAAGGGTGGGTGTTCGAGGTAGCGGAGGAACATGATTGGCTAGACCTTATACCGGGCCTCACACCATAGGAAGTGTGGACGGGAAAGCTGCCCGGTTGGCACCAAGGTTAAGATCTCTTATGGGTAAAGCAACACACCTCTGCGAGTGTAATGAACCGTGACTGTCACTCCACTGTTCGGGATTTGGAGCTGCGAACAGCTACTGGGAAAGGAACTCCATGAAGTTCTAGTAAACCGGTGAAGGTGACGGACATAGCTCTTGAGAATAAAAGCAACCTCTTGAAGAAATGTTTATCAAAACTTGCATTGGTATTAGACTTTACGGTCTAGTATCGTAGCTAGTGCATTAAACACCTCTTTTCTATAATGAACTTGTTGAGTACGCTCGTACTCATACCACTCTTAAATCCTCGCTTAGATTGTACGAACCACTTGGAGGAGGACCACGACAACCCTGAAGGAGCCGAGATCATCGGCTATGAAGAACCAGACCTCTCTGGAGGTGTTGAAGGCGTAGACTACCTTATAGTCTACGGAACCGGGGAGGCTTCCGGAGGAGATCAAGTCTAGAATCACCGAGTAGTAGTAGTATCC
Source organism: Lolium rigidum (assembly GCF_022539505.1). NCBI lineage: Eukaryota > Viridiplantae > Streptophyta > Magnoliopsida > Poales > Poaceae > Lolium > Lolium rigidum. Next base: position 262,927,242 of record NC_061510.1, on the reverse strand, counting down.
GAGCGAGTGCGAACTCTTAGTACTTAGCTGCTCGATGGAATAAATGTATAACCTAGTTAAACTTCTATATTGTAAGTTAAGTTGGGTTCGCCTCGAACCCAGGAGTATTCCTCTTAGGACCCAAGAGGAGCTCCGAGATGATATGTATATTATGCTTGTAATAATAAATGAATGAGTTATGGACCTGCTATGTTATGTTGTACTACTCTGAGGGATGTAATATTTGCGGAATGGTACTTCGTGAATGTTATATCAACGACTGGCATACTACAACATGCGGTGGTATGCGAGGTCACCACGGTTGGTATCGAGCAAAAGCTTTGACCTTAGGTTGGAACCTAGTAAATGGGACGAAACGTTAGGAGTCAAATAGGATTAGTAAAGAATTCTCTAAAAATATGGTGTATATTCACTTGAGAATAAAACAATCATATGTTTTAGTGCTATAATTCTTTATTATCACTATTATGATGCATTATTACTAATCTTATATTCTTTCTATTCTACAGCCAACTATGGCAAGCTCACGCCCGAGACGAAACGTGAAAGTGAAGCCGTCAAACTTGAGTGAATACGACGGAGGACTCGCGGATATTCTTCGTGCCATGTTGCTTGAATTTGGGTGCGATCCCCAAATCCAAGTGATGAAATACTGGTACTATGATGGACCGGTATTGGCAAAGTGTAGGGTAGGGTTAAGACTTCCCGAATTCTTGGGAATGAGCGTGGTAATGCCAGCAGGTGAGGCTAGGACTATCAACACAGCCTACCATATAGCCATTATGAGATCCATAATTGATATCCGGGAGCATAAGACGAAAGAGCTTATGGGTTCCGAGTTCTCACACATTCCTCATATGGAAGAGGAAGATGATCCTATGCTTAACCACTTCAAGTTTGCAAAACGCAAACCAGCAGAAGCCGCAAAATATATGGATAACAGCCGCAACCTATTGTCACTGTTATATCAGTTGAACCGTCATCTGACGGGAGCAATTGATACAATGCTAGAGGAGTTCACTGAGCCCAAGGAGGTGACCAAGGAGAGTGCACCTGTGGAGAATGAGGTTCACACACCAGTTTATTCAGCTGGTGATTACATTAGCATTGATCATCTCGAACGACAAACCACACCCATGACACCTAGGTACTTTCCTAGTAGTTCCCATGGAGGTTATGAGGGTGGAGAGGAATCCGGAAACAATCAGCGTTCCGTGACTCCTATAGAAAACTCTACGGGTTGGCGTTGGGGATCTGATACTGGAACCCACAGTGGTTCAGTTAGATATGACAGGGAGATGAATGAGGACGCCACAACCCAGAACCAGAGTTATTCGTGGAATGGGGAAGAGGATGGAGGGTATCCGATACCGGTTGAGTCGGATACAAATGTTGGAGATACCTATGGTGGAGTCACAAGGGAGTACACCCGATGGGTGGACTATGATGCATTAAATGACCAGTTCGTGAACACCGATTTCTCCCTGGGATCATCATCTAATTCCGACTACCAGCCGACGGGGAGACCTTATGTTCCAGGTTTTGTCAGGAGGACTACACGTTCGACCGGATGGAAGCCTGGAATGTACCGGGAGTGAAGCACGACTAGTGACTACCATGGGAGGCGGAAACTACAATACATAAGTACCACATGTATTGTAGTATGTAATATTTTGTAGAAATTTGTACATATACTTTAATAAGTGAGTTTTCATACTCACAACGTCATTGAGTATTGTAATAAGACCACTTATGTATGTATATACAGGGTATATGTTTTGTATGATTTGGATTTGCTTCTTGATTTCCATTGCGTGACTAGTTACGTGCACAAAGTTGAGCTCAGAAAACTTGCGCATGGAGTAACTATGAGTACCACTTTGTGTTGCAGAACTAGGGGGAAATGTCGGGATTGACGGGTGAGGAGAGCGAAGCGCAGCGTATGGAGCGCGAGGCCAAGCAAAAGGAAGAGGCTGATGAAGCAGCCAGAAATCAGTTTCCACCACCACCACCACCCATGACGCAGCAGAACTTCCTCCAATACATGCAAATGTTGGAAGAGAGGCAACGTGTAACATTGGAGCAGCAGAACAAGTTCTTCCAGGATCTGCTTCAACAGAACAGGGTGGAAAGGCCCGAGAACCAGGGAGTCACCTTGTCTGACTTCCAGAACACTAAGCCTATATCCTTCGCATACGCGCCCGAACCAATGGACGCGGAGGATTGGCTGATGGACACGGAGCGAAAGCTCAACACCGTTGGATGCAATGACCTGGAGAAGGTCAGATATGCAACACACTTGTTGTGTGGACCTGCCGCATCATGGTGGGACAATATCGTAGCCGTTTATCCGGCTGAGAAGGTATTTACACGGGAGGAGTTCAAGAGGAAGTTCGGGGAATCCAATGTCCACGAGAGCATAGTGGAGCCGAAGCGTCGAGAATTTGAAAGTCTCGAGCAAAAGGATAAAGCTATCCTGACTTATGTCGGGGAGTTTTCGAAGTTGTCTCGGTATGCTGGTTGAGGAGGTCAACACCGAGGACAAGAAGAAGAAGAGGTTTTTGCGGGGGTTAAGTCCCCAATTCAAGGTTCAGCTCAGGATGATGAGAGCAAGCTGAGTTCCAAGAGTTGGTGGATGCGGCCATCACTCTTGAAGATGACTTCAAGCAAGCTGCAGGATGAGAAGAGGAAGAAGGCCAAGTTTGAGCCTAAGAGATTTGTCAGCAACAAGCCCAATACCGAGCTTGAGTTTCAAGCCAAGGTATAACAACAACAACAACAACAACTACTAACTACTACAATAGCAGGAGGAACCAAGCGTTTCAGACTGCAAATCAAATAGTTTGTCGTAAGCTGTGGACTCACAGGACACTTTTCCAAGGATTGCAAGAAGCCAAGGATAATATGCTTTGGATGTCGTGAGGAGGGGCACATGTTGAAGAGATTGCCCTAAGAGAAATCGATGGAGGTCAGTCGGGAGGAGGAGGAAGCCGTGGAGGAAACACGGAGGGAAGCTGGAAGAACAAGAAACCCTTCGGCAAGTTAAAGCTGCACCAGCTTGGAGGAGGTGGTTAACTCCGATCAAGCGGTGATAGGTACGCTCCGGATACTTACTCATCCTGGCAAAGTACTTTTCGATACTTGGTGCAACTACATCATTCATTTCTCGGCAATTCATCATCAAACATGGGATTAGTTGCACTAAGTTAGATAAACCCATAACCATACTTTCCGCGGGGGAACGATAGTAGTAACCCATACCAAACAAGGACAAGTCATCATGATCAATAAATGCGCATTTGACGCAGACACTGTTCATTTTACCGATGAAGGACATTGATGTCATTCTTGGTATGAAGCTGAGTTAGAAGCTAACGGAGCATTGATCGACTGTGTGAACAAGACTGTGTCTTTGAAAAGCCCCGATGGAAGTAGAATGATCTACCAAGGAGACAAGCATACACAAATCGAAGTCGAGCTACAGCTGAATAGCATGAAGGAGGTGAAGTTGGAAGATATACCTGTAGTAAACGAATTCCAGGATGTGTTTCCTAAGGAATTACCTGGAATGCCACCCGATAGAGGGAGATAGAATTTACTATCGACCTAATTCCAGGCACAACTCCGATTGCTAAAGCACCATACAAGATGGGGCCTAAAGAGTTGAAAGAGCTCAAGGAGCAATTGGACGATTTGGAACAAGAAGGTTTCATACAGGAGAGTATCTCACCATGGGGATCACCAATTATCTTCGTGGATAAAAGGGATGGAGGTAGAAGGATGTGCGGAGACTACAAGAATTCGAACAATGTTACTATCAAGAACAAGTACCCACTTCCTAGAATACAAGATTTATTTGATCAAGTAAGAGGCGCGGGAGTCTTTTCCAAGATTGATCTAAGGTCCGGTTATCACCAGATAAAGATCAAGAAGGAAGATGTTCCGAAAACAGCCTTTGTCTCGAGGTACGGACATCATGAATATCTAGTAGTACCTTTTGGATTAACCAATGCCCCGACAATTTTCATGAATCTTATGAATAAGATCTTCATGCCATGTCTAGACAAGTTCGTCATCGTATTCATCGATGATATCTTGATCTATTCCAAAGATAAAGCTGAACATGCTTGAACATCGAGGATAGTGTTGCAAACACTGAGAGAACACCAACTCTATGCCAAATTCAGTAAGTGTGAGTTTTGGCTAGATCAAGTAGAATTTCTTGGTCATGTCATTAGTAAGGATGGAATAGGCTGTGAACCTGAGCAAGGTAGCGGCGGTTTTAGACTGGGAAGCACCAAAGACCGTCAAAGAAATCCGAGGATTCCTAGGAATGGCGAGGATACTACCGGAGGTTCATTGAAGGATTCTCCAAGATAGCGGGACCAATGACCAAACTATTAAGGAAGAACACACCATTCGTGTGGTCGGAGGAGTGTGAGAAGAGTTTTCAAACTCTGAAGGAGAAACTCACCACAGCACCGGTGTTAGCAGTTCCGGAGGATGGCAAGGATTACACCGTGTACTGTGACGCATCCAAACATGGATTGGGTTGCGTACTCATGCAGGATCGGAAAGTGATATCATATGGATCAAGGCAACTCAGACCTCATGAAGTGAACTATCCAACACATGATTTAGAACTAGCAACGGTTGTATTTGCACTTAAAACATGGAGACATTTTCTCTATGGAGCCAAGTGTGAGCTCTATACGGATCATAAGAGTCTCAAATATTTCTTCACTCAGAAGGAACTCAATATGAGGCAGAAAGGATGGCTAGAACTAATCAAGGATTATGATTTGACCATCAATTATACTCCAGGAAAGGCTAATGTTGTAGCAGATGCCTTGAGTAGGAAGAGCACTGGTGGAGTTGAACAAGAATTATCACCGGAGTTGAGGAAGGAAATAAGCCAAGCCCAAATACAACTTTGGGAGAAAGAAGCGCATGAAGGACTATCGGCTTTACAAGTAGCTGATGAGCTAAATGTTAACTTAAAGAATGAGATAATGATGGGTCAATTGGACGATCCATTCATCGTAGAGGAGATGAGAAGGATAGATGAGGGTAGACCATCAGAATTCCACCGAGGAGAATCAGGATCACTATGGTTTCAGAAGAGGATTTGCGTTCCGGATATTGCTGAGATCAAGGAAGTAATACTCCGGGAAGCTCATCAAACACCATATTCCATACATCCGGGAAGTACAAAGATGTACATGGACCTCAAGGAATTATTCTGGTGGAACAACATGAAGAGAGCGATAGCACAATACGTGGCGGAATGCCATACCTGCCAAAGATTGAAGGCTGAACATCAAAGTCCGGCAGGGAAGTTACAACCTTTACCAATCCCAGAGTGGAAATGGGAGGAGATAGGAATGGATTTCATCACCGGACTACCCATGACAAATAAAAAGAAGGACATGATATGGGTAATCGTGGACCGGTTGACGAAAAGCGCACACTTCTTAGCAGTAAACCAACAGGATAAAGGAGAGAAACTCATCGATCTTTATATCAAAGAGATCGTGAGTAAACATGGAGTGCCCAAGAAGATCGTGTCAGATCGAGGATCCGTGTTCACCTCAACATTTTGGAAACAACTACATGAAGCTTTAGGATTTAAGTTAGATTATAGTACCGCCTATCATCCTCAGACAGGTGGACAAACAGAGAGAACAAACCAAATCCTAGAGGATATGCTTAGGGCTTATGCCCTAGACTTTGGAGGATCATGGGAGGAGCATTTGCCACTAGCAGAGTTTTCATACAACAATAGCTATCAAAGCAGCATCAAGATGGCACCGTTCGAAGCTCTGTACGGAAGAAAGTGTAGATCACCCATATGCTGGTACGAAGCTGGAGCAAGCAAGGAGTTTAATCCTGATTATGTCAAAGACAAGCAACAAATCATTGACATTATAAGAGATAGGCTGAAAATAGCCCAAAGTCGACAGAAGAGTTATGCCGATCAGAAGAGAAGGACATGGGAGCCACAAGTTGGAGACATGGTATATCTCAAGGTGAGCCCGATGAAAGGTCTTCAAAGATTTGGAGTAAAGGGGAAGTTAAGCCCTAGGTACATCGAACCTTTCAAGATTCTGAGTCAAAATAGAGGGTTAGCCTTTGAATTGGAACTACCGGGGAGGTTATCCCAAGTTCACAACGTATTCCATGTGTCGCAACTCAGAAAGTGTTTAAAGACCCCAGATGAGCCAGTATCACATGATGAGCTCGAGTTACAACCAGATTTGACATACATCGAGAAGCCGGCAAAGATTCTCGAGGAGAGCTGAAACAACTCGGGAATCGAGCAATAAAGTACTGCAAGATACAATGGAAGCATCACCCCGAGAGGGAAGCCACCCGGGAAAAGGAGGAAGACCTGAGGAAAACATACCCGAACTCTTCGGGTATTACAACCACAACTTCGGGACGAAGTTTTCTTTAAGGGGGAAAGGCTGTAATGTCCCAGGTTTAGAGACGATCGAGGGGTAGTTTTTAGAAAGGGATGTGCATTGCATCGTAAATTCTAGGGAAATTTCGCGCTTTTAAAACAAAACTGCATCGAAGGGGGACATGTTTCTCTCTCGACATCTTACAGGGTTAGGGTTTCGAGAGTGCGACAAACTTGTTCCTACTCAACTACTTTAGGGTTTTGAGAAGAGAGAAGAGATATTGCATCACAAACTTAAGTTGCATGATTGAATTCAAATTTAAGTTGCATGATTGAATTCAAACCAAAGTTGAATTTGAATTTCAAATTCAAACATTAAATTGATATCTCACAATTCAAACTTGAGATAATGCAATAAACAATTATAAGTAATCAAGAATATAAATAGTACAACAATTATATAAAGCTCATTAAGGAAAATTGGAGATTTATTGATAATCACACATGATATATTGTCAATTACAATATTCAGAATAGAAATATGAAATATTGCAACACATTACACAAATTGGAAAAATAGAAAATGAAAATAAAAGAAAAGTACAAGGTAAGATTCTATCCTAAATACTACAAGGTAATCTTCATTTGATCTTGGACTTGATGATCTTCATGTCCATTTGGATCATCACCTTGTTCCCTGCATTCACACAAATAAAGACCAAATACAAGTGTTATGCCAAGTGGCATTGCCACTTGGCAGGTTAGCAAGAAAATGAGAAGTGAGAGGATATTCTCAAGATTTGCCGAGCTGATCCTCTCAAAGCCCAAGTGCAAAGTATCTGGTATACACACACACACAGCCTGCTCACAAGGCTGTGTGCATGCAGCACACACACAGCACAGAGAGGAGTCACCAACACATGCCAGGCAGTGCTGTCGACCAGAGAAGCAAGGGCCAGGCATATAAAGACTTTTCACAGCCAAAAACCTAGCCATTAGCATCGACACAAGCTTCAGGGTAAGAACTAGCAACAACAGCTCAAGAACACCAAGAACAGGTGAACAGCCAGAGCTGTCTCACCTATTCCCCAATCACCAGAAATTAACCAAGCATCACCAGCAAGCCAGGAGGAGCAGGGCAAGCTCATAAATCCAACCAGAAGAAATCCTCTACACCAACAACCTTTCTAGGAGCTGGAGTGAGGTATACACAGTTAATCATGAGCAAGCCACAGTTTTGCTCATATCATAAGCACATGCATACATCACAGCAACAGAAAAAGGGTAGAAACCCTGTTTGTATCATCATCTGGCTACCAAGCCATGTGGTGCAAGCAAAAAGGATGAATAGCCAGAAGGAAACCATCCAGGGAACACTGGATGTGTCAACACAGTGACACAACCAGAGAAATCCAACAAGGATTTAATCCCTATCTAGCCACACAGATTCACTTAGCACCCTATAGCTAGCTATACCATCAGAATATAGACATTTATATGTCTATTTTCATTTCAACATCAATTATACTGAAAGCCCATGAATGACTACCAGTAATATTGCACAGTAGCATACAGAAGAGGTAGGAGCAACCTTTACTAGCACACCAAGCATTGCTAGGGTCACAACAACTACCTAGCCACACAGAAAAGCCACAAGAGAAGCATATCATCACTCCAAGGAGTTCATGCATCACAGGAGGTGCCAACACATGTTGGTTTCCATCCAGATAGTGCATAGGATGCACCTCATCACTACTGCATTAGGTAGATCATGTCTGTTGTCAGAAATAGGAAGCCAAGCTTCACTGACAAGCATAGATAAATAAAACAACACACACAGATGCATCCAGAGGTATCAAATCCTTCAATCAACCACCAGTATTGCTTTCACAAGCAACAACAACCACCAGTACTTGGTAAGGAGCTGGATCCACAAGCAACAGCAGCATTTGAAATGAATTCATACAAATTGATAAGCCAACAGGAAGCCCTGATGCTCACAGGATCATCCAAAGCTACAAATTAACCAACCATTGCATCACAGATAATCAAATATATGAAATATAATTGTATGCAGAAGCACACTAACAAGGGATGGAGCTGTCTAGCCAACAGTCATGCTCAATAGAATATTCCCATGAATTACAACTCAATGAGCATCACACGGAGGCATCGGCACTTGCATAATGCAAGGATCATGCATCATGATCAAGCCAAGGCCAAGATTATGCACACACGGAATACCCTAGTGGCGGTAGTCATATCCGGAGCAAGCCGGTAGGCCATGAGCATCAATGGATGCTCATGAGCAATTACTGAGGAGGGCCACAACGGGGATACAACATGAACAGAAGTAGTTAGGAAGCACAGAAGCATGCACTGATAGTCAAGTAGAGCAGCACAAGCTAGAACACAGAGATAGCAGTAGCACACAGCAGCATACGCATGGCAATAGCACAAGCACAACAGCTAGAATTCATGGCGCATGTAGGCAGCAGCAACTAGCACATCAAGGCAGTACCAGAGCAAGGTGGCGCAGAGCACATTGGCGTAGCAGCAGCGGCACAACAAGGTGGATGCCAAGGCATCCGGAGGAAGGAGAGGAGGCAGAGAAGATAGGAGAGAAGGAGGCACACGCACCTGGAGCAGAGCACCGCAGCGTGCCCATGGCGGCACGGCGGCACGGGCCGAACACGGCAGCGCCAGGCCGCAGCCAGGCCAGTCGTCGCCGGGCGCGAACGCCCCAGCACCACCACGGCGAGGCACACGGCCACGTCGCGGCGCCTGGATCGTCGGCGGGCGACGAATCGCCGGGAATCGCCACGGCCATGTCGCAGATGCGTTGGGGGCGAACAGTGGCGGCAAACAAACGCAGATCGGCGCGGACCGATCGGTGCGCCGTCGAGCGGCCGTCCTTTTGCGACCGATCTCGCCGGCGGGAGTGGCCGGAGGCGGCCGGAATAGCTCGGCGACGGCGATGGCGACGCGAGTCGCCAGAGCGTCGAGGAGAGAGTTAGGGTTAGGGGAGAGGAGCGTCTACGGCGCGACTGGGTCAGGCTGGACCTAGCCCAATGGGCTGGTCCAACCTAACCAGCTCGGCGGCCTGACAGGTGGGCCCGAGGGGTATTTTGGTCATTTCCAAAATACCCATTTAATTGAGTATTTCAAAGAATTTTATAAAATAGAATATAACTCTAAAAAAATAATTAAAAATATGAAAAATGCTCAGCATAAAATCCTCTATCATAATAAAATATGAAATATAATTTTTAAAGACAAACATGATTAAGCCCAAATTTGATGATTAAAATAAATCATTTAAATCACACCTTATATTTTCATTAATGAAAATAAGTCCATAAATTCTTTTGGACTTTAAAAACACCTTGACAACATTTCAAGGTTGTATTTTACCCTAAACAGAGTATCCCTAAATTATTCTTAGTATTAACCTCTCCCATGAAATAATCACGACATCGGAAGGGGGGAAACAAACCCTAAAAGCTAAATCATGCATAATTGCTTCTTTAACCATTGCCCTTATTGGACAATGATGCTATTTTTCAGAAACAGAGGACAAGGGTCAGTCCACACCATCCAACTGCAAAACTTTGCAGTGTTCAGGCAAGTTCATCACTTGCTCATGTCATTTGAGTATTTTTACCAAATTACTTGCAAAGTACTATGTTTATCACTATCGCATGAAAAGCAAAACCACTATTTTCATAACTATGAATATGACTATGTGGTGGGCAATGGAACCATGGATTGTGTTGATATGGTGGAGGTTCCATTGCACGGGTTTATATCCATCTAGGATTAAACAACAAATGTCGTCCGGTGATTCTTGTGCTCGTAATACCCGTGTTAACCATAAGATCCGGAGTGGGACGGAGTAGTCAAAAGTGTTTCCACCTCTCGTTCATCAACGGATGCGCTTTACCGTAGTACACTTGTAATCCAAGGGGGCAAGCGGTGAGGCTCGGGGAGTCCTAAGTCCCCACGGCATTGTCCGTAGTACACTTGTCGCCCGAAGGAGCAAGCGGTGAGGCTGGGGAGTCCTAAGTCCCCACGGTATTGCGGTCTATGATGGGTTGCAGCTGCCGGCGTAGGAATGTATGGTAGAGCCCTGCATTAACATCGTGGTCGGGGTCCACCCTGAAATCTATGGGAATAATGGGACCGGCGTGGACCCAGGGTCGGAGTTTGCAACAAAGGGTGGGTGTTCGAGGTAGCGGAGGAACATGATTGGCTAGACCTTATACCGGGCCTCACACCATAGGAAGTGTGGACGGGAAAGCTGCCCGGTTGGCACCAAGGTTAAGATCTCTTATGGGTAAAGCAACACACCTCTGCGAGTGTAATGAACCGTGACTCTGTCACTCCCTGTTCGGGATTTGGAGCTGCGAACGCTGCCGGAAAGGAACTCCATGAAGTTCTAGTAAACCGGTGAAGGCTGACGGACATAGCTCTTCAGAATAAAAGCAACCTCTTGAAGAAATGTTTATCAAAACTTGCATTGGTATTAGACTTTCTGGTCTAGTATCGTAGCTAGTGCATTAAACACCTCTTTTCTATAATGAACTTGTTGAGTACGCTCGTACTCATACCACTCTTAAATCCCCTGCTTAGATTGTCTGAACCGTCTGGAGGAGGACCACGACAACCCTGAAGGAGCCGAGATCATCGGCTATGAAGAACCAGACCTCTCTGGAGGTGTTGAAGGCGTAGACTACCTTATAGTCTACGGAACCTGGGAGGCTTCCGGAGGAGATCAAGACTAGAATCACCGAGTAGTAGTAGTATCCGAGCAGTGCGAACTCTTAGTACTTAGGCTGCTCGATGGAATAAATGTATAACCTAGTTAAACTTCTATATTGTAAGTTAAGTTGGGTTCGCCTCGAACCCGGGAGTATTCCTCTTAGGACCCAAGAGGAGCTCCGAGATGATGTGTATATTATGCTTGTAATAATAAATGAATGAGTTATGGACCTGCTATGTTCGTTGTACTACTACGAGGGATGTAATATTTGCGGAATGGTACTTCGTGAATGTTATATCAACGACTAGCATACTACAACATGCGGTGGTATGCGAGGGTCACCACGGAGGCAGCCTCGGCATAACCCCTATGACGCTTGTTCAGAGGGAACCCATACTAAAATACATAAGTTTCCAGTCAAGCCTTACCCAGATTCAGGTATTGTGGGGATACTTAAGAATTGGAATGGTATCGCATCCGAACCCAACCATCAGTTTTTGGTAAAATTCACCAAGTCATTCACAAGTCATATTCACCTTCAAAATCTTTCAATAGAATGACTCATCATTCCAAGGTTTTCAAAGTCATTGGTTTTCACAAGTTCCCATCTAGAGTAGTCAATTTTAGTTTAGCACTAGCAACTAGTCATGAGGGGTGCTAATCAACTTATATTGTTCTAGGCTAAGTTTGATGCTCTTGTACTACTCCATAACTAAACTAAGTGAATCATGAATCAAAAAGTAACTTTGATAAATCAAATTCAATAAAGCTTGTAGAGTAAAAACTTGGGATAGGACTATTAAGCATAAAGTAGAATGTAGTGGTGCCTTGCTCTTGTAGAGCTTTGCACTTTGCAAGAATATTAGCTTGCAACAATATAACTTGTATTAGTCTAGCTTGCATTGGTAAAAGCTTGCCTTGTTGGGGTAGTGATCAAAGTTCTCTTCTCCTTCCTCTTCGTAGAATACCTCCTCCTCTTGATAGTCTCCGGTACTAGCGTCTATAAACGAATACGAGGATACAATCACCAAACAATGCTTAAGTAGACTTAATTAGGCCTAATGGCTCACACAAATGATCTAGCATCATCACTTAACATTACTCAACATTAAGCTAGGGTTTTCTGATTTAGTGTTAGGAAAATAATTTCCTCTCATTGAAATGTGGATTAGGGTTTCTCTTTAGTTTCGGAGAAATAATTTCCTCTCATTGAATCTTGTTAAAATTTAATCTCCTCAAATAACCATGTATGATCACATGTTGACCAAGGTCAACACTTCACACTTATCATTTGAGAAACATGATTTAAATGAGGTTCTATACCTCATGTAATTTAAATCCTATTTGGTTTAATATCCTCAAGTGAGCAAGTATGAGACCATGCAACAAGGGTCATCATATTACTTCATAACACTTGGGAAAATGATTTAAATGAAGTGCTACACTTCATAGATTTGAAATCATAAATTTGAAAAATGATTTAAATGGGCTAGTATTGACTACATAGCCAATTTTTGATTCTAGCCCATGATCATGTACAGTAATCATATCATATTTTGCATAAACAATTAGAGTACTTGAAATGTGAATTATGAGAATTTGAATCATCCCAAAATTCATCATGGTTGATTTTATAAATTTATTTGAATTCTGAAAAGTCTCTGACTTGTTATTTTTACTATTTAAATTCTACAACAGATCTTGGTTTGAAACCTGTGGGGTTGGATAGAGCATTTGATAGGCTTTCCAACCATTTAAAATTGGTCAAATTTGGTTTGGTGGATTTGAAGTTATTTAAATTCTAAGTGAGCACCAGTATTGAATTGAAACTAAAAGGATTTAAACGATTTCAAATCTTTGGGCTCTGGCGGGAAAGCAAATGGGCCGAAATGGTTTGAAACGGTGCAAGCCAGCCCAACATCGCTTCTCACGCCGCGGGCCGCCTGACTGGTGGGACCTATCTATCAGCGACTTTTAACAGCCGAAACGGTACGCGATGAACTGAGCCGTTGGATTAGATGGGAATCGCAGGGCCCAGGGTCATCGTCTACCGCGGCGAGAGCCAGGGTTACTGCGGCGAGGCTAGGGGGTCGGAGGGTCACCTGAGCTCCGGCGAGGCTCGGCGAGGGTGCGTGGCGGCGTTGTCGAGGACGAGGAAGCGAGCGGTGGTCGCGGCAGATCCGGGGGTGGACGAAATCGACGACGGCGTCTGCTACTGGCTCCAGCGATCGTCGACGCGATTGGGGCTAGCTAGGACTCAATGTGGATGGGCGAGAGGTCGAGGATGATCAGGAGGAAGAGGGGAAGCGAGGTGTGTGAAGAATTTAAGCGCGGGGGCTCTCCTTTTATAGGGACGCGAGGTGCTGCGGGGGTGCGGGTGAGGTCGACGGTGGCGATGGCGTTCTAGGGCGCGAAAGGGCAAGGCGATGGGGGCGTGCGCTTCCTGACATCATGGCGAGCACGACGCGCGTGCTGGGGCAGCGAATGGGGGACGAGAGCGTGCTGGCATCGTCGCCGTCCTTGCAGTACGGGCGCGACAGGGTTTCGATCATGGCGTCGTCTACACGGTGCGGGCGTCCAATGGCGCTTGTGTGGCGACGTCCTGGTGTGGTGTTGAGTGAGCGTGCGCGAGGAGAGAGGGAGAGGAGGACGACAGCGACGGCGCAAGGCAGTGTACTGGAGTGTCCCGTGTCATGCCAGTGCACGCTCTGGCGTGCACTGGACGTGGTGATCACGTCGGGCCAGGGCTTTGGAGGCATCCTTTTGTCCAGAGACCATGTCTAGCAGGCTCAGTAGGAAAAGAGAAGCTATTTTGGCAAGGTGCTGTGGGGAGCCCCGAGAGGACCAGTGTAGGGTTGGGCATGGTGGTGATCATAGGGTCGGCATGGAGTGGCATGGGGATGATGCAGAGCTATCCTTGGGCCAACTCATGCATGGTTGTGATCAGTATGATGAGGCAAGACTAAGGGACAAGGTGAGAGTGACCAGAGGGGTAGAATGGCAGGGTTTGGCATGGTGATGTCCAATTCAAGGACATGGGCTTGGCATGATCTTGTGTGCTCAATTCTATTGTAACCAAGGTGCTGCAAGCTTGAGTGTGGTGAGTTGAGTGGGTATGACATGGAGCACAAGGTTGGAGAAGCTAGATGTGTGCACATAAGATTAAAGTGAAAAGTGTATGTGGCTCATGCATAAGAGTGGCATGCATGAGCATGGTGATCATGGCCAAGGTGGTGTCACTTCTTTGATGTGCCTTTAGGGTACATGTTGTACTATCAAGGAGGGCAAGAGAGAGATAGAGAAAAAGTGAAAAAGTGAGGGTAAAGTGAATTGTACCTTGATTCCCCTTTATGTGTACTTCTTATATCTCATGTACTTGGCTCCTTTGTGTTTAATTTTGGCCAAATGGCTGCATGGTTGTGTTCTAAATGATGTTGGGCAACTATGTGTGGCATTGGTTTGAAATTTGGAGAGGTTTTGTGAAAATTCAAATAGTGGAGGGAATCTAAAATTTGTTTCAAGGTGGCATCTTGGCTTGACTAAATGGAGCAATGGTCAAAGCTTTGGTCAAAGTGGTCAACACAAAAAATGTTCATCTTGATGAGGTCTTGGATGAGGTGCAAAGAGTTGTTAGGGTTTGGTTTAAGAATTTCTTAATACAAGGGCTCAAAGTGGGTAAGATATTAAAAATGGCACAAGTGACCATTATCACATGCCACATGGTTTTTGATTTTTCTTTGATTTGATTTGATTTCTCCTGACCCAAATGATGTTGTTGATTGTTGAAATGGTATAGAGGGGTGATCCAACCATTCACAACAAGTCTTAGGGTCAAGATTCTAAATTTCCCAATTTGGCTATTTACTCTCATATGCCTCTATGGCATTTTTATTTCATTTTTAATTTATTTTGTTTTCACCTTGGATTTGATTTGTTGAGCACTAGGTAGGGTTGATTAATGTTTTCAAAACATCTACACAAGGTAGAAAGGTCTAAGTAAAAGTTTCACAAAAATAGTCATAGGCACATAGGCCCTTTTCTTATTTTATTTCTTTTTATTTTGTTTTATCTTAGATGGTGAAAAGAGGGGTGAGGTTTAGGGTTTAAGATCATTTCAAAATACTTCAACAAACAATCATGGCAATATCACAACCTATAAGCATGATCACTATGTATCAAACTTAATTTAATAAAAGTTTTTGTTGGTTCCAAAATTTGGAAATAGTGAAATTCATTTATTTTTGTTTTTTTTGAAATTTTTGGGATCTTACACCAATGGCCAATTCGAAAAAGCAAACGGTATCATCTGCAACGGTATCAAGAAACGGCTACTAACACCACTAGAAAAAGCTCGACACACCTGGCCAGAAGACTTGCCTAGCGTGCTATGGAGTATACGGACGACACCCAACACAGCAACACAAGAAACTCCGTTCTTCCAGGTCCATGGAGCTGAGGCGGTGCTCCCGATAGAATTAGAACACAATTCTCCGAGAGTGGTGGAATATGATGAAGAAACTTCGAGAAAAGCACTAGAAGACAATGTTGATGCACTCGCCGAAGCTAGAGATGAGGTGTTGTCAAGAGTCACCAAGTATCAGCAGGACTTGAAAAATTACCACAGTCGACGTTTGCGACCAAGGTCTTTCTAAGTTGGCGACCTGGTTCTTCGGCTTACGTAGGATATCCATGAAAAATTTGAGTTACCATGGGTAGGCCCATACATCATCACCGAAGTGATCGCAGGAGGAGCATACAGAATAATGGACAAGAAGACAGGGGGCGCAGAACCAAACCCCTGGAACGTGGCACAGCTTTGGCGTTTTTACGCGTAAGTCAAAATAGAGTTATACATGTAAACATACAATGTACTGAAAAGCTCGTGAGTTTTCAGACGCACTCTTTTCCTTTCAGGGCACCAAGTGGGGCTGAAAGGTTTTTAATGAGGCAGGATCGCGGCTGCAATATAGTAAAGATATTGGTGATATACATCTTTTTCTTCGACAGGCTCGGGGGCTTGCAACCCACAGATTGAACAATATAATACTCGATCCTCACAACATATAACTTACAACTCATTTGCCTTGGTTCAAACACCTCGCAAGCAACAAACATACATATGCCTACCGAAATACTTGGGCGCTAAAGGAGGAGGAAAAAATAAACACAACTCGTTTTGGCTATACATAGTTCTCGCAATATATACAATATCTCGCCTTTACTTTAGGGAAAAATTCGGCAGAAGGGAAAAAATCTTCAGTCCTCTCTTATCAGGTCATCTATGTTTATGCTTTCATCCTCTGCAGAAGCACCCATGGAATCGGCATAATGGCTCTCAGTAAAGTAAGCAGCATCCATCCGAAGAAGATCTTCAATCATCTATTCAGCCACGGGAGTCATCACGTCATTGATCCTGTCGATGTTCCTTCTCCGTTTCCTCAATCGAGCATGACAAAGATCAACAATGTTGGACCTGTCCAATTTCGGATAGCTGACGACGTTTTCTTGGACGATTCTTCATGCGTTAACTCTGAACAACTGGAAGCAGGTGATGGTTCAGCAGTCTTAGAGTAATTATCAAACACCAACTGGAAGAAAGAAAAAGTCTACATCAATTACCACCCAATGATTCATTCCTTTTCATTGATAAGTCGGGATATTTACAAGAGTAGAGGTCCATTACAAAAGGTCAACTCCTAGTGAGTCGACGAAAGTAGTCGTACATCATGAAGACATCGACAACTACCAAAAGAGAAAGCAAAGAACGAAGGAACAAGTTGGTCTACTTGACCTCCGGTTTGGCGGAACTGGAGGAAGCAGTTGGTTTGTGTCCCAGGAAGGAGAGGATCTTCTTAGAATGTGGCTTGGCAGCCTTCACCAAGGACTTCCACTTTTCCTTGTTGATCCCCTTTGTTTCGCCAGCCTTCGCCCAGTCGACAGTTTGTTGGCTCTCGGCAACCAGTGCTATGGTACCTTCGACCCCAACCTTCAAACACTCATGTCGAAAAGCCAAGCCAAGATCTTCCTGGGGAAGGAAGCGCTTAGAAAGCTCAGAGAAAGTAGTTGGTTGTGTTTGCTTGGGGAAGAAGTAGGGGAAGAGGCGCGTGAACGAGGTTCGCGCATCGATAATACAGCTGCGCGCCAGATCCCCATGAAGTTCAAGGATGGAGAGGGCGTCAAGGAGACGATCATCCTCAGCTTCCTGAAGGGCAAAATCATCACCAATCTTTCCTGCTGAAACAAAATTCGGGTTCATCAAAAATATGCGGAGAGCCAATCTTAGAAGAAGCTTGAGAAAAGTGATCAAAGAACTTACAGACAAAGCGCCGATTTTGCGACTCTAAGCGGCCTATGATGGCCTCTTCATGCACAATTTGTTGAGTCGTCTTCTCGCTCAAAGAAGTTTCAGCATGATGGAGCCTTTTTCGAAGATCTCCAACAGAGGCAACGTCTTGCTCGGCTTTCTCGCGAGCCTTTTCGCTTTGCTCAAGCTTGATGGCGAGATCATCAGCGCGTTTGTAGACTTTGGCAAGAGCCTCTAGCGGAAGGAAACGATGCAGGAGTGTTAAGTCAAAAACTGCAACGTAGTCTACTGGATGAAAAATAAAAATATCTTATCTACAGGAAGGTTTACCTTTAAAATCTTCGACAGTATCACGGTACCCAATAAATTGAGTACCGAGATTGATGAAGTGTTTCATCAGAGGCTGTAGAAAGAAAGACAATAGAAAGTTTCAGAAGGGAAAAAAATAGCTGCAAGGGTTCTTACATCATCCAAGGAAGGAGTCGTCGAACTCCCGGCCAAAAACTCGCGACTCTCGCCAAGTTCAATCCTTTCTCTTTTTGGCGAAGGGGCTTGGGGGCTGGTGACAGGAGTCGACATTTCCAAATCTTGATGCTGAGGAGGTGAGGTTTCCTCAGCAGCACGGCGAGCTTCCGAGAGAACTACAGTATTTGACGTGCTCGTCGGAGCAGTCACATTGGCAACGGGTTCTTCTTCTTCTTCACCACTGTCCACAAAGATAACATGAGGATGTTTACAAGAAATAAACAAAAAGAAAAAGGGGGCAGAGTAACTTACGAGCTAATGATGGCATCTTCATAAGGACAGAAGCCACCCTCTTCCTCGGGAGAAGTTTTCTCGGCAGGTGACCCACTGGTTTTGGAGCTGCCGGAATCTTCGACTTCATCCCTCTTTCGTTTGTTCCTAGGAGAAGCAGAAGAAGGAGGAGAGCGCCCGGATTCAGAAGCCTCTGATTACGTGTCCTTTTCAGAGGAAGCCGCGGATTTGTGAGATCCTGCGACTTCTGCTTCAGGGCGAGAGGATTCTTGCGACTCGTCAGAAATGACGGTCTGCTCATCCACTTCTCCACCCTCAGGTAAGGGAGGAAGAGAAGAAACAGGTTGATGGTTCTGTCGAATAAGCAATACATAAGTACAAGGATAACAAGAAACAATATAGCAGTCGAAAAAAGGTATAACTCGAGGGAAAGATTACTTACTTCGGGAAGGACGTGGCTGCCGCTATACGACTCCACGCGACATGAGGTTGGCACCCCGTCCTTTTTGCTAATCGAGGAGAAACGTCGAACGAACTTTTCCAAGTCCTTCACAGAAAGGTCCTTGGATATGCGATCAACATCTTTCTCGCCAGTATACAACCAAAGGGGGTTCTTGCGAGCCTGAAGAGGCTGCACCCTGATCCTAAGGAAGTGCGCAGTAATTTGAACACCCGACATTTCTTTACCGCGGGTGTTCTGAAGCTCATGGATACGCTTCATCGGCGCATCAGTCGTCATTTTCTCTTCGTCGGTGGCTTTGGCATCCCATGATCGGCGTCGGAGAATTTTTGCAGCACCATCAAAAGGGCGCAATGTTGTACTCTTGCGAGTCGAAGTCCTCCTCGTGGATGTACAACCATCTTCGGCGCCATCCTTGAACAGAGTCAGGGAACTTGACGTCGAAATAGTCAACATCGGCACGGACGCACATAACAACGTCACCCACGTTGTAGGTGACATTGTGAGAATTGTTGCGCCGGAGGTAAAAGATGCGTTTACACAGGCCCCAATGAGGAGGGGTCCCGAGAAAGCATTCACATAGCATGATGAAAATCTAAATATGGAGGATGGAGTTGGGGGCTAGCTGATGTAGCTGAATCCCATAGACAAAGAGAAGTCCACGAAGAAATTCGTGGATAGGGGTGGAAAGGTCACGGATGAGGTGGTCAACGAAGGTTACCCAATATCCAATGGGCGGCATCGGGAAACTTTCATCGCCGGGGAAGGTTAAGACGTCCTTCTTCTTCAACAGCCAAGGCTTCTTGAGGGCGTTCGTGTCTTGATTTGAGATCTTGGATCTCTCCCATCCAGAGATCTCAATCTCCTCTGTCGCCATGGTGGTTCCTGGAGCGGTGTGCCTGAGGAGTTTGGTGCGCGGTGGCATTCAAGCAAGTGTTGGAGGAAAGTGGAGATGAGAAGAAGCACATCGAGCTTGGCGTACGGCAATGGAGCTTTTGCAGAGAGGGAGAAAAGATGAGCGACGCAGCGAAGGGAACGATTGAGGAATAAGGGGATCATTTATACCAAGAAAGTGATCTATCGCACCGTTGGATAAAAAGGAAATGAATCGGATGCTGTCGTTGCCTAATCGACGGTACCTCGGAGGAGGGATCCTCACGAGGGGGAGAAGAAGTAGGGGCCATAGGGCGGAGTGCACACGGGACGGTGGTACGCGAGTTACCCAGCTTCGGAACACCTGCACGATGACAGGGCCTACTGCTGCTTGTCTGGAATTATCTGGGCGCTTTCGCGTTGTTACAATGAGTTGTCGTTGTGCCTCTAGGGCTCCCAGGATCCGGCTTATAAAGGCGCACGGATCTAGGGTTTACATGGAGAGTCCTAGCCGGAATACAAGTTGCCTAACTACGGTACAATGTCTTGCCGTGTACGTCAAGGATCCGCCTTCCTCTAAGTACGTGTTGGATCCGGATACTTCATGGGCCTTCACGGATCCGGCCTCCTTCATAGGTCGGTAGAGATCCGGCTCCCTGTTCCTGGGCTGGACTTCATCCTTCAGGATCCACAGCAACTGGGCCGCCCGATGGGCCACATGCCTCACCACCATCTATGGGCCACCCGGGCTTGCCGGATCTAGGCCATGCCGTTGATATACCCATAAAGTATACCCACAACAGTAGCCCCCGAAGTTCTCCGAGATTCATCATTACTCCGACTTCATTCAGCTCGGATCCGAAGAGAATCTTGAAGAGCTTCAAAACTTTTACTTGATTCCGGGTTCATTCTCTCGGAAATCCTTCGTCTTCAGATTAGGTATCGCAACGGAGATTCCACTTTTCCCGCGCACAACCTCCTTTTTTCCCGCGCTAAATTTTCGCAGATGCGAATCTTTAGCCGGAAATTTCGGGAGTGCATGGTTAAGTCACCTCCACGTCGTTTTACCGCACTTGACCTAAGATACGTGTCATTCATCCAACGGTGCGACCGTTCCGTTTCCACCGTCGGATCCGAATCCCGAATCTCCGCGCGTGGCCTATAAATACCCCCGTGGCTCGGTAATTCCTCATTCTTTCACCGCACCTCACCACTTCGTCTTCCTCCTCGCGCCGCGCCACCCGTCAAATCTCATCTCCGGCGAGCCTTGCCACGGTGAGCTTCACGCGTCGCCGGCCCAGGCCTCTCCTCGTGCTAAGATTCCCACGGTTGAACGGGAAATCCTGTCCGCCGCCGATTCGTGGTCACGCGAGGCGATTCCCTGCAAGTCCGGCGACCTCGACTCCACCGGAGCTCCGTCGAGCCACCGCGCCATTGACGGTACGTGCGCCGGTCTTGTAGAAGAAGTAGTAGCTGTAGAATAGATTTTCCGGTTACTCAAATTAGCTCGCATGGGTGCAGCCGGAAGCATGCCTCACGGTTCTCCTCACTGCACTGGTAGTCCTCCGAGTAACCCGGAACCCAGTGCCGTGGAATCAATTTGCCCGGATCCCATTGCGTTCCTACCACCATATGTTTCCGACATCCGGCTAGCTCAACCATTTTCCGCATCTTCCAGCACCACTCCAGGCCGGATCCCTTCCCTCAAAGAACTCCAAGAAGAACTCGAAGGTCAAGCGAGGATGGCAACCAAGGTGCAGGAAGCGGAAAACAAGAGGGCTTCTAAAGCTCGGATCCGCGAAGGAGAAAGGGGTCAATGGTGGCCCTGTGAAACCACTTATGTGGAGCTCAGAGAGCTTCAGAACGAGGGTATGATCTCTGCCTACTGGAGCTTCATACGTGACACCGACGTCCCCAAGCCCGGAGCTGATGAAGTGGTCATGACCAAAGCTTGGGTGGAGCGCGGATTGTCGCTCCCCTGTTCAAAGTTTTTCCTCTCCATCCTCAGCACATATGGGCTCCAGCCGCACAACATCTGCCCAAACTCATACCTCCTCCTCTCCAACTTCGTTACACTTTGCGAAGGGCACCTCGGAATCCGTCCGAATATCAAGTTATGGCAGTTCTTCTTCCGAGTGAAGAAAGAAACGAAGGAAAAAGTAATGGTGAACTGTGGGAGCATGACGTTCATGCTCCGACCTGGACGCATGTATCCACCTCACGATTCGCACGAATCCGTCCGGTACTGGAACGCCGGATGGTTCTATGAAAAGAACATCTCAGTTCCGAACGTCCACGACGGCCTGCCCAAATTCGTCAACGAGCCTCCGGAAGAACTTGCGAGCTGGAGCTTCGTTCCCTCACTCGCCCAAACTCCGATCTTGGAGAAGGCAGCGCGGAGAATATCTTGGCTAGTCCATGATGGGCTAACCGGAGCTCAACTCACACTTAGCTGGTTCACCCGGCGGATCCAGCCACTGCGGCATAACGCGCGATTAATCTGCGCATACACCGGGGCGGACGACCTGCTCCGGGCTACCCGCCACGACCTTCCGGCTGACTCTCTGAAAAGGAGAATCAAAACGCTCGTGAAGATAGGCCGGGGCCAGCCGGTCCCGGAATTGATCAAGGATATCTACACCAACGACCAGTGTCCTCCGGTAAACTCAGTTTCCTTTGTTACTTCAATCTTCACAAGTTTTCAGATATTGATCTTATGCTTATATGCTTATTTCATCCAGCTCGATACTCTGGCGGAGGAAAACCTTCGCACCATTCTTCGTGTTCCTGTCAGCGACGACGGGGCGGAGGAGGATCCGGACGACGAAGAAGAGGAAGAGGAACAGGCACCTCGCAAGGCGGCCCCTCGACCTTCGAAGCGTCCCCGCGCCAAAGCTTCCGGCTCAGAAGCTGGAGCCAGCGGCGAGGCCTCCGCCAAGAAACCAAAGACCGTGAAGCCCCCTCCGCTAAATTCGAAGAGAGCGGAGCAAGCACGTTTGAAAATGCCGGCAACAGCTGGCAAACGCTCGCGCCCCATCATCCCCGTCGCCCCGTAAGTTTCCGAGTATGGTACATCTCTACTTGGATAAAGTTGTTTATGACGTGAACCCCTTCGCTTGCATGTAGGAATCCAAGCACCGCCGCCACCCGGACCACCAACCAAGAGCCCATCACCAAGTACATGAAAAAGTCTCCGGCTGTAGGTCCACCCACTCCAGCTCCGCCAAGCACGTCTCATACTGCTCCTCAAGCATCCCCTTCTCAAGCTGATCGTTCTCCCCCTCCTGCCGCCAATACTCCACCGGAAATAGTTCCGATTAGCAGCGATAAGGTGGGCGGAGAAGATCCTAAAGACAAAGGACCTGCTCAAGATGAAACAGGAGCACAAGGTCAAGGAGAAACTGAGGTTACTTCTTCCAAAAGAACCGGAGCCGGTACTGGCGACGTTGTCGTATTTCCGAAGAATTTTGGAGATCCGACCGACCTCACCTCCACCCCCAAGGCATACGCAACTAAGTTTTTCAATAAACTTACTGAGGCGGAGAAATGGGATCTTGAACAAGACTTGCTCAACGCCATGTTGGACAATGCCTGGGGGAAATCTGATGTCGCCACAGCGGAGATTCAGGACTTCAAGAAGAACGTCGGCCATTTCCTCGACAAACTCGTCTGCAAGCAAAAGGTACTCCCCAGTAGCCCCCAAGCATGTAAGCGGAAACGTAGATGTACGTTAGCGCTTAAATGCTTAGACGAATATCACTTCGGAAAGATTTTTAAGTTGATGCAAGTAGCCCCCAAGCATTATGGCGGAAAAGTTCCGGCAATAATGCTTTAAAGGAATCCACGAAGCAGGCGGAATTCTTACTCCTGCTCGTCTAACTTTACAGAACGAGCAGGCGCTGCATTATGGGCTGCACAAAAACATTGCCCTTCAGCGCCGCGTTACCTTAAGTCAGCGGAAAGTATCCGGACTCTGAAAGATGCGAATGCAGATCTAAACAAACAACTGGCGGAAGCCCAAGGTTGGTTTCCGCCCTTTGCTTATCACTGAATTCGTATTGCGATTTTAACCTGTGTTATTATAGGTGCATCCTCGTCCCTTGCCACAGCCTCCTCGGAGCTTGAGAACCTGCGCTCCTCGTACCAAGCATTGGAGACGAAGCTAAAGGAGGCGGAACTGAAAAGGGAGCAGGCCGAGAAACAGCTGGCGGAGAAAAACTCGAGCACGCCGAGGGAGAAGGGCGAATTTGTATTGAAGAGAAATGCTGACAGCGAGACCATCAAGAGGCAGCAAAAAGAACTCACTGGGCTCCAAAAATATATGGAAACCGCAGAACATCATTGGGACGTGCTTAGTGAGAACGTTTTGGGTACTATTCTAGAACCTGCCGGAAGACCTTTCTCCGACCTTTCTCGTGTGCTCAAACTGTATACTTATATCCGATTATCTCGTGCAGAACCTCTTGGGTATCCGGAAAAGTGTCGGAATTTGTTCCCCCGAGACGATCTCCTTCAACTTGCAGGCGATGATTGCAAAGACATCATCTCCGCCTCCCGGAAGATATGCTACAACTTGTCCATCAAAAGGAGTCGTACTTGCAAAGTTCGCAAGCTTATACAAAAGATGGACGTTCTTCCGGAGCTGGTGACGGATCTTCAAGCATCATCGCCCGAGGCGCAGCTGCGATGGCCTTGACCATGTGCTTGGCGCATAACCCGGAGCTTGATCTTGACCAGGTGACCGCCGGAGTTCCTTCGGACGCGAATGTCAATGCGCTCTTAGATGCAGTAAACGGCTACGACACCCGCATCGCGCGCAGGATCCGGCACGAAGAATTCTATGAAAAGTTCGTGCTTCCCGCGGACGAACCCCTAGAAGCAGAACTTCAGGAGAAGCGTGACGCAGAGGCACGTCCTGCGGAATCCGGCACCCAGTTTACCTGGACCAGCTCCAAGGATGCTCCCCAAGAGGAACCCAAGGACGGCGCTGCGTCTTCGTCGGAAGAAAGTGACGAGGATGTGTCGTCTCCGGCAAAGGATGCCGAGAAAAGTGACCCGAAGGGCAAGGCTTCTCCTGCTAAGGGGGAGTGAAAACTTTCTTCCTGCGGAAAAAACAATGCATCATTTTGGCCCCAGCGAGGGTTTGTAATAAGACTTTGAATTCTTAAGTAGCTAGGGACGAAACAACTATGCATGGGCGGAAACAACTTATCCTGCTATCCCTTAATATTATTCTGCATGTTTCGTGTTTGTTGGAAAGCAAGTGCTGATGTTGATGTATTCCGGCTTACTCGCTTGACCTTCCGCGAGCCGGAAGACCTTTAGCCGGAAACGCTCGCCGACGGCGACGAAGCCCAATGGAAATCCGTCAATAACCGCGGAAACAAGCCCCCAGCCGAGGTGCCGGAGATCGCTACTAGTAATCCACGAATTCGCAACAGAAAACATTTCGACCAGAAAACTTAAGCTTACGTCCTGAGGGACGATTTTTGAAAATCACAACTTTCATACACGCCTAGGCGGAAATATCCAGCTCTGCGGTTTTAGTCGGAAAACATACACGATCTAAAAATGAACAAGTAAAGGAGGTAAATGACTCATAGAGTGAACCAAAAGCTTTATTTCATTGATCATGTATAATATTGTTACAAGGTATGTAATTCTATGCTAAGTGTGGAAAGGACGTAGCTGTGCAATGTTCCAAGGGCGATCCGTTTCGTCGTAGATGTCCTCCGGATCCTCACGCTTGCGTTTCCGGCGCCAATTAGCAGGTCTGTCCCGCAGCTCTCGGAAATCAACAAGGTAGTACGATCCGTTGTGAAGCACTTTGCTAACGATGAAGGGTCCTTCCCATGGAGATTGCAACTTGTGATCTTTCACCTGGCGAAGGCGGAGAACCAGGTCTCCGGCCATGAACGAGCGATTCCGGACTCGACGGACCGTGATATCGTCGGAGCTTCGGCCGGTAGATGGCGGAGCGCCGGTCAGCTAAATTCCGAGCTTCTTCGATCAGGTCCACAGATAGTTGTCTGGCCTCGTCAGCTGTTGCCTCATTATAGGCGGAAACTCGCGGCGAATCGTGGATGATGTCGGAGGGAATCACGGCTTCGGATCCGTATACCAGGAAGAATGGGGTAAACCCTGTTGACCTGTTAGGGGTAGTTCGCAAACTCCACAAGACAGCGTCCAGCTCGTCAGCCCAAGCTCCAGCTGCTCGTCGCAGCGGTTCCTCGAGGCGTGGCTTGATTCCTGATAATATTAGACCGTTAGCCCTTTCAACTTGACCATTGGATTGTGGGTGAGCCACAGATGCGAGGTCCAATCGAATCCCCATTGTCTCACAATAATCCTTCAATTCACCCTGAGCGAAGTTTGTGCCATTATCTGTGATTATGCTGTGTGGGATGCCGAATCTCATCACGAGGCTGCAGACAAATTTTAGTGTTGTAGCACCGTCGGCTTTTCTCACTAGCTTTGCCTCGATCCACTTGCTGAATTTGTCAACAGCGACCAATAGGTATTCAAAACCGCCAGGAGATGATCTTTTTAACTTACCAACCATATCGAGCCCCCAGACCGCAAATGGCCGGGTGATAGGTATGGTCTTCAGCTCTTGGGCTGGAGCGTTTGGTTGAGTAGCGTAGTACCGACAACCTCGGCAGGTCTTGACTATCTTGTCAGCATCTTCTTTAGCTGTGAGCCAGTAAAAGCCTAGCCGAAAAGCTTTTGCAACGAGTGACCTAGGAGCGGCATGATGCCCGCAATCCCCTGCGTGGATCTCTCTGAGGATTTCAATGCCATCTTGATTGGAGACGCATTTGAGAAATACCCCTGTTGCGCTTCGTTTGTAGAGCTGTCGATCAACAATTGTGTAGGATCTTGCTCGTCTTATGATCTGTCGCGCGAGGACCTCGTCCTCTGGCAACTTCTGATCGATGAGGTAGTCCAGGAAAGGCTGTCCAAGCCGGAATGATAGCCATCACCTCTTTGGCCGGAGACACTGCCACCTCTGGGTTTTCCGGGTTAGCGCCCTTCACCGAGGGTATCCGGAGATGCTCCAGGAAAATTCCAGGCGGAATTGGCTTCCTGCCGGATCCGAGCTTGGATAGCATGTCTGCCGCTGCGTTGTCGTCTCTCCGGACGTACTTGACTTCGTATCCTAGAAAGCACTTGGCGATCTCGTCAACTTCGTCTCTGTAAGCCGCCATGACGGAATTTCTGGCGTTCCAGGTTCCGGCTACTTGTCTGTGCCACTGGGTCGGAATCTCCGCAACAGATGATGTGCTTGATCCCTATTTCCTTAGCGATGCGCAGATCCGTGTAGTAGAGCCTCGTACTCCGCCATGTTGTTTGTAGCTTCGAAGTGTATCCGCAAAACGTATCGCAGCTTCTTCTCCGTGAGGGGACTTCAGGGTGACTCCGGCTCCTGAGCCTTGATGCTGCTTGGATCCATCGAAGTGCATAACCCATGTCTCTGGTTCCGGCTCCAGACTAGCATCCGGAGCTTCTGTCCAATCTGCAACGAAATCCGCCAAGACCTGTGATTTAACCGCAGTCCTGGCTTTGTAGCTGATATCGAAGGCGGATAATTCAATGCCCCATTTTGCTGTGCGTCCTGTTGCGTCAGCATTGTTGAGAATCGTTGACAGCGGAGCCTTGCTCACGACTGTTACTGGATGTTCTTGGAAGTAATGTCTCGGCTTCCTGCTGCCCAGGAATACTCCGTAGGCTAACTTCTGAAAGTGAGGGTAGCGCTGTTTGGATTCCGTAAGGACCTCGCTAATATAGTAAACAGGCCTTTGGACTCCATATTCGTGACCTTCTTCCTGTAGTTCCAACACGATGACGAGGCTGATGACCTTATTGGTGGCTGCCAGGTAAAGGAGCATAGGCTCTGACTCTCCTGGAGCTGCTAGGATAGGTGGGGAGGTAAGTATCTCCTTCAATCCTTGTAGTGCTGCATCTGCTGCCTCGTCCCAGACAAACTTGTCTGTTTTCTTCAATAGCTTGTACAGGGGAAGTGCCTTCTCGCCAAGACGGCTAACAAACCTACTGATTGCTGCGACACAACCAGTGAGTCGTTGCACATCTTTGAGACAAGTTGGCCTTTTGATGCACAAGATTGCCTTGATCTTTTCCGGGTTCACTTCAATGCCCCTGTTAGAGACAATGAAGCCAAGGAGTTTTCCAGCTGGTACGCCAAAAACGCACTTCAGCGGATTCAACATCATCTTGTACCGACGGAGATTCTCAAAGGTTTCTGTGAGGTCGCTGATCAAGTCGGATCCTTTCCGAGTCATGACCGCGATGTCGTCGACGTAGGCGTGTACGTTCCGGCCGATCTGGTCCTTCAAGCACCGCCGCATCGTACGTTGGTAGGTGGCACCTGCGTTTTTCAAGCCAAAGGGCATAGTAACATAGCAAGAAAGTGCCAAATGGGGTGATGAATGAGGTCGCCTTTTGGTCGGACTCCTTCATCCGGATCCGGTGATACCCGGAATACGCATCAAGAAAACACAGAAGTTCCGCCTCGCCGTCGAATCAATGACTTGGTCAATGCGCGCAGGGAAACGGAACTTTCGGGCAATGTTTGTTCAAGCCGGAGTAATCGATGCACATTCTTAGTATTTCAGTTGTTCTTTTTGGGTACAAGGACGGGATTTGCGACCCAATCAGTATGGATTACTTCTATTACAAAACCTGCCTCTAGTAACTTTGCTAATTCCATTCCTATGGCGCGGCGCTTCTTATCTCCAAAGCGTCGCATAGCTTGCTTCACCGGTTTAGTCCCCGGGTTTATGTTGAGGTAGTGCTCGGCGAGTTCCCTTGGTACTCCGGACATGTCAGAAGGTTGCCATGCGAAGATATCCATATTAGCGCGGAGGAACTCGACGAGCGCGTCTTCCTATTTGGGGTCCATGTTGGCTCCGACTGAGACCTGCTTGGAATCGTCGCCTTCCTTGAGTTGACTTTCTTGAAGTTTTTGTGTTCGGAGATCTGCTTCTTGGTGGTCTGCATTTCAGTCGGATCCACCGCGGCTCTGTAGCCTTTCAGCTCTTCTCCGGATATCATAGACTCTGCGAAGGCGGCTTCGCCCAACTCGCATTCATGAGCCTTTTTGTAGTCTCCGGTTATGGTGATCATACCGTTAGGACCCGGAATCTTGAGCTTGTTGTAGATATAGCATGCTCTTGCGTGGAACTTGTGGTAGGTGGGCCTGCCGAAGATGACGTGGTAGGAGCTCTTGAAGGGCACAACTTCAAACGTGATCTTCTCTTCGCGGAAATTGTGAACATCGCCGAAAGCCACGGGAAGTGTGATGCTGCCGAGGGAGTTCGCCTTCTTACCCGGAACCACGCCGTGAAACTCAGTGTTGCTGTGTTTGAGCTGTTCCTTGGTGAGGTTCATCCGCTCCAGAGTCTCTAGGTACATGATGTTCAAGCTGGCTCCACCATCCACGAGGCACTTGGAGAAGTCATACCCGTCTATGCGGGGACTTACAACCAAGGCGTAGTATTCCTTTGGCACAATGGCGGGATGATCCTCCCTGTCGAATGTGCACGGAACTTCCGACCACCTGACGTACTACGGCACAGCCGGAACTGTGGCGTTCAGGATCCGGGTAGCTGACTTTGTAGCGCGGACTGTTGGGGTTCCGAGGAAGGTGTGGTAAGCCCCCACGCTCTTTTTCTCAAAGGGGTTGGATTTTCCCGTGGATCCGGCTTTGGGATCCGGCGAGTTATCATCCTCGTCCATCGCCTCGGAACTGTCCTCCTCTTTATCCTTGTTCTTGCCCTTGCCTCCTTTGCCGCGTGGGCGGTGCTTCCGGGCTCGCTTGTATCCTCGCCTCCGGGTCGTTCTTTAGGTCGTTGACCCACTTGCGCTTGCGGTTGGTGTGAGTGGACTTCCCCGTAACCGGATCCAAGTGGGCCGGTGCAGGGCATGTCTCTATACTCTTCGTAGGTTTGCGGGCGCGGGATCCGCCACTCGTGACCTCGGTGCCATGTCGCTGACCCCTGCCGGCTCCGCCTCCACGGCCGCGTCCTCTTCCGCCTCCCCGAACCTCCGCGTTGGAACGCCATGGCGACCATGTCGGATCCGCCACTCTTCCGGTCATCGGGTTTTTGCGTTTATGGCTGATGTTGTTGCCGTTATCACGGTTCTTCTTTTGTTGGTGTAGGGGGATTGCCGTAGCTGCGATATCACCGCCTGCGTCATCATCAGCGGCAGTATGGTCGCTGGCAATGGAGATCATCTCATCCAAAGTCAGTTTATTTGCGTTAGCCAAACAGGTGAGCTTATGCCTCAGCAATCCTCCTCTCTGCAGCCCACCAATGAAGGCGTACATGGCAGTGGTGTGGTCGACGTTTTCGCACTCGTTCCTGCATGCCAACCATCGTGTGAGGAAGTTTCTTGACGATTGTCCCTTCTTCTGGATACAAGCTTGTAAGTCGCTTGCCGTGGCAGGTCTTTTGTAGGTGCCCCTGAAGTGTTTCTCGAACGCGGTCTTCAGGCCAAACCAGCAAAAGATGGAGTTCTTCTCGAGGTCGCTGAGCCAAATCCGGGCTGGGCCTACAAGGTACAACTGGAGCATGCGGCAGGCGATATTAGGGGTTCCTCCGGCGAAGGTTACTGCATTATAGTAATCCTCAATCCAGGTATCCGGCCTTTCGGTGCCATCATAATGCTTCAGTGTTTCCGGGTAGCTTGAGGGAGCTCCTTGGCTTTGGTTCCTCTCGAATCATCCTCGCCAAAGCACTTCGGTCCGATGTAGTCGGCTCCGTATTCGTTGAGGCGTTCCCGCGCGTCGCGCGAGCCGTGGCGAGGGACCGTGAGCGAGAGCGAGATCTCCGGCCGCCGCCTCCGCCTCCACCTCCGCCGCCACCGCTAGGTGGTGGTGAGGAGATCCGCGAGGGGGCCGATCCGACCTCTTGCTTCCGCCTTCAGATTCTCCCCGGCCCTCCCGGTGCTGGCTCCGGCTTCTGTGGCTGCCTTCGCCGTGGCGCTGGCTGCCCTGGTCGTTCCGGCTCCGGCGGGGCTCCGGGTCGCGCTCCTCATTCCGACTTCTCCTAGGCTCGGGCTCACGATCTTTGCTCTGATTCCGGCGAGGTTCCGGCGTGCGCTCCCTGTTTCTGTTTCTTGAGGGCAGCACGTTGTCGCGGATAACTATTCCACCATGCCCCTGAGGCCTGGTGTTTCCGGCTGGACTACGGCGGCGAGGGGGACGCGGGTAACCACTAGGCGGAGGAGAGGGGTTGCGGTACTTGTCTCGTCCAGAGTACATTGCATCCTTTCCCTTTCTCGGATCTGACGGTGGCGTCTTTGATGGTACGGGGATCGGATTTGGGTGTTCCCTGGCTTTCCTTCTGCGTTCCGAGGATCTGGTTCGCGATTCGTCATCTCGATGGCGATTGTCGTGGGCGTCCTTCTGCGCAGTGGAGACGCAGTGCTCCGGGTTAGATTCCAACTTGCGCGAAGTGTCTGCCTTGCTCTGCTGCTTGACCGCTGAAGCGACGAGCGTGCGAACGTAGTCGATGTCAATCTCCTCGTTGTTTTTCTTCAAGATCTCCGCAGCCTTCGTCATATTGTCCTTTGGGGTTGCGAGCGGCTGTTGCTCCGTTGGAGTTGCGAAAGTGATCCTGCGGGGAGCTATCAACTCACGCTGGACCTTTTTGACCTCCCCGGTGAGCTTCAACGATCTTGTCCTCCCAATGCTTTCGGAGTTCCTTGACCTTCGCCGGTCCTTCGTCCACCTCCTGCTCACGCTGGATGAAGTCTTCCACAAAAACTGCGGCGTGCTTCCTTTCCTCCAGCATGGCGGCTGCGGTGTCCTTAAACTTCTTGGCTGTGGCCAGCAGCTCCACTCTCTTAGCTTCTAAAGCTTCTACGTCTTCGGGAGTGATGGGTTTGTTAAGAATATCCGAGCGATAAACCGCATCCATGCCTGCTTGTGCGACCATCTCTTCAGGCGACAGGAGGCTCTCCGAGGAAGAGTCCCTACGGGGTCGCTCCCGCGACATTGGAGATCCGTGGTGGGATGGCTGGGGGTCGGATTGGGTGCCTGCCTCTTCTGATCCGTTTTCTCCCGGCGCCGCTGCGGGTTGCAAGTACCTGCTTTGGCTGGGCGGAATCAACTTCAGGCTGTTCACCGTATCCATATTCCTTCACCTTGCGATCGAACTCTTCAGTGTCCATGGATTGGGTGTCTCCGGAGATTGGGCTTAGATTTCCCAAAATCGACTCTTCAACCGGATCTCCGCTTTCTCCGACAGCCTCTTGCTGATCCGGAGCAGCGTTGTTTTCCGGGGCCTCGACCTGCTCGGGACCAGCTCCGGCTTCTTGAGGGGCGGTTCCGGCGGTATGGGCTAAGAAGTGCACGAAGTGACACCTTTGCTTCTCTAACACCTGGGAGACCCAGGCGGATCTGCATTGGTCTTCCACCGTTATTTCCTGCTCAGGGGCGGATTGGGTGGGTTTTGACTTTTTCAGATCTAAGGCGGAATCTTCGCTAGGAAGTTCCTGCGTCTCAGATCGGATCTTCACGACTGCGTCCCGCTCGGCGGCGGTCGCGTCAGCGCTACTTACCAGTGGGTTTCCATCGGAATCGATGGTTTCCCCGATGAAGATGTGTATGCCGCCAACTGGGACGATGGAGAGCTTGACGGGGTCGGTTTTAGCCGGAATCCAACACTCATCCGGAGGGACGATCGGCAGATTTCCGGCGTAAAGGACACGCCCCACAGCGATGGTGTCGTCGTAGCTTCCCATGGCGGAACCCTCCCGGTTCCGGCCTCCACACGCCGCAGGCCCCACGGTGGGCGCCAACCGTCGTTGCCTAATCGACGGTACCTCGGAGGAGGGATCCTCACGAGGGGAGAAGAAGTAGGGGCCATAGGGCGGAGTGCACACGGGACGGTGGTACGCGAGTTACCCAGCTTCGGAACACCCGCACGATGACATGGCCTACTGCTGCTTGTCCGGAATTATCCGGGCGCTTTCGCGTTGTTACAATGAGTTGTGGTTGTGCCTCTAGGGCTCCCAGGATCCGGCTTATAAAGGCGCACGGATCTAGGGTTTACATGGAGAGTCCTAGCCGGAATACAAGTTGCCTAACTACGGTATAATGTCTTGCCGTGTACGTCAAGGATCCGCCTTCCTCTAAGTACGTGCTGGATCCGGATACTTCATGGGCCGTCACGGATCCGGCCTCCTTCATAGGTCGGTAGAGATCCGGCTCCCTGTTCCTGGGCTGGACTTCATCCTTCAGGATCCACAGCAACTGGGCCGCCCGATGGGCCACATGCCTCACCACCATCTATGGGCCACCCGGGCTTGCCGGATCTAGGCCATGCCGTTGATATACCCATAAAGTATACCCACAACAGATGCCTTACACATGTTATCAAGGGTATAATCATATATTTGTTGTGAAGTTAATGGACAGGCGCCGCAGCGCGCGTGCCGGGAAAAGCGGATGACGTGTGTCCCCCACTTGCATAACGTGTCTAACGACGCAGAGTTTTGGGCCCATATGTCAGCGAAGTGACAGGACTCGCGCCTTCCCAATACAGAGTTTGTGGCTATCGTCAGTACTGACGTAATCATTGGAAAATCTCGGATAAGTATTTCGAAATGGCGGAAGAAGAACTGTTGATGATTCAAATAAGAGGAATTTCGAGAGCCTGTCATCAAATACTTATATTTGTTCAAACGCTCGGGGGCTACTCTTATCCGAAGTTTTTTCTTCTGATAAGAGGACGGCATAAAAGACAAAGATAAATGGTGGTTCAAAGAGGTTACAAAATTGAGCCTACAACCAAGAATAAAATACCTGACTGTAGCCTCGGGGGCTACTCCCATCGGGAGCGCTGGTCGCGCACCCGATAAAGATGGAGATAGTAGAAGAGTTGACAATATAGCGACAAGATAATAAAAAGGTGAGCCTACAACCAAGTACAAGCACTTGGCTGTAGCCTCAGGGGCTACTCCCATCGGGAACGCTGGTCGCGTACCCGATGAAAATGAAGAAGTCAAAGTGAGTATATTTCGAGTTATGATATAACTCTTCATATACTCCCATCGGGAAGTCAAGATAAAAAAGTCATCATATGACTCGAGTAAATGTGCTATTCCAACAGCTGTCGAGGGTACTCCTCGGCAATGCCCTCCGATTGGGGCTTAGGGTTGACGGAATCCTGCAAGCTGACACGAGACATCGGTTCACAGACAAGCGGGGAGAGCGATTTACCGAGGTTCGGGGCCCTCGATGAGGTAAAACCCTTACGTCCTGCCTGTCTGTTCTTGATTATGAAGATATTGGGTTACAATGGGGTGCCGAATAGTTTGGCTGAGATCTCGTCGAGAGGCTAAGTGCTATGATGACCTAGCTCTAGACTTTTTGATGGCCTAGATTGCTAAGATTGATTGTGTCCCTCGGCCGCCCCTCTCCTGGCCTTTATATAGGAGGCCAGGTCTCAAGAGGTCTAACCGAGTACGACTATGTTTACAGTAGTTTTAGATCTAATCTTTCCTTGTTCAGCTGCTTCCTTGTCTTGCTCGTCAAGGATTCCTCTGGTGCGCCGCCCAGGTGGCCCATCTTGCCTCTAGGTGTCTTCATGGGCCTCCAATTAGTCAATATAGGATAGGGCAATGTCGGTTACCCGAAGGGTAATGCCCACGTCAGTAGCCCCCGAGTGTCTAGCCGAACATTGTTCGAGTAGAGACTGAAGCATGTCTTCTATTGATGTTCTTCTCCTTGATTGTCCTTGTTCATCTTGAATCAGCATCATCTTCTTCTGTCGGGTGCGCGTCAGCGCTCCCGATGGGAGTAGCCCCCGAGTCTAGGCACGGATGCTTGCAATCCGTGCATAGACTCAAGTTGTACCACTCGAACTTTTTACTCTGCCGAAGCTTTTCTGCAAGTCTTCATCGATCATCTGATATATTTTCCGCATGCAAGGGATGATAAGTAACGTGCCCAACTTTTGTTGGTTAACTGCCGATGACAAAACAACGTTACCCTACACAGAATCAAGTCCCCGGGCATGATCCTGGATTGCAAAAAAGTTCTGTCGGGTGCGCGTTCAGCGCTCCCGATGCGAGTAGCCCCCGAGTCTAGGTACGAATGCTTGTAATCCGTGCGTAGACTCAGGCCGAGCAACCACCTTTCTCTTCATTTTTTCCTCGAGTTTTTGATTTATCGGGTGCGCGTCAGCGCTCCCGATGGGAGTAGCCCCCGAGTCTAAGTGCAGATGCTTCACAATCTGTGCTTAGCCTCAAGTTCACCATCCGATAACTTTTCATTTCTTCGAGTGCTTCAAGCATTCTTCATGACGTCATCGATGATGTTTTACGACATCTTGATTTTGACTGACAATACGCGACCCACCGGGCCCATTCTCTCCCTGTCTGATCCTATTTTCAAGCAATTTCCACCCTTCTCGCACAGTTGCCAAGGCGTCTCCTCGATTCCCGCAA
The DNA here is from genome assembly GCF_022539505.1 of Lolium rigidum. Classification (NCBI taxonomy): domain Eukaryota; kingdom Viridiplantae; phylum Streptophyta; class Magnoliopsida; order Poales; family Poaceae; genus Lolium; species Lolium rigidum. The sequence continues at coordinate 262,892,207 of NC_061510.1, read as the reverse complement.
CCATTAATCGGAAAAAGGTCCACTTGATAAACTGGCATAAACAACACGTGCCCATGCAGTTCTTCTCCTCTTAAGATCTTCAAGGGACGAAAAATCCCTAATCTTCTCCCACATCTGCTTTTGCCTTTCTTCTTCTTCCTTCCGTAACTGCCGCGCCGCCACCACCGCCTCTCCAATCTTCCCCAGATCTAGACAATGGTGAAGAAGAAGAGCGTTACTGCCGCTGGCAGTTCTTGGACCGGTGGTGCTGCCGCCATATCTTCCTCCACTCTTCCAAAGAAGAGTTCTTCATATGCTCCTCCCACAGCTCCGGCGCCGCCGGTGCCACCAGGCTCAATAGCCAAGCCAGGAGATTGGCTGGCGTCCTCCGTCACGAAACATGATGAGAAGAGGGCTCGAAGCCTTCGATTAGTCTCCCCCGACGAGGGGAACGTGATACTTCTAGGTGCGATTTCTCGGCCCAATCCCCTTGCTGGTTTTACTGTGGTGTTCTTATCATTCCTATACCGGGGTTTTTCGCTTCCTGCCCATGAGTTCCTTCTTCGCTTTCTACGGACTTATGAAATCCAACTGTGGCAACTTACTCCCAACTCGATCCTTCATGTTGCTGTGTTTATCACCCTCTGTGAGGCATCTTTGGGCATTGAGCCTCATTTCGGATTGTGGAAGAAAATCTTCTATGTTAAGAGGTACATCAGTAGCAATGGATCCTTCATCATTGGAGGCGTGGGGTTCGTGGCCCGCTCGGAGGTTAACTATTTTAGTTTCCCGATGAGAGAATCTGTGCAAGGATGGAGACTGAAATGGTTTTACGTCAAAGATTCCGTGACAACCGAGTCCCAGCTCCCTTGCTTTGCCGACGTCCTTGAGGCTAAGCCGAAAGATTCCTGGAAGAACATTCTTTCTCCTGACGAAAGGGCAGCTGCCGACAAATTATTCGCCAAGTTCCTTCGGATCAAGGAAGCCGATGGACAAACCATGATTGGCACAGAGGTAGCAGCGGTGTTCCTGAAGCGTCGGGTCCAGCCAGTCATGACGAGAGTTCGTCCAATGTGGTTGTATACGGGCCCAAAAGATGAAACCAGGATCAATGCCGCTGAACTGTCGGAAAAGGAGCTGCTCGATGAAGTCCGTCGTCTTACTCTCTTCAGTCAGGAGGACTCGATCCCATTGATATCTTCCTATACTCCTCTCGACGCCAACCATCCACTGTCAGAGGTAATTCCTTTTCTCATACTCTTATTATGCTGCTTTTGCTTGGTCGACATATTTTTCATTGTTCTTATTTGCTCCTTTTTTCGGCAGGTTCCCATAGTTTCTGGAAACTTACAACATTCACCAAATGACAATTCTGAAGGAAGAGGTTCCTCGGTCCCTGTTGATTTTCGTACTGCCGAACATGTAGACCCAGAAGATGAATATGATGACCCGATAGATTCGGAAGCTGCCCATGCAAACCTTCCTTCCTCAGCTGATGATGCTTGCAACACAGAGGGATCAGTGCGCGATGATGACGCTGATCATGATGCCTTTATTGATGCAGCTGTGGAGGAGGCCAGGGCTTCACCCGCGAAGAGATCGACCGGCGGCTTTGCCGATGAAGACGACCTCTTCAACATGTAAGTATCTTCTTTCCTGAAGCCGCTTTGTGTCCTTTTAATTCTTGCATTCCTTTCATAACTTTTTGTCAATCATTTTCCTTCACAGTGACGAAGGTATTGTCGAGCCGCCGGCTAAGAAGGCCAAATCCGGAGCTGCTCCGCCGGACGTCGCTGCTTCTGAAGCGTCGGTTCCTAAAGTAGCCCCCGTGGCTCAGGTATCAACAGCTTCCTCCCTTTCTAAAGGGAAAGATGCTCCTTCAACTGCCACCACCAGGACTCCACCTTCTGTAAGTCCCTGCCGATCGCAACACGAACCTTTATGGTGTGTATCTTGCTTAATGATTTTTCATCGAATATCCCCTTTTTTCTTTAGGACCTGCGAGGAGTTATCTCCTCTTTGGAGGCATTCGCTTCCCAATTCACTTCTCTGGAGGCAGAGAAGGTTCGGCTGCAGAAGGAGCTTAAATCTTCCTCCTCGAAGTTGGATGGTGCGGTCAAGATAGCTGCCGAGGCCCGCCAAGAAGTCGACTCCCTGAAGGAGGAGCTGGGCAAGCTAAAGGAGAAGTTAAGGGAGGAAGAGGCGACCAGGCTGGCTGCCGAAGCTCGGGCGGCTGAAAAGGATGAACTCCTTCGTCAGTCTTCCTTGGCTTTACTTGGTAATCTCCTTTGTGCTCTTCTGTCGATTATCGCACTTATGAGTTCGACCTTTTATCAATGATCTTTCTCATTTTACTCGTGCAGAAGCCGCCAACATTTCTGCCGACGCCTTGGACAAAATTCCAAACCACTCTCCAGCCAACGGCCTGTCGATGACTCTCGCCTCCCATCAGCTCACGCGGGAGCTTCTTGAGAAGGGAAAGGGCGCCATGGCGCGGATACACTCGATGATCTTCCCCAAGATCAGTCAAGATAAAACTCTGGGGCAGTTGATCGACGCCTTCGCGGTTGACACCAAGGAGGTTATCGAGGTATTCAAACGTACTTCACGTACCTATGGTGCCGTCCTTGCCTTCCAACTTATGATGGGTCACGGCTTTAAGGCTGATATTGAAGAAATGTCCAAGGAGCTGCCGAAGGAGGAGGATGGGCGGTTTGTTGATTTAAGCACCTTCAAGGTGTCAGCCGTTAGATGTGCACGCCAGCTCCTCGAGTTGGTTTCATCAAGGAAGACATCGGCAGGCCCTAGTTTATCGACTCAGACCCTAGCCCTCTGATCTTTGTAGCAAACTTTTCTTTTGATTGGATGTGAAACACTGTCTCGCTTGGATAACCTCTGGTTGCAATGTTGCTAGCACACTCTTCGTTATAATACTTCTGCTTGTATTCTCCCGATGGGAGTACCTTCGGACGTTGAAGCGAATCGATCTGTCATGCTTTTTGATGTCTTTTCTTGCAAGTGTTCCCAGTGCCCCCATTTGTTGATGATTCCTCAGGTGCTCTTTCTGAAGATGATCGGGTGCAACGTATGAAGGGTCGGATCACACAGTTGGAAAAGGACCTGCGCAACACCTACGCCTTGGCTGCCATTATCAATAAAAAGGGGGAGATTGCAGGTGACATAGAGCGCTACGCTCTTTCTGAACTGCATAAGGCCACCGAAAGTTTAAACTGTAAGTTCCCTGGTCTTCGATTACTCTTTTTGTTGAAAACGCATTGCCTGATCTTCCCTTGATTTCTTTGCCAGTCATAGCTTTTAACCGTGCGGAAGAGAACAAGAGGATTCACGAGCGTGTACACGCGTTGACCCAGCTGTCGTCAGCTGAAGAAATTTTCTGGCGAGAGCACTCGAAAGCTTCGGCTGTCGCACAATTTCAAGATCGGGTCCAACAGGTCCACCATTTCTTCGACAAGTGCTACAAAGCCCTGAGGGTAATTTGGAGAACTATGTTCCCTTTGAACGCGGTCACTCCTACGTTACTGACTTTGATGTCGGAGTTTGGAAATACCAAGAAGATTCGGAACTTGGTGCGAGCTCAGGTCTTTGCAGGGGCCAGGTTTACACTTGCCCTTGTCCTTGCTCGTTATCCCTCAGCGAACTTGCTGTCTATTGCCAACGCAACTGGTGACTTGGAGACACTGTATCCGAAGGTTCTGTTACCCGCCAACATAATTGTTGACAAGCTTGAGGAAGACTCGAAGGTACCTGAGGAAAGAGAAACTCCACAAGGGTGAATTCAGGGGTTAAGGTTGTTATGTAAATAAGTATTTTGGCTACTTCATCCAAGCGTTTGGATTTTGTGATTAAGCCCTTTTGTTCGGTAGACACATGTATATGTATTTTTACCGTGTTGATGCCGTTAGCAAGTTTGGACGTATATGTATTCGTTGGTCAGCAAATCTTTTGAGTGATCAGCTCGTGTTGCGGGTTTTGCTAAACCCGTTGTATGCGCAACTTTGCTTTCAACCGATGTATGCTTCGACAGTCACTCCCGAATATTTTGGGTGCAGTGAGTCTGTCGATGAGCCCGTTGTTCTTTGATATTTCCATAAGTAAAATATCGAACGTGGGTTGTATTTATGTGTATTTCCAAACTCTTGCTATTTTCGGCGCTCGTAGAGGCATCTATAGCAAAGAGAAAGGTTGGTGTCCTTGTTTATTTTGCATCCTTTTAGCACTCGTAGAGGCTTTTTCGGAGCACGATTGTTTGCCGCATATTACGTTACACCATTGCTCACCAAAGGGCGTAGGCAAGGTTTACGATGGTGCGGTATAGATGCTCCGAATCACTGCAATGCTTATCAAGGGATTAAATTCTCATTAATAAAGTAAACACGAGGCTAAAGGGCAAAAACGAGGGGCCCTGTTAAAAGTAAAGGGAAAAACTAAACGCTAGTAAATTGCTTAGGCAATAAAGGGGTTCTTCTCATCTTCTGACTTGTTCAGCCTGTCAGTGGTTGCTGAAGCGTTGTTGATTTCGCCGGGAGCCTGAACGATGGTTGCTAGTGCCTTGCCATCTCCTAAGTCTTCTGTGCCATTAGCTGCCGAAGCTTTTGCTGCCGAAGCTTTATCTGCAGAGGTTTGTGCTGCCGAAACTTCAAGGGCAAGGTCGGCTGGCTTTTTCTTTGCTCCTCTGACGCGTTCTTCCTATTCCTTAGTACCGCGTGATGATGCCTTCAAAGGAAGGTCAGTAGGTTCCTGCCGCAGTCCAAACTTTGCAGCAATCCTCTGAAAGTCTCGATCACAATTGTCCGAGCGTGAGAAACTTCCATAGACTGTAATGTTAGTCCCATTGCTCCCAGGCATTTTCAGCTTGAGGTATGCGTAATGCGGTACAACCATGAACTTGGCATAAGCTGGCCTCCCGAGTATAGCGTGATACTGCGACTCCCAGTTCACGACTTCAAACTCGATCTTTTCCTTCCTGAAGTTGTCGGATTTGCCAAAGACGACGTTCAGGTAAACTTTGCCAAGAGAGTACGCTGGTGAAGTAGGGAGAATCCCATGAAAGCGGGTGTCCGATTCTTCTAGCATTCTCATGGTGATCCCCATACTCTTGATCGTGTCGAGAAATATCAGGTTTAATCCGCTTCCACCATCCATGAAGACTTTGCTCATCTTGAATCCCCCGACCTGCGCCTTGACTACTAAGGCCGAGTGTCTTGGTTTCGGTATGGTCATCGGGTGGTCTGCTCGGCTGATGTAATGTTCTGAGACGACCACTCGATATATTCAGGTATGTTCGCCATGATGCTTTCTGCCAGGTTGATTTCTCGAGTGAGCTTCTTCATTTCTCTTCTTGGAACTCCTGTCCTATGGATCATACTCATCTGCCCACGTGGTGGTGGGAATGCCTCGTTGGGTTGGTGAGGTTGAGCCTGCTGGACCTGATGCTGTGGTGGAGGTGGTGGTGGTGGTAGCGGTTGCTGTCCTCCCTGCTGGATGAGTTTGTGCATGTCAATGAACTGCCGACAGTCCCTGAGTAAGTGGCTTGACTTTATTTTGCCGTCCTTAGAATCGGTGTACGAGTGCAAGTAACAGGGAGCGTTGATCTGCTCAGCGTAGGGCAGTTCGGGAGTCCTCTGCTGCCGTGGTTTATAATTGCCACGGTTCCCAGAGTTGTTCCGATTGCCGTCCTGTCGATCGTCTCTCCTATCGTCATATCGATCGTCCTGTCGATCAGAGTATCCTGCAGCTACCAGGTTATTGTCGTCATAGCTGCGGTTCTTCCTTCTCTTGTGCCGATCCCTTCGACCACCCGAATCGTGCTTCGGTTGGTCGTCGTCCTCGTCGTCACTGCGCTGTTGCGGCTTTCGCACGTTGTCCTCGCCATCAGCCCAGCTGTTGGCGATTTCCATTAACTTGGTTATGGTTTTTGGCTTTTTTCGTCCGAGTTCTTCTATGTAGCTTTCACGTCGGATACCATCGCTGAAGGCGTCGATTGCTCTGTCGACAGATACATCTTCGGCAGCGTTTAGGAGTTTGGTGAATCTCCCGATGTATGCGCGCATTGATTCCTTCTGCTTTTGCTGGCAATGCCATAACTCTTCGATCCCGACGGGCCTTTTGTACGTTGCTTGAAAATTGGCAACGAAAGCATCTACTAGTTCGTCCCATGATTTGATGGAACCCTTCGGCAGACCCCTTAACCAGGCTCGCGCTGAATCCTTCAGGTAGAGCTGCAAGCACTGCATTGCTGCTATCTGGTTCCCTTTATGCAGAATCACAGTCTGCAGATAGTCGTCTATCCAGGACCTTGGCTCCTGCTGCCCGTCGTATTTGGCAGCGTCAGTAGGGGTGGGTTTGAACTTCCTGGGTGGCATCGCCTCACGGATTTTGTAGCTTAAACAATCGGCTCCCCTGAGTTCGCCGTCGTTCTCCTGACTCTCATCCGAAGAATCACTGTCATACTCCTCCCTGGCGGCGCGTCGTCGCCTTGCTTTGTCGATCCTGCTCTGAGTGATTTCATCCCGAGCGTCTCTCGCATGATGCTTTGAGCCACTAGCCTGCAACGTGGTCTTTTCCTTCCGCGGAACTAGATTATCTCCCAATATCGGAAGACTTTCTAGGGCACCGCGGTGGGCTTGAGCCATAGACCCTTCAGGACGCTGATTGATGAGGTATGCAGCGAGGTTGGTGGTTGCGCCTGCGACAGTTTTTGGCCGTGGCATGCCCGCGATGTCCGTGGTCATAAAGGACTTGGTCAGGTTCGATGTTATTTCTCTAGCATCGTCTTCCGATAACCTAGATAGTCTTGATCGATGTTTGCCTGCCCCTTGAGTACTTCGAGAAGCGCTTCCTTGCGAGCCTCTTCGTCGTTCGCTGGATCGGTCTGCTGCAGACAGGCGTCTTTCGAGGGTGGTTTGTTCCTTGAATAATCGTTCTCGGTTTTTTTCCAAAATAGAGCGGTAAGCGTTGAGGGTGCCAACCGTGGTTCCTGCCGGGAGCGATGTGTTGTTAAGCACGACTGCTTTGGCCGCTGCCCACTCCTCCTCTGCGATGGTGTGGTCGCTGTTGTTGTTGCTGGCGCCGTTCTCAAAGCCGGCTCGCCCGCTGGAACGGGGGTGCGATCTCCGTCTCCCGTGTTAGCAACGTAAACTTGATGGTGCGCCGCTCCTCGGGTGACACCTCGGACGATGCTGTCGACGCTGTCCTCTCCCGATGAATACTGGGCATTGCAGATGAACGGTGTGTCGCTCGATCCCAGCCCGTGCCTGGTGTCGCAGTTCAAGCAGTAGTATGAGGTTAACTCCGAGGATGCGGGATTGTCGGATCCAACCGACATAGACGATGCTGAACGGGGAGTCGAGGGCGCGGGTGAACTCGTCGAGCCTGTCAGACCAGCCGAAAGGTCGAGTGATGATGACGCGCTTGGACTCGTTGATCTGGAGATGGGCGACTCCAGCAGCCGAAGGATTCCCTCCGAGTTGACGTTGTAGTGAACGCTCCCGAAGGTCATCTCCATGTTGCCTTGCAGATTGGAGAAGGTCGAGCAAGACGAGTCGCTGTGCGGGGTGAATTCATAGGAGCCGAAGCGAATCGGGCTTCCCAATTTTGGTGACGATGGTGTTGACGAAGTTGCGGATGACATGACGGGTTCTGCCGATGTCCGATCTTGTGCCGACAGGGTTCCCACAGACGGCGCCAATTGTCGAGGGTACTCCTCGGCAATGCCCTCCGATTTGGGCTTAGGGTTGACGGAATCCTGCAAGCTGACACGAGACATCGGTTCACAGACAAGCGGGGAGAGCGATTTACCCAGGTTCGGCGCCCTCGATGAGGTAAAACCCTTACGTCCTGCCTGTCTGTTCTTGATTATGAAGATATTGGGTTACAATGGGGTGCCGAATAGTTTGGCTGAGATCTCGTCGAGAGGCTAAGTGCTATGATGACCTAGCTCTAGACTTTTTGATGGCCTAGATTGCTAAGATTGATTGTGTCCCTCGGCCGCCCCTCTCCTGGCCTTTATATAGGAGGCCAGGTCTCAAGAGGTCTAACCGAGTACGACTATGTTTACCGTAGTTTTAGATCTAATCTTTCCTTGTTCGGCCGCTTCCTTGTCTTGCTCGTCAAGGATTCCTCTGGTGCGCCGCCCAGGTGGCCCATCTTGCCTCTAGGTGTCTTCATGGCCCTCCAATTAGTCAATATAGGATTGGGCAATGTCGGTTACCCGAAGTGTAATGCCCACGTCAACAGCCGAAAAAGGCACTCGAAATATATTCTCAGAGCGCCTCAGTCGCGATTAAATCTCTGAATGCCGTAATACTTTACTAAGGTAAGACCCCGGGATCCATCCTGCGTGGCGTGGTATCGCACACGAATGCGCTCTGCTAATTTTGTTCCGTATCAACAGATGCGAAGAAAAATCCTAACGGACGCGTTAGCTGCCCGATAAAATATGACTGGAGTTCGGCATATGGTAAGACCTTAAGCGGCACATGCCGAATTACGCCAGTATACCGAGATCATGTCCAGGGACTTGATCTTGAAGTAGGTTTTTACGGGATTCCCATGAGAGCAGTTAACTGGTACATGATCCGTCAGATGAACCAGCCCCAACTACCATTATCCCTGTACAAACTATGATTATTCTATGAAAATTATTTAATGACTCGAAGAAATCCTGTGTGAATTGTAATGATGGAGATTTTGCTTGATTCTTCGATCAAGTAAAATCTCGGGGCCTACTGACATAGGCATCCCCAATAGGCCTGCCGAAGATGGTATCTGGGGTTTACTGAAGGCCCATGACTCGAAGAATGTGAAGCCCGGAAGCCCAATTAAGTGTCAGTTTGGAAAGATAGAGTTGTATTAGGAATAAAGACTTGTAACTATTACGTGATGAACTCAAAGAAGTATCCCGACGTTTGTAACTTGTACATCACAAAACCCTCAGCTCTGCCTCATATATAAGGGGGAGTCGAGGGAGAAAGAGATGATCGATTCATTGTCAACATAAACCAAGTTTTCTAGCAGTCGAGTACTTCTCCGGCTGAATCCCTCGAGATCTACTTGCCCTCTACTTTCCACGAAACCCTAGTCTACAACTTGTAGGCATTGACAAGTCGATACCTTGTCACTCGGTGAGGCACTTGTTGAACGACGACTACGTCTTCTCGGTCGCCGCTGCGTCTAGCAAGGTGGCCTTGGCAGCCTTGTTGCCGATAGAGCGCCCTGCCGATGATGCGAATGGTATGTCCAGATCAATGTCACCATCTTTCCCCTTCGACAAGGCAAGACTCGTAAACTGCCACTTCTCGCCAAGTTTCAGCTTGCTATAGCAATGCATCAACATGAAAGGCTTAAACCCTTCTGAATTCTTCCGATACAACCACATGGCATCGTGCAACTAATCAAAGGAAGTGCAAAAGACTATCAGATTATGATTGAAAGAGACAAGATAAAGTGGTGGTAGAAAGAGGCGTACCAAGTCTACGCCGTTTGTGCTGCTATCCCCTCTTGTCTCGAGATCGAAATGGAATACATGGAATAAGTTCACCGACGTTTCGATGATGGCCCAACGCCGTCAACATTTCCTTTTGGCTCTTCTTCATTGGCATCATGCAGCAATCCTTGTCAGACACCTAGGCTTCGACGGTGCGGCCTCGCCGAAAAAACCGGGGGTCGACAGGGACGCCGCTCCCGGTATGTTCACGCTCGTCGAATAACTCCATGGTCTCGCGGCGGTCGCAGTGGCAAACACGGCTAACACGGCCTTCTGCTACACAAGAGACACCGTCGTCTTCCTCGCTTGCTCCACCACCCGCCGGTCTCCGCTCCGCCGTCGACAACCTCCGCCGCAAGCAGTCTTCTTGCCAACATTCTTCGATCCACGACTCTGGCTTCACCTTCTGCGCCGGCGCCTTCGGCCCCTTCTTTGCTGCCGCCTTGCCCGGTGGCTTGGTGGCCGATTTCTTGGCCAGCTTTTTGGGGATTGCCGGTGCCATGACTACGATTGGCGACGGTTGTCTGGTTGCGAGAGAGTAACAACGACGGGAGGGAGAAATGAATCGGCGGGAGAAGGGCAAATGGAATCTTTGGGTCGGGGAGAGAAATGCGTGGCTCGTGGCGAGAAGTGGCGTGAGGGCACGAAGTGGCGGGAGACTAATTAAATTTCTTCGTGTGTTAATGACTCATCGGGCCCGTTACTCGCGACTCATTTCAGCGTATGTTCGGCGCGCCCGTAGTGTTTCATGTAGAGCGGGATAGCTTCGAGACACCGAACATCGTATTAGACCGCGCCAAAGAGAAAACCTCTTTGGAGGGCACAACTGAGACCAGTTATATATCTAGCGTGGAACGCGACTAGAGCCTTCGCAGGAACCCTCTTCCTGGGGGTGGACTCACCCTCAACATCGCCAGGGTCATCTCGCCTGATCTTATACCTCAATGCACTACATACCGGGCATGCATTCAAATTCTCGTACTCCCCGCGGTAGAGGATGCGGTCATTGATGCATGCATGTATCTTCTGCACCTCTAATCCTAGAGGGCAGACAACCTTCTTTGCTTCGTACGTGCTAGAGGGCAACACGTTCTCCCCCGGAAGCATCTTCTTTATTATTTTCAGCAACTTTTCAAATCCCTTGTCGAAGTACCATTCTCTCGCCTTCCACTGCAGCAATTCCAGCGTGGTACCTAGCTTTTTCTCGACCATTTTCGCAATTTGGGTACAACAGTTTGTTGTGATCCTCTAACATTTTCTCCAACTTCAACCTCTCCTTTTCATTTCCGCAGTTCATCTTCGCATCAAGAATGGCCCGACCCAAATCGTCATCCGGGTCATCAAAAATCGGCTCATCGAAAATGAGCTCTTCTTCGACTTCGTCTTCCCCCATTCTACTACCACCGTCTTCGGTGAATAAGGGATAGTTGTCACTATCCTCTTCTTCTTCGTTGTCTTCCAATATAACCCCTCTTTCTCCGTGCTTGGTCCAACAATTATAGCTGGGCATGAAACCATTCTCCAGCAGGTGGACGTGAAGGGTCTTCGAGGTAGAGTAATCCTTCATATTCTTACAGGAACTACATGGACAATACATGAAACCATTCGACCGCTCTGTTTGCCTCAGCCACGTTGAGAAAATAATGCATGCCGTAATGAACTCGGGATGGACCCGGTCACCGTACATCCATTGTCGACTCATCTGCATTTTATATGTATATCAAAAATCATTAAGTACACAACATCATGGATATATGAGTGACCAACTTAATTAATATTCAAGTTCATCACATAAAACTAAGTTTTTTTATAAAAAAGAAGAGGCTCACCGAGGTTGTACGGTGCCGGCTAGGGGACGACGCTAGCGATCGACGGCGGTGAGGACGGGGATGATACTAATTAAAACCTACAAAATATACCATAATTTCAGCTCAAATTGATTATAAAAAAGTAAAATCCCTAACTTAGGCATTTCATCAAACACCTTGCTAGCACTAGAAAAATAGTACGAGTTAAACTACCAAAGAAATGAGCTAAATTAGGAACGCCGGAAGAAAGGATGATATTGCTAACCCTTGGATAGATGCATGCCGTTAATCTTGTTAAAATGGTGGAGAAAAATAAAGATTATTGGAGTGTGAGAGGTGGAGAAAAATTTAGATTGTGAGGAAGAAGAGAAAAATGAGAGCCAAGCAGGGGCTCGGGACGATCCGGGCGATTTTGATATGGCTGGGTACCCTTTCGTATCGGTTCGTGTTACGAACCGGTACCAAAGGTCCAGCCCGGGCCCCACCACGCGTCTGAATTTTGGCCGAAGACCTTTCGTACCGGTTCCTAACACGAACCGGTACGAAAGCTCCTAACGAACCGGTACCAAATCTCCTCGCCCGCCAGAGCCATTCAACCGGTATAGATAACCCCATTGGTACCGGTTCGTAAGGGAACCGGTACCAATGGCTTAGATGGATGAGAGGTTTTCTACTAGTGAAAGAAACATCCTGCATACGAGCTGCGAGTCCTCGCACCCGCGGCATTGCAACCACAGCCACAGCCCACACACACGAGGCGCACTGTGCAAGCCATGAACGAGATGGCCGCCACCGACGAGCCGTGCCGCTGCCACATTGTGGCGGTGCCGTACCCTGGCCGGGGCCACGTCAACGCCATGCTGAGCCTGTCCCGCCTCCTCGCCGCGCGCGGCGCCGAGGTCACCTTGGTCGTCACAGAGGAGTGGCTCGGCCTTATCCCATCCTCCTCCGCCGCCGCGCCTTTGCCGGCCGGCGTCCGCCTGCGCGCCCTCCCGAACGTGATCCCCTCCGAGCACGGCCGCGGCGCCGACCACGCCGGCTTCGTCGACGCCGTGGACACCGAGATGGAGGCGCGCCCTTCGAGCGCCTGCTCGACCGACTCCAGGCGGAGGAAGGCTCGCCGGTCGCTGCGCTCGTGGCCGACACCTACTTGGCGTGGGTCGTCGACGTCGGCAACCGGAGGGGCGTCCCGGTCTGCTCGTTCTTCCCCATGGCCGCCTCCTTCTTCTACGCCTGCTACCACTTCTACTGCCTTGCCGACGACCACGCGCCGGCCGCCGGAGCCACAACAGGTCAGCTTTCTCTTCGACTACGTGCTGCTTCCAAACATTTCTGACAGGTTCTCCCACTAGTAGAAAATCTCTCATGCGTACCGGTTCCAGAGGGGCATTCGTACCGGTTTTGCAACCGGTACAAATTATTCGGCACTAAAGCCCCCCCCCCTTTCGTACCGGTTGCTTACGAACCGGTATAAAAGGGGCCTCCACGTGGGCCACCAGGAGAGCTCAGGGCTAAGGATCTTTGGTACCGGTTGGTAATACGAACCGGTACCAAAGGTTCCCCCCGCGGCAGGGAATTTGCCCGAATCTCTGCCGCGGCAGAGAATTGAAGTTTTAGGGTTTTTGGAGGGGTTTAGGGATATCGGTTTGTTTCATATCGCGTCGATGCACCAGAAACGCGTTTTGGTTTATTGAAGTACATGAAGATCAATATGATGCATAGCAAGTTGGTGCATATAATATAACACACATGTAATTGCATAAGATCGCAAATTAAGAAGCACTATGCATGAAGATCGATCTTCATGCATAGTAGTGGTACTCTCCGAGCCGTACTCTATATATTACATGTAGCATAGTGGTACTCTTCGAGTCAACTATATATGTAACATGTACATCTTCATTCATAGTGGAACTCGCGAATGGTGGTATGACGTCCTGAAGGAAGAATCCCGCCAATTCCTCGGCTATTGCTATGAAGCGGTCATCGATTGAGAGCTTGTTCCGCTTTGTTGCCAACTATAAAAGAATAAGATACAAATGAGTACATGAGATATGTGTGTGTGTATATATATATTCAAACCACAATGAAACAACTATTATCTGAAACTCAAGCACAACTTATGATAAGAAAACAAATTTGTGAATATTGTTTTCGTACCTCTTTATTTCTTGCATTATTAATTCTCTCAGCTGACAATTCTGTGGATGTACTCGCAAACGTAGAATCCACAGAGATCAGTCCCTTGTGGTTGTTGCGGGCATTTCTTTACAAGAATATAAGTCAATCAAACAATAGTCAAGTATGATAATTAAAGTTGTGTGGACCTAGGTAGTACTACTTACTTTCGCCTTCCATCGCAGCCTCTGTGGCCATTCATGGGACGTATCTTCCTTGATGAAAGTTGCCCATACGCTGCCCGACAAAAGAAAATGCATAAAAGAGTTATCAATTAGTTCATAGCAGGAAATTAACGAAACAAACCGATAACAATTAAAATTACCTTTTGAGCATTAAATAACAAGACAAGTATAGTTCCGGTTCTTTGCTTAGTGAGTCAAAGACTTCAACTTCTCCAGATTTGCATATTGATGACGAGAAGAATAAAGTGAAACCTACGCACGTTTAAATATGTAGTGTCATATATATAAGGCATTAGTTAAAATTTTGACATACGGTGAGCAAAATATAATGTGTTATAAGACAAGTAAGACTCACTGGAAGTTGTAAGGCCAAATTATTAGGTTTTTGTCACGTTGTCGCTTCAAAAACCTTAGCAAAGTCTCCGGTGTATCCTTGTTATAGACGGGATCTTCTATGGTTTTAACATGCATTGTGTGCGGATCAATGAACCCAATGTTCGTGATTTCATCCCTTTTGCATTCGAGTATCTTCGATCTGCATAATATAGCGCACAAAGGATTATAATCTGCAGACAATGAACGAGCTGAGCTAAAGACTTCTCAAATTAAATAAATCACTTACAGACAATAGGAACTGATGATAGATTTGTCGAGGGCCCGGAGATTGTATAATTGGAAAAGCTCGTTGAAGTCAATGTTCACACGATATTCCCGAAGTAGTGCTCTTCCCTAACTCGCACCATGATAGTCTCGATCCCTTCCTTTGAGGCATTAAGGTACCACGAATGCAAGCTACGCATACGTGTTGGTAGCTTCCTGAGATTCTCGACCAAATCTTTCCCTTGAACAAATTGATATGCTTGTTCAGCCAAGGCGTAATCGGTTGTGTCTTGTCGAGAACTTTGAACGGCCTTCCCGTCAAACACCTTGAGAGGCTCGACCGATTGAACGGGTTGTTGTCCGAGCTGGTAGACTTGGTGTATCCCTTTTATCTCCCTGATACCCGATTTAACGGGTTTTGTCGCCTCGATCATCTTGTCATACGACCTTTCAATAGAACGCCTATAGTCAGATGGCGGCGATGGTACAGTGGTCATATAGATTCTCAACGGTACGCACAACTTTCTCCCGATCTAGTGTCTTCTCGAAAGGTATCTCCGGCACTTTCGGTGCAAAATTTCTTCACCTCGGCCTGAACGGCCTCCGCGTTTTCTCTGGAGTTTTTCCCAAGGTAACTTCTCGGTAGGCGGCAGTTTTTTCTCCTTTCTAGCTTTCTTCCTAGGCGGCGTACCGTTCCGCTTAACGGACGCCTGTCTTACGCGGAGGATCTTCGAGATGGTGGACTCACGCTGGGGTCCCTCTCGGGTAGGTGTGGACTTGGCTGCTCACCAGGACTGCCACCGAGGAGGAGTCGATGGCATTTGCTGCTCATGTGTAGGAGTCGGTGGCCTTTGCAAAAGGACGACGTACTTCTTCGGCCATAGAGCGAACGTGCTTGACATCGGCCGGTGTCCTCTCATCTTCACCTCTAGGAATATCAAGCTCCACTTTTTCAAAACCCGAAACAACTTCATCCACCCCGACACGAACACAACCAGGTGGAATGGGCATATGATGGTGCATTGCTCCATCTTCACTTGGGTACACATAGCCGACCGCCACCTTAACGGACGCGGTCCTGATTAACATATGTAGCTCGCAATCTGTCTTCTCCGTGACATAATCCACGGGGTAGCTTCCTCCACATCCGTCAAGATGCGAGGAACCGAACATTGCTTCTTCGGCTGAGATGGGGCAGCATCGGCTTGTGGATCCTGTAGAAACAGCGGCTGATCGGTGCCCTCTGATTTCTCTCAAGAGCCTCCACCTAGATAACAACTCCGTTACAATGTCGGCGTCCTTCTTCTTCTTTCGCGAACGGCTTCTATAAGTGTCGGCGCTGTCCGGCCACGCTTCCTTCATGGTGAGACCTGGGCGAGCTCGTACCCGTCCAACATGTTCGGGGTTCCCCGAGCGAGTGTCAGCTCGTCATTCTCTCGATCGGGAATGTACTCTCCCTTTCGACCTTGTCAATTGCATCTACAAGCTTCGGTACAATTGCCCCAATTTTGTCCTTCCATTTTCCCTTCGCAATGATCAACCCTGTCTTTGGGTCCAACCCTGCCCCATGAGCGAACAGCCATAACTTGGACCGTTCGGGCCGGTCCCATGTCTGTGGAGTGATTCCATGATCCATCAGTTTATTCTCAAACGCTGTCCACTTCGGAATGGCACTCTTGTAGCCACTCGACCCCAAATGATGCGGAAGTTTCTTCTTTGCAGCATTTTCGGTATTTTTCTTCGATCGGGACACAAAAGTAGACGATTGCTTATACTCCTTAAATGCGGCCTGATGATCTTTTATCTTCACTAGATTATCATCGAATACTTGGATCTTCATTCTTATATTTGTCCCATAAATTTTTCTTGAAGGTCTGGAATTGTATGGCCATCTTCTTCCATGTCCATTCCTTGACTTTATTCTTCTGGCCTTCCGTCATGTCTTCCGGTAGGCTGAACTTTGTCATGAGCGTGTCCCAAAGAAATTTTTTCATCGCGTCGTTGACATAACTAGCACCACTCTCCGGGTTCTTCGGCTTATGCCACTCTTGAATGCTGATCGGTACATGGTCCCTAACAATAACTCCGGATTGATTTGTAAATTTGCGGCAAAACTCCTTGGGCTCCAGCCGGTTCACCATTAGCCTTGAATGCCGTGAGGGCTAACCTGCCCTCGCACTTTAGCACTCGCGCCGGGCCTCGTTTTGTTCTAACGGACTTGCTCGATGATCCGAAGGCTAAAGAAAAAATTATTCGTTAATAAGTGCAATACAAATAAATGAATGCATCTAGGGATGAACACGGACTAATTGATACATAGATATACACCTCGCCGGAGTTTGTGATGGACACTTCATTGTCTTTTCTAACTTGTTCGGACCCAAGTCCCTCGCCAAAATCATTCGAGGAAAGTCGGGGTACTCGTTGTCATCTCCATCGTCGGGTTCCGGACCACGGGCACTCTCATAGATCAATCGCTGCACCGCTTCTTCCCCCTCCCTCATCTCGGACGAAGGTGCCGTCCTCCATACCTTCAATGTCACCGCAAAATTAAGAAAGCAATTGTATTTCATTCATCATGTAATGATCATATAACAGATTGCTAGATGGATAACAATTGAAATGAAGAAAGCAAAAAAACCCTAACGGATCGCCACGGCCACCGGACACGGTGTTCCCCCTCCTCCTCTCGCTCTTCTCTCTCATGTCGCGCGGCACCGCCACGGACTCCGGCACCGCCTACAGACCCTAACCCTAACACTCTGAGCGCTCGTCCTCTCACGCTCTTCTCTCTATGTCGCGGCGGCTGTCTCATATATCGACCGTACACCCCTCGCCGTATGGATACACGCCTAGCACTACTAGTATTTAAACCGCATCGTGCAGATGCTAGTTAACTTCCTAGCTGCTTCTTCGTGGTCAGATTTTGCAAATCATGGAAGGTTTTGTCTCGGTTCTGATTTTGCTCGCTTTCGTGATAATGAGGCGGCACGGCATGACTGACGGGATGTGGAGGCGAACGACGAAACACGCCGAGCAATGCGAGGCCGGCGACAGGTGTACGCGTACACCGCGAGAGCAGACCGGGCGCGCCGGCGGCGCCACCGTGTACGTGAACTCCATCCGCCGACCTCGTCAAGATCGCGAGCTCGCCCGAGCGTCGAGTGCGTGCCGCAACACCTCAACGGGCGCGAGAAGGCGTACGTGCACCAGCTGCTGCTGGAGGCGTTCGAGCAGCGCGCCGGCCTCCAGGAGGCCGACATACTCCTCCACGCCAGCCACAGCAGGCGCGCGTTCAGGTCAAGCAACTTGAGCGGCCCTTCGGCCGCATCGCCGAGCATGTTGCGCATGTTGTCGCGCGGCGCTGCGTACAGCGTGGCGAGGGTGTTGGCGACGTAGGGCATGGCGTCGATGCCGAGCTTGGCGCAGAGCGCGTGCACCTCACGGCGGCGCGGCGGCAGCCTGGCCTCGGCGCACGCGGTGAGCACAGCGGCGCATGCGTGCGGAGTCGCGGGGCACCCCCGAGGCGCGCATCTCAGCCGGGCGGCGGAGCGCGTCGTGGCGCCGGCCCGCCCGCGTGCAGCGGGCCACGAGCGCCGGGCCCGCCCGCGTCAGGGCGCCCACGAGCATTTCGTCGAACACCCTGAGCGCGAGGCGGCCGGCCTTGGCGTAGGCGTGCGCCTAGCGCGGTGGCGTGGCCGGCGCTCGGAGGAGACGGCCGAGGACCCGACAGCGAAGGAGCAGGTGCGGCCGGCGCGGGCGTGGCCGGCGTCGGCGGCCGCGGCGCAGGCCTTGGCGCGAGGCTGCACACACGAAAGGGTCGGCGACGCGAGCGGGAGAGGCGTGGATGCGGGCGGCGGAAAAAGGAGGAGAGGGCCGGGGAGGTACCACTCGGGCGGCGGCGGCTGCGTCAGGCGGTGGCGGCTGCGTCCTGCGGCGGCCAGGCTGCGTCGGCTGGCGGCGCGGGTGCTGTCGGCGGCGTGGGTGCGTCGGCGTTGCTGGCGGCTCATTGCGCGGCGCGGGAGAAAGAAGATTTTGGGATTTTTCGGTCGCTCGGCTAAGTGTAAAACAGGGGATGGGGCCTTTAGTACCGGTTGGTACCACCAACCGGTACGAACGCTTTCGTACCGGTTGGTGGTACCAGCAGGGTACTAAAGGCTTTTTTTTGTTTTCTTTTTTCTTTTATTGTTTTCTTTTCTTTTGCTTGTTTCTTTTTTCTTTCTATCTGTTTTCTTCTTTCTTTTAGTTTCTTTTTCCTTTTTTATTTTGTGTTTCTTTTCTTTTCTTCTCATTTTCTATTTCTTCTCATTTTCTATTTCTTTTCATTTTCTATTTCTTTTCATTTTCTATTTCTTTTCATTTTCTATTTCTTTTCTTTTCATTTTCGTTCCCCTTTCTTTTGTGTTTCTTTTCTTTTATATTTCTTTTCTATTTATTTTGTTTTCTGTTTCTTCTTTCTTTTCTTTTATGTTTTTTTTCTTTTCTTTTGTGTTTCTTTTCTTTTCTTTTTTTTTTTACGTTTCTTTTTCTTCTCTATTTCTTTTCTATTTCTTTTTCTATTTCCGTTTGTTTTCTTTTCTATTTGTTTTCTATATCCTTTTTTATATTTCTTTTCTATATATTTTCTAATTCTTTTCTATATATTATCTATTTCTATTCTTTACTCTTGCCACGACGCTCGTCCGCGTGCGGGAAACTTTTCCCACATACGTCTGACGGTAAAAAGCGGGAAAGAAAGGCGTGGAATAAAATTTTATTACGATTGAACTCGAATTAAAATACATAGCTTAAGCGAAAATTAAAGATACATGGCCAAATTCTACCGTTGGAGTCATTCGGTCATACTCGTGCCTAGCCACCTGTAGTAGTACGCCCACTGTAGTCGCTCGTAGTCGCCGTCATCATCGTCGCGGCATCGGGGTCGCGGTACTCCTCGGTCGGCGGGTGAGCACGCGTGGGTCCGGGGCTGAGGGTAGCGCGGCGGAGGGCCACGGTAGGCCATGACGCCTCCCGGAGAGTCCGGCCGCGCCACCACAGCCGACGGCCGGCCTCGTTGAGTTCGAAGGAGGCGGACCGCCCTCCTCATGCCAGAAAGCGCCCTCTCACGCCGATTGATGAAGAAGCTTTCCCAAGTCGGGCTGTAGTCGGGATGCCGCTGGGGATTCCTCCAGCTGCCGGCGTGAGCCTGAAGTAGTCGGTTCGTGATGGCCATCTCGCAGCGCCACACCCTAGAGGGATCTGGAGGGACCGGTACGCCTCCGGCAGCTTAGCAACCCGGCGGTCGATGGAGCGCGGTAGCCCGGCGGGCGAGGGGAATGGGTCGAGGCGCAAGAACGCCTCCGCCTCCGGGGGTTAGAGATGCTGATCGGAAGCCATGGGAGAGAATGATGAGGTTTGCGAGATATGGAGTCTAGATGTGATATGTAAATGGGTGGCCAAGCCTACATATATATAGTGGAAAAATGGCGGGAAGACAAAGGCGGGCAGCCGGATGAAAAGCGTGGGAAGAAAATAGGCGGGAAGACGATGAGGCAAACCTTTAGTGCCGGTTGGTGGGTGCACGCCGTACTAAAGCTATCGGCGAGGATAAGGACGCAATACTGCTCACGATGAGATAAAGTATGTAAGCGCACTGACGCACTGTCGGTGGGATGAAGGACGCGTGGGTAACCTTTAGTACCTAGGTTGGTGGGTGCAGCCGGTGCTAAAAGCCTCGAGCGGGATAAGGACGCCCTGCTCGATGAGATCAAAGTATGTAGCGCACGACGCCTGTCGGTGGGATAAGGACGCGTGGGTAACCTTTAGTACCGGTTGGTGGGTGCAGCCGGTGCTAAAGCATGTCGGCCCGAGATAAGGACGCCTGCTTTCGATGGCGGATAAAGTATGTAGCGCCACGACGCCTGTCGGTGGGATGAGGACGCGTGGGCAACCTTTAGTGCCGGTTGGTGGGTGCAGCCGGGCACTGGACTTGTCCCGGCGAGGACAAAGGGCGCGCTGCTGTTCGATGAGATAAAGTATGTGAGCGCACGCGCTGTCGGGTGGGATAGAGGACGCGTGGGTAACCTTTGATACTTAGGTTCCCTGCAAGCCAGTGACTTAACTAGTAAAACAAGCCAACCATCTCCATTGTTAATATACTTACATACGGTAACATCATTACACAAAAGTGATTTCCATGTTAGAGATACACAAGTGCCATGATCCCTATATGTAGCTAGCTAGTCTTCGAGTTTCTCCCGCTCGTTTCCCTTTCTTCTTCTCTGTGACGCAACCATGGACAATCTTCATTGTTTAAGATTGATGCTTGGAGTCAATTTTACCTTGAAGGGTGGAATATCGTCGAGCTTGTTATAAATCTTCGACATGTGTCTGTCTTGTCCTCTACTCCACGATGTTTCTTTTTCCTGAAAGAACTATGTGCCGCTTTGGCTCGTCGTATGATGTGTCCTCTTGCCTTTCTTTTTCTTTTTCGGTTTGCTAGACATATCCTTCACATAAAGAAGGCTTGCACGAGGCCACTGTGCAACGGCTAGGACGGAGATGGTTCGGTTAGTCGTACCCAAGATTCTTGAAATCCACGCCTGTAGTCATTCCGTACTGCGGGTCAGACGCATGCCCACGTCTTTCTGAGGTTGAACCATTTACAGCGAACACCAAAGGGACCTTGGAAATTAGGTCCATAGTCAAGTTCCCATATCTCCTCTATGTGTACCCGTGCTGTGACCTTGTTCCCATTGCCATCTTCTGCATCAAGCGGACACCAACTGTTTTGGTTTGGTGCTCTTTTTGTCGTGGGCGAAAGTGTAAAATGTGTTCCCATTAATCCTCGTACCCTTGAAAAGTCGATATAGTAGAAGATGGTTGCTTGGCCAACAAGTATCTGCTGCTCGTTCATCGAGTGACATTCATGAGACGTGTTTGCAACCCAACCGCCGAAAGTCTTCATGTGTTCTCCATCAATCCAATCTTCACGTTGCCTCCGGGTATTTAGAGCGTAAGATCTCCTTGTGTTCCTCTTTGTGCACTGGACGCCACAGATGGAATTAAGTAGAGCTGTGTAGTGTGCTTGAGTGAAAGAATGTCCTAGTCCATACCCGTTGCTGATTTCTTTCCTAAGCGTGCCTTTTCCACGCGGTCTCCCCTCATAGCGCGATTCAGGAGACACTGCCGATCGGCTTAGAGGTCGAGGAATAAAGTCAACACGAAACTCAATGGCCTCCTCTTGTCCCATAGCCCTTGGAGATGCTTCCTTCTGGCCTAGCACGGTTATGAACGTACTTCTTTAAGACTCCCATGAATCTCTCAAAAGGGGAACATGTTGTGTAGAAATACGGGCGTAGAACGCCCAATCTCTTCGACCAGGTGAACTCGGAGATGTATCATAATATTGAAGAAGGATGTGGTGGGAACACCAACTCGAAGCTGACTAGACATTGGACACATCCTTACGCTTAGGGCTTGTAGAGCCAAGTGGATTGATCACCTTGAGAGTTGCACGTGAGGAACGCACATAGCTTCACAATGGGTTCTCCGAACATTTTCCCGGCGAAGCCCCCTCAATGCCAGCCGGAAGCTAATTGTGTCATAATCACGTAGGCGAGTCATGAGACTTTAGGTTTTTGAAACTTTTTCTCCGACATGTTTGTTATTCCCTTTATATTCGAGCGAGAAGCCAGGACGGGACCTTGATGCTACTCGGGACTTCAAAAAAGATCTCCTTCTCCTCTTTGGTAAGAGCATCACTTGGCTTGAGGACCTTGATACTTCTCTGGATTCGAGGTTGTTTCCTTCAGTGGATACTTTGCTTTGGTCTGCCGTGCGTCAAGTGTATCTTTTGTCTTCCCATACACGCCCAAGAAGTTTAGCGGAGTTCACGCAAAGATTACCCGTCACGTGCATCACGTCGATTCTGCGAGTGAACCTCTAGGAATTTCCAGCCCGGGTGGGCTCCCAAGGCCTCGACTTCTTCTTCCACATGGGTACGTGTCCGTCAACATCATGCGGAGCCGGTGTCCGCCGGGACCCTTTCCAAAGATCACTTCTAAATCCTTGACCATATCTTATATAGCTTCCCCATTAGGGCGGGTAGGCTTGGTTGAGTTATACTGCCTCACCTCAGAAATGCTCCCTCTCTTTCTTACGTGATGTTGTTTTTGGAAGAAATCGACGATGCACCCGGTACACATTCTTGTTTCCCAAATAAATACTATCGGTCTCACCTAAACGGTGTGTGCATGCATTGTATCCCTTGTTTGACTGCCACTGAAATGTTACCCGAGAGGCCCGGGACAATCATTGATGGATTTACAAATAACAACGCTCGTAGGTTAAATTCCTTTTGTTCAGTGCTCATCCACCCACGGGTACACACCTTCGTGCGCGCTGACTCTAAAAGTTCTTCAACCAATATGGCCTCAGGTACA
>NC_061510.1:262665879-262869429 GCF_022539505.1 Lolium rigidum | reverse complement strand
TAGTAAATAAAGCAAACTAGATAAAGTAAATGCAAGTAAACTAATTTTTTTGTGTTTTTGATATAGCAAACAAGACGGTAAATAAAGTAAAACTAGCAACTAATTTTTTTGTGTTTTGATATAATGCAGCAAACAAAGTAGTAAATAAAATAAAAGCAAGACAAAAACAAAGTAAAGAGATTGAGAAGTGGAGACTCCCCTTGCGGCGTGTCTTGATCTCCCGGCAACGGCGCCGAGAAAATATGCTTGATGGCGTGTATTTCACACGTTCGTTGGGCAACCCCAAGAGGAAGGTATGATGCGCACGGCAGCAAGTTTTCCCTCGGAAAGAAACCAAGGTTTATCGAACCGGGAGGAGCCAAGAAGCACGTTGAAGGTTGATGGCGGCGGGATGTAGTGCGGCGCAACACCGGAGATTCCGGCGCCAACGTGGAACTGCACAACACAACCAAAGTACTTTGCCCCAACGAAGCGAGTGAGGTTGTCAATCTCACCGGCTTGCTTGTAACAAAGGATTAACCGTATTGTGTGGAAGATGATTGTTTGCGAGAGAAAACAGTAAAAACAAGTATTGCGACAGATTGTATTTCGGTATTAAAGAATGGACCGGGGTCCACGGTTCACTAGAGGTGTCTCTCCCATAAGATAAAAGCATGTTGGGTGAACAAATTACGGTCGGGCAATTGACAAATAGAGAGGGCATAACAATGCACATACATGTCATGATAAGTATAGTGAGATTTAATTGGGCATTACGACAAAGTACATAGACCGCCATCCAGCTGCATCTATGCCTAAAAAGTCCACCTTCGGGTTATCATCCGAACCCCTTCCGGTATTAAGTTGCAAAGCAACGAGACAATTGCATTAAGTATGGTGCGTAATGTAATCAACAACTACATCCTCGGACATAGCGCCAATGTTTTATCCCTAGTGGCAACGGCACAACACAACCTTAGAACTTTACATCACTTGTCCCGGTGTCAATGCGAGGCATGAACCCACTATCGAGCATAAATACTCCCTCTTGGAGTTAAAAGCAAAAACTTGGCAGAGCCTCTACTAATAACGGAGAGCATGCAAGATCATAAACAACACATATGTAATAACTTGATAATTAACATAACATGGTATTCTCTATCCATCGGATCCCGACAAACACAACATAGAGTATTACGGATAGATGATCTTGATCATGTTAGGCAGCTCACAAGATCCAACAATGAAGCACAATGAGAGAAGACAACCATCTAGCTACTGCTATGGACCCATAGTCCGAGGGGTGAACTACTCACTCATCACTCCGGAGGCGACCATGGCGGTGTAGAGTCCTCCGGGAGATGAATCCCCTCTCCGGCGAGGTGCCGGAGGCGATCTCCAGGATCCCCCGAGATGGGATCGGCGGCGACGGCGTCTCAGTAATGTTTTCCGTATCGTGGCTCTCGGTCTTCTGGAAGCTTCGTGAGAAAATAGGCCTCTGGGCTTTTATTTCGTCGATCAACGAGCAATCGGGCCGCCCGATGGGCCACATGCCTCATCACCATCTGTGGGCCACCCGGGCTTGCCGGATCTAGGCACTGTCGATGGTACACCCATGAAGTATACCCACAACAACTACTTCTGTGCGAAAGTGGATGCAATTGGCAATGTAGGCCTCTCTTCGTACCAGAAATGCACGGCAGCGATTAGGATGCTCGCATATGGCGTTGCCGGTGATTTCGTAGATGAGTACACGCACATGAGTGAGTCAACCGGCTTGGAATCGATGTACAGGTTCTGCGGAAGCGGTGATCGGTTCGTTCGGAGAACGGTACCTCCGGCAACCTAATGCGAGAGGACACGGCTCGTCCGTTGTCGATCAACGCTTCCGGGGGTTTTCCTGGGATGCTTGGCAGCATAGACTGCATGCATCGGGAGTGGAAGAACTGCCCCTTTGGTTGGCGGGGGGCATACGACGGCCATTCCGAGGGGTGCACGGTCATTCTTGAAGCTGTTGCTTCCCATGACACATGGATTTGGCACTCATTCTTCGGAATGGCCGGCTCGCACAATGACATCAATGTCGCTGCAGCGCTCTCCGGTGTTTGATAGGCTAGCGTACGGTCGGTCCCCGATGTGGATTTTGAGATCAATGGCCACCACTACACCAAGGGGTAGTACCTTGCTGATGGTATCTATCCACCTTGGGCTACACTCGTGAAGACAATTCGAAACCCCAACTCAGAGCAGGAGGCAAGGTTTGCCAAAGAGCAGGAGGCAGCCCGGAAAGATGTCGAGTGGGCGTTTGGCATCCTCCAAGCTCGTTGGGCTATCGTCAGACACTGCCGCGAGCACGGGATGTGCAAACTCTGTGGGAGGTGATGACCGCTTGTGTAATCATGCGTAACATGATTGTTGAGGTAGAGCGGGATGATTCACTCTTTGATAATGACTGGGAAGGCCAAGGAGAGTTGGTTACTCCTCATCAAGGTGCTCCGACATCATTCCAGGACATTCTTCATGCGCACCATGAAATTCGAGATCTAGCTGTACACAACCAGCTTCGAGGCTGATTTGGTCGAGCACATGTGGCAGCACGTAGGCAACAATGCTGCAAACAACAATGATGAAGGAAATCCTGAAGCGTAGAGCATTTGTATCGTTTTTTCATTTTATTTGAATAATACTTTATCCTTGATTACATGGACTATGTAATGTGTAATACATTTTGAGCATTTGTACTATTTTATATATTTTATATAATATTTTTTGCGTTTTTCTAGTGAATTTACAAGAAAAACATACCATAGGGCGCCGCGACCCAAATCTGCCGCGTTGGGCGCAGCGCGCGACCCAAACGGACGCGCGGACGCGGGGCTCCGTCCGCGCGTCCGCTCGGCCACGCAAACGGCCCAAAACGGACGGCCCAGCGCGTCCGTTTGGGTCGGCCGGTTGGAGATGCCCTAACATCTTCTGCTCCAATTCTGCTTTTGCGGGACGCGTACCTGGGCTCAAGTGCACGGGCCAGCCGCCCGCTCGACTAGCTTGCTTTCCGCCAGTGCCAGCCTAGCCTGCTGCTTCCCATCACCGGGCTTGGGGGTTGTTGAATCAATGCAGGGAATCGAGAAAAAGACCGGTCTTCGTGCAAGGAAGACAACTCACCCTGCACGCGACAAGTGACGCGCTGTGGTGCCAGAAAATTTCTGGGAAGTGATCTCCCTGCTCGCC
Source organism: Lolium rigidum (assembly GCF_022539505.1). NCBI lineage: Eukaryota > Viridiplantae > Streptophyta > Magnoliopsida > Poales > Poaceae > Lolium > Lolium rigidum. The sequence goes on along the minus strand of NC_061510.1, from coordinate 262,866,222 downwards.
AAGTGTAGCAAGGTGGGGATGAGGGAGGAGAGAGAAGACAGAGGCGTTGTATCAGCTTCTCCACTTTATTTTGTAGATACGTTTTTTTTAAAATTAAATATCTTGAGAATCGAAGAATTACGATTCGTTTTCACTTTTGAGAATCTCGTGTCGAGATCTTCAAAACTAGATCCCATGTTGATAGGTTTCGGAATACTTTTTTCCGTACTTTCAATACTAGTATGGTTGTAATCGTGGTGTGTATCTAACTGTACTCGTGCTTCAACTGATAAGTACTTATGTTTTTAGTGTATTTGATGCAGTTTTTCCATTTATGCAGTATTTGTACTTACTTGTGTGCGCTACCTGTGCTTTTGTACCAGTACTTTCTCGTGTGCGCAACTATACTTCTGTACTAGTACTCGCTCGTGTGCACGATTGTACATGTACTTGCTCATACGCGCGACTGTACCTGCTTATGTGCGCGACTGTACCTGCTCGTGTGCGCGACTGCACTTCTTTAATGTACTTGCTCGTGTGCGTGACTGTTCCTGCTCGTGTGCGCGACTGTATCTACTTGTGTGCGTGATTGTACATCTTTACATGTACTTCCTCGTGTGCGCAAATGTAACTGCTCGTGCGCGCGACTGTATCTGCTCGTGTGCGTGACTGTATTCGTACTACGTTGTATTCGTAATTTGGTTCACATATAATTCTTTTGTTTCGTACTTTGTAGACCGAAACTGTGGTACATAGTACGTGCTAATACGAGTACATGAGCTATCAAATCGTTCGCTCGCTCGTTTGGTCGGTACTCGCTCGCGCGCTCCTCGTCCGGTACTTGCTTGCGCGCTCGTCCGGTACTTGCTCGCGCATGTGTATACGCGGCAAGGGCTCTACACATACAGCCAGACGCGTATGTATGCGGCCGAAAGGGATCAGCACTCCAAACCTGCCACGCGTCGTCACGTTGTTGTCTAGCTGTCTGCGAGCTCGCGGAAACGGACCGTGCCCAAGGTCGGTCTTTTTATAGGGATACCCAGGAGATGGAGGGTCGAAGGGATGGGGCTGCTCCGTGGAGGGGGAAATCCTATACACTGACCAGGTCGATGCCGAGTTCGTTAAAAAAAGGCCGACTTTCGCGAAGGGAAGACAACTCGTTCCGCACGCGACAAGTGGCGCGCTGTGGTGGCAGAAAATCCCTGAGAAGTGGTCTCCCTGCTCGCCACGTGTCGCAAGGGGAAGCAAGGTGGGGATGGGGGAGGAGAGAGAAGACTGGGTTGTGTCAGTTTTTTCCTTTTTCTTCTAGATTCATTTTTTCAAAATGAAATATCTTGAGAACCGTAAGTCCAAATTGCGAACCGTTTTCATTTTTGAGATCCTCGCGTCGAGATCTTCAAAACTAGATCCAATGTTGATAGATTTGGATATAATTTTTTTCGTACTTCCAATAATATTATGATTGTACATGTGGTGTGTACTTAACTGTACTCGTGTTTCGACTGATAAGTACTTCTGTTTTTAGTGTATTTGGTGCAATTTTTCCCTTTACTTGACAGTGTGCGGGACTGTACCTGTACTTACGCGTGACTGTACCTGCTCGTGTGCGCCACTGTACTTCTGTATATGTACTTGCTCGTGTTCACGACTGTACCTGCCCGTATGCGCGTTTGTACCTGCTCGTCTGCGTGACGGTACTTGTACTCGCTCGTGTGTTTAACTATATTCGTGTGTTGTGCGTGACTGTACCTGCTCGTGTGCACGATTGTACCTGCTCGTGTGCGTGACTGTACTTGTACTCGCATGTGTGTTCAACTGTACTCGTGTGTTGTGCGTGACTGTATCTGCTCGTGTGCACAACTATACCTGCTCGTGGGCGTGACTGTACTTGTACTCGCCTGTGTTTTCAACTGTACTCGTGTGTTGTGCGTGACTGTACCTGCTCGTGTGCTGTTTGTACTTGTACTCGCCCATGTGTGCCACTGTACTCATGTGTTGTATGCAACTGTACTCGTGCGTTGTATGTAACTGTACTCGTGTGCTGTATACAATATATTATACGTAAGTTGTACTCGTGTTTTATATGTAGTGGTACTTAGTGTATTCTTGATCAATGAGGCTAAGCATGTATGAGGGAAAGTAGTAATGGATGCGTGTGTGGCTTGCAAATGACGTATAGCTAGCTGTGCATGCGCGGGCGTAGCTGGATCGAGGCGGGCGCGCCGAGGTACTAGCGCCGGGTGCATGGACGTACGCTCTCGGCTCGCTCGCAGGGCGCGCGGGCGTACTCGTCGCGGGGCGCGCGGACGTACCTTCGCGGGAGGTAGGACACGTGTCGTTCTATCGTACGAAGTTCGGGGTGATTTTTCCCTTTATAGAGGTCGATCTTTAGGTAGTGGTACCCGGTCGATGCCTACAAGGCATCGCACATCCTAGTCGGATATTGGGCCTGACAATTTTCACCTTATTTCTATTTTTCTCTTTTTTCGGTTTTCCTTTTTGTTTCCTTTCCTTTTCTGTTTATTTTTATTTTTGTTCAAACTTGAAAAGTTCAAATTTGAAAATAGTTCAAATTTGGAAAACGTTTAAATTTGAAAAGTGTTCAAAACAAAAAATGTTCAAAGCTAAAAGTTGTTTGTATCCGAAAAATGTTCATAATCGAAAAATGTTCAAATTTAAAATATGTTCATTTCGAAAAATGTTCATTTTTTTAGAAAATTGAATTTTTGAAAAAATATTTATTCTAAAAAATGTTCAAATTTTTAAAAATGTTCAATCTAAAAAAATATTCAAATTTAAAAAAAAAGATATTCTAAGAAAATATTTTCTGGAAAAGTTATTTTAAAAAAGACAAAAAAATGTAAACTTCCGGATTTAAAAATGAATTAAAAATTCTTCTTTTTAAAAAACGAAAATATGTAAATAGAAAAGAAAAAGAAACAGAATAAGGAAAATAGAAACAACCTTACCTGATGGGCCTCGGCCCACGAGACAACCGCCGGGTCGGTGAGTGTGCGGCACCGCGTCCGCACCGACCCGTCGGTGTATAGGAGGCCCCCGTGGAGGCACGTGACCTATGTCTTGGTCCCACCTATTTTCTCTAGTTGTTGTACGTAATACTATGCGGCAACTGCGGGCCAGCCCACCTATTTCGTTTATTTTTCTTAACATTATGTGGGCTTTTGCATAAGTAGTTAAATGGGCTCAGTTTTGCAGCGCCGTGGACAGCCCACTCCCGCTTGCACCGTGAGTTATATCTAGCAAACATTTTTCATCTTGGCGGTGTCCCCAAATGCAGATTTTGACCGACCTATGTCATTGAGTTCTGAATTTGTGGCAGCACATTTTCTACAGTAAATGATCCTGCATAAGTAGTAAGGTGGTATGTAACATCCCAAATTTTAAAGCAAAGAGAAAATGAATTTCCCTTTTTCCAAAAATGAGAACCAACAAAAACTTTTATTACATCAAGTGCTCATACCTAATCTTTGGGTTATTGCCATGTTGTGTGTTTACAATAATTGACAATGTGCCAAAACCCTAAACCTTACCCCTTTGCAAAACCAAGGAGAAATCAAGAAAGTAAAATAAAATAAAATGGGAGGCATATGTGGGCTAATGGCTAATTATCCAATAATTGGCCTATGCCCTATTTACCTTACCCAAATGGTTGGAAACCATGAGTAACCCCAACCAACCTCATTGGAACCCAAAACCATGATCCTTTGGATCAAAGATAAAGAAAGAAAAAGAATTGAAAAATTGCAAAAACCCTCACATATTTGTTTAGGGCCATTTTTGCAAATCTTTGAACTGGGCCTTTTGGAATTGTTTCAATGGTTTGGAAATGTTCCTAAACTAATAAGAATCACTTTGTAACCAAAGAAACTCAAATCAAATCAAAGGAAAATTCAAATTCAAGTGACATGTGATAATGGTCACATGTGCCACTTTTAATATCTTACCCTCTTTGAGCCCTTGTACTAAGAGTTTTTCAAACCAAACCCTCTCAACTCTTTGCACCTCATCCAAGAACTCATCAAGATGAACAACTTTGGTGTTGACCACTTTGACCAGATCTTTGACCATTGCTCAAAATAGTCAAGCCAGGATGCTATGTTGAAACAGATTCTAGATTCCCCAACTTTTTAGAAATTTCACGAAACCTCTCCAAATTTCAAACCAAGGCCACACATTGTTACCCAACATCATATAGAAGACATCCAAGCAGAAATTTGGCCAAAATTAAACACAAGTGGGACATTTGCATGAGACATGGGAAGTACACATAAAGTGAAATGGAGGTACAAGTCACTTTACCCACCCATTTTTTGCTTTTACCCTCTCTCTCTGTTGTCCTCCTTGATAGTACACTTGTACCCTAAAGGCACCTCAATGAAATGACCTAACCTTGTATGCTCATCATCACACCAAATCATGCCAAGGACAATGCATGAGCCACATACACTTTTCACTTTAATCAATGGTGCACTCTCTAGCCCTCTGCAACCATGCTCCCCATGTCAAACACACTCACCTCACCACACTCAATCTTGCAGCACTCAAAGACCAAAGAAATCATGCAAAGAGGACCATGCCAAGCCCATGCCCTTGATGTAGACCTCACCATGCCAACCCTACTCTCCTGCCCTCTATGGTCACTCTCCTATTGTCAATTCGACTCACTTTACCACACTGAGCCCAACCATGCATGAGTTGACCTAAGGAGATGCCCAAAGCATCCCCATGTCACACCATGCCGGCCCTTGCTCACCATCATACCCAAACCTGCCCTCGGACCCCTCCTCTCCCTCTCGATCATGTCAAACAGACTCACCACACCATGCTGAGCGTGCTAGACAAGGTCCTAGGTCAAGGAGAAGCAGCCAATGACCAGTACATGACATGCCCCGACGTGGTCACCCCGCCCAGAGCACGCCAGGACGCGCCCAGGCGCAGTACTGGACGCGCCAGAGCTCTGTGTCGCCCCATCGCGTCTGTCCTCCCCTCACTTTTTCCCCTCGCACGCGCGATCACCACACCCTCTGCCCCCTCATGGACATGCCCACTGGCTCGCGGAAGCACGGTTGTCGTCGCCATGATCGTCGTCCTCTGCCACGGTACTGAGAGCAAGGTGACGACTCCTGCACGCCCTCGTCCATCATTTGCTGCGCCAGCACGCTCCCTAGCCTCGCCTTGACGTCGCCTACCTAACCCTGCCCTCGCCTTGCCCCTTCGCTCACCAGAACAACCGCGCCATGGTCGACCTCGCCCGCACCCCTCGGCCACCCCTGGACCCTATAAATAGAGCACTCCCTCGCCTCCATTCCGCACACCAACAAGCTCCCCTCTCCCTCCTGAGCCTCCCTGACCACCTCCCCTCGCCGATTACACCCTCAGCCGCCGGAATTTGATCGGAGCCGCCGCGACAGTAGCTCAGATACGTCGTCGATTTCGGCCACCTCAGCTCCTCCCACGACCACCGCACGCTTCCTCGTCCTCGACAACGCCGCCGTGCACCCTCGCCGCCGACCGCCGACCGCCGGTGAGCTCCCCTACCCCCAAACCTAGCCGCGCCAGTAGCCCCTCTCGCCGCGGTAGACGACGACCGTGAGCCGTCGATCTGGCCTCTAATCCAACGGCCGCTGCGCGCGTACCGCTTTAGGCGTGTTAAGACTCGCTGACAGCCTTGCCCCACCCTGTCAGGCGGCCCGCTTGCGTCAGACGCGCAGTTGGGCCAGCCCAACTCCCTCTCCCTCGTTCTGGCCCGTTAAATTTTCCCGCGTGGCCCGTTAAATTCAAATCGGATTTATTTCTTTTGACACAAATTCTTTACACATGCTTTGTTCAAAATCAAATAAATTCAAATCTGCTCAACCAAATTTGGTGAAATTTATATTGTTGGAAAGCTTATGAAAAGCTCTATCAAATCCCACTGGATTCAACCCTAGATTCTTTGTAGAATTGGGGTGATAAAAATAACAAGGCATTAAGTTTTCAAACTTCAAAGAATTCTTAAAAATCAACCATGATGAATTTTGAGGTGATTCAAATTCTCATAATTCTCATTTCAATTACTCTAATTGTTTATGTACAAATATGATGGGGTTGCTTCCTATGATCATGGGCTAGAGCAAAATATTGGCTATGTAGTCACTACTAGCCCATTTAAATTATTTTCAAACTTAGGATTTTTAATCTATGAGGTGTAGCACCTCATTTAAATCATCTTCCCAAATGGTATGAAGTAATGTGATGACCCTTGCATGGTCTCATACTTGCTCACTTGAGGATCTTAAATCAAAGTAGTATTTAAATTACATGAGATGATGAATCTCATTTAAATCATTTTTCTCAAATAATAAATGTGAAGTATTGACCTTGGTCAACATGATCTCACATTTATGAATTGAGGAGATTAAATCTTAAGAAGATTCAATGAGAGGAAATTATTTCTCCAAAGAACTAAATAGAAACCCTAATCCCTACTTCAATAAGAAGAGTTGTTTTCTAATCCTAAAGAAGAAACCCTAGTCTAAGGTTGAGTAATGATTAGGATGATGCTAGATCATCTTGTGTGAGCCATTAAGGCTAATTAGTCTACTTAAGTATTGTTTGGTGATTGTATCCTCGTATTTCGTTTATAGACGCTAGTACTGGAGACTATCAAGAGGAGGAGGTTTTCTACCAAGAGGAAGAAGAACAGAACTTTGATCACTACCCCAATCAAGGCAAGTTAATATTCTTGCAAGTTTCCCTAGTGCAAAGCTCTACCAGAGCAAGGCACCATTACATATTACTTTATGCTTAATGATCCTATCCCAAGTTTTTACCTTACAAGTTTTGACTTTGGTTTATCAAAGTTTATTTTTGATTCATGATTCACTTGGTTTAGTTATGGAGTAGTACAAGGGAATCACACTTAGCCTAGAAAGCTATAAGCTAGTTAGCACCCCTCATGACTAGTTGCTAGTGCTAAAACTAAAAGTGACTACTCTAGATGGGAACTTGTGAAAACCAATGACTTTGAAAACCTTGGAATTATGAGTCATTCTATTGAAAGATTTTGAAGGTGAATATGACTTGTGAATGACTTGGTGAATTTTACAAAACTAATAGTTGGGCGGATGCTATACCTTTCCAATTCTTAAGTACCCCCACAATACCTGAATCTGGGTAAGGCTTAACTGGAAACTTATGTATTTTAGTATGGGTTCCCTCTGAACAAGCGCCATAGGGGTTATGCCGAGGCTGCCTCCGTTGAAAGTGAAATGACGTGAAATGAGGTGAATGTCCTTCCCAAGCCCTGTGCAGTTCCCGGGTTGGTGGTTTGCTATCACCGGGAGGCCAAACTCATGGGGAGAGGTGCCTATACTAGGGTATGTAAATGAAAGGTTATGATTGGTAGTCCGCGCACTGAGTGCGATAAATCAGGGCCAGTTACTCCCCGACGGACTACTGCAATTATTGTGGCACAAGTGTACAACCTCTGCAGAGTGTAAACCTATTCGAATAGCCGCGTCCGCGGTCATGGACAGTTGGAAATGCCATACTGTTCCGTCATCAGAACTTTTCCAAAATATGAATGGTGACTTGTGACTTGAGTTTGAAAGGTGACATTGACTTTGAATCACAACAGAGTTGTGGGAATGACACTAATGTTCCCACTTGAGTTAAGCTAGGCAAATGAAGAGTCTTGTTTACTAAATGCTTATGAAATAAAATCGGCTTTATGCAAATGAACCTAGAGCTTAGCACCCCCTTACCATAGTCGATAGTACTTACATTAGTATTAGTTCGCGAGTACTTTAAAGTACTCACGGTTGTGTCCCTGGCTATTCAAATGGCCAGACTATGAAGAAGAGCCCCAGTACCAGGATGAAGGACAACAGGACGTCTACGACAACTAGGACTACTCCTGACGTCAACAGTTGCCTTTCCAACAGATGGACCGCAATCGCTACTTCGCTTCCGCTATGTGTTTTGTAATTGGATCCTTAGATCCACTATGTTGTATTAAAACTGGATCATGTGATCCCTTGTTGTAAGACGATTATGTTATGTAATAAATGATGTGTTGTGATATCAATCTATTATGTCTCGCAAAAACAATTTTCCTGGGATTGCGAGGTATGGCGTAATAGGCATCTGGACTTAAAAATCCGGGTGTTGACAAGTTGGTATCAGAGCCATTGTTTGACCTTAGGAAACCCTAGTTAGAATGGACGTCTAAAAAACTTAGTTTCAAAACAAATGAAGTGAATATTTATGAAAACTTATTCTCACTCTTATCCTTGAGATCTTTTCAAAAGGAGAAACCCATGCTCTACTTTTCCTTATAATCCTACCTAAAATTTTGCACACTTGACCACTTCTCTAACTTACTCATCCTAATTGCTCACAGATGGAATACCAATGTGAGTCCTATCAGCTTGGTCACAGAGGAAACCTAATGTTCGAGAAGGACTTGAAGCAACTAGTAGAGTATTTAGGACGCCCATATCCCGAGTTCTTCGGAATACCACTCAATACTCCGCCTGGAGGACAACCTCGGTGGGAAGTTACTGCAGATCTGAGAGGAATGCTCGGAGCCCCAATATGGGAAACTATATGGTTTTCTGTAACGGGAAACACCTGGAAGGATGGAATAGCCAAAGCCATGCAGGAAGCAATTGCCCGTCTGTGTGGACAGAATGTGAACAAGATCAAGAACACTCGCTTCATTTACTACCCAAGACATGACCCTATGGAAAGACCAATAACCATGCCACCGCACCCGGAGATGAACCACTTTGTGGCATACCTGGATTTCATGTTGTACAAGACCCGCAAGGAGTTGGACAACGCCCGCGCCTTTCGCCAAGCACATTACCCGTGAAGACGAAGAACTCACCATTCCGGATGAAGAGTAGTATCACTAAAGCACTTGAGTAGGTGTGAGTTTGTATCAGGATCCCCTTGTATCGTAGAACGAATGAATGGTTCTTCAAACCAACGGTGTGTTAGCTTTGTAATGTGTGATGCTTGGTATGAATGAAAAAGTGTTGTTGGTTTTTACCCCCTCAACACTACTCAAGTTTTCAAGTTTTGAACTTTTTAAAACTTAAAACAAACCAACCATAGAAATTTCCCTCTTATCTCATGATCTACCTCAAATGTTCAGATGGCCCCACCAACCCGCAGCACCATTCAAGATGCAATGATGCAGATGCTGCAGATGATGATGGCAGACCGAGAAGTCGAGAGAGTTGAACGACAAGCCAACATTACCGCACTGCAACAGATAGCCCAGAACAATTAAGGCCATGGAAACCATGACCACCCTGGGTCAAAGCTGAAGAACTTTCAGAACACCAACCCACCCATGTTTAGCAAGACAGAAGAGCCCCTAGATGCTGATGATTGGCTCCAAACTATGGAGAACAACCTGGAAGTTGCGGGAGTTGAAGCCGCAGAGAAAGTGTTGTTCGCCACCGATTACCTGTCAGGACCTGCCCGAGCCTGGTGGACAAGTGCCCGAGCAATGAATGCGGGACAAATGATGACCTGGGAAGACTTCAAACTCAAATTTAGCAAGTACCATGTGCCCCAAGGACTGATCAAGAAGATGAGAGATGAGTTCACGGAACTCAAACAATGCAGGATGTCCGTGGTGGAATACCGCAACAACTCATCGCGGAGGATGTTCACCCACAAGGAAGGCACAGACAAGCCAACGAGGCTCGTGACGCCGTATCGCCCAAAACTACACCAACAACAATGGAGGACCCCCATGAAGCCCGGAGGCAACAACCACAACAACAACAACAATAATCACAACAACCCCAACAACAGCAACCCCCACAATGGTAACAACAACACCAACACTGGCCCGAGGACTGGAAGCAATGCCATCCCTGTCACCCCAAAGGATAAGTCAACGGTAACCTCCTATGAATGTGGAACTGTTGGGCATTACTCCAACGAGTGCCCCAAGAAACTTGCCAAGACTGCCCCCAATACCACTACACCTGCCCAGCAACAGCGCCGCTTCGCAGCCAGTAGGAACCAGAACAACCACAACGGCCGTCTCTACCACATGAACGCAACAGAAGCACCGGAAGCACCTCAGGCCATGCCAAGTATGTTTTCCTGTTAATCCAATTTCCCAATATCTCTTAAGAACCTAACTTTTCTTAAAATCTCGGGATGAGATTTGTTTAAGGGGGAAGGGTTTGTAACATCCCAAATTTTAAAGCAAAGAGAAAATGAATTTCCCTTTTTCCAAAAATGAGAACCAACAAAAACTTTTATTACATCAAGTGCTCATACCTAATCTTTGGATTATTGCCATGTTGTGTGTTTACAATCTTTGACAATGTGCCAAAACCCTAAACCTTACCCCTTTGCAAAACCAAGGAGAAATCAAGAAAGTAAAATAAAATAAAATGGGAGGCATATGTGGGCTAATGGCTAATTCTCCAATAATTGGCCTATGCCCTATTTACCTTACCCAAATGGTTGGAAACCATGAGTAAACCCAACCAACCTCATTGTAACCCAAAACCATGATCCTTTGGATCAAAGATAAAGAAAGAAAAAGAATTGAGAAATTGCAAAAACCCTCACATATGTGTTTAGGGCCATTTTTGCAAATCTTTGAATTAGGCCTTTTGGAATTGTTTCAATGGTTTGGAAATGTTCCTAAACTAATAAGAATCACTTTGGAACCAAACAAACTCAAATCAAATCAAAGGAAAATTCAAATTCAAGTGACATGTGATAATGGTCACATGTGCCACTTTTAATATCTTACCCTCTTTGAGCCCTTGTACTAAGAGTTTTTCAAACCAAACCCTCTCAACTCTTTGCACCTCATCCAAGACCACATCAAGATGAACAACTTTGGTGTTGACCACTTTGACCAGATCTTTGACCATTGCTCAAAATAGTCAAGCCAAGATGCTATGTTGAAACAGATTCTAGATTCCCCCACTTTTTAGAAATTTCACCAAACCTCTCCAAATTTCAAACCAAGGCCACACATTGTTACCCAACATCATATAGAAGACATCCATGCAGAAATTTGGCCAAAATTAAACACAAGTGGGACATTTGCATGAGACATGGGAAGTACAAATAAAGTGAAATGGAGGTACAAGTCACTTTACCCACCCCTTTTTGCTTTTACCCTCTCTCTCTCTTGTCCTCCTTGATAGTACACTTGTACCCTAAAGGTACCTCAATGAAATGACCTAACCTTGTATGCTCATCATCACACCGAATCATGCCAATGACAATGCATGAGCCACATACACTTTTCACTTTAATCAATGCTGCACCCTCTAGCCCTCTCCAACCATGCTCCCCATGTCAAACACACTCACCTCACCACACTCAATCTTGCAGCACTCAAAGACCAAAGAAATCATGCAAAGAGGACCATGCCAAGCCCATGCCCTTGATGTAGACCTCACCATGCCAACCCTACTCCCCTGCCCTCTATGGTCACTCTCCTATTGTCAATTCGACTCACTTTACCACACTGAGCCCAACCATGCATGAGTTGACCTAAGGAGATGCCCAAAGCATCCCCATGCCACACCATGCCGGCCCTTGCTCACCATCATACCCAAACCTGCCCCTGGACCCCTCCTCTCCCTCTGATCATGTCAAAGAGACTCACCACACCATGCTGAGCGTGCTAGACAAGGTCCTAGGTCAAGGAGAAGCAGCCAATGACCAGTACATGACATGCCCCGACGTGGTCACCCCGCCCAGAGCACGCCAGGACGCGCCCAGACGCAGTATGCGGACGCGCCAGAGCTCTGCGTCGCCCCATCGCGTCTGTCCTCCCCTTGCTTTCTCCCCTCGCACGCGCGATCACCACACCCTCTGCCCCCTCCTGGACACGCCCACTGGCTCGCGGAAGCACGCTTGCCGTCGCCATGATCGTCGTCCTCCGCCACGGTACTGAGAGGACGGTGACGACTCCTGCACGCACTCGTCCATCATTTGCTGCGCCAGCATGCTCCCTAGCCTCGCCTTGACGTCGCCTACCTAACCCTGCCCTCGCCTTGCCCCTTCGCTCACCAGAACAGCCGCGCCATGGTCGACCTCACCCGCACCCCTCGGCCACCGCTGGACCCTATAAATAGAGCGCTCCCTCGCCTCCATTCCGCACACCAACGAGCTCCCCTCTCCCTCCTGAGCCTCCCTGACCACTGATGGCGTGTAAGACACACGTCCGTTGGGAACCCCAAGAGGAAGGTGTGATGCGCACAGCAGCAAGTTTTCCCTCAGTAAGAAACCAAGGTTATCGAACCAGTAGGAGTCAAGGAACACGTGAAGGTTGTTGGTGGCGGAGTGTAGTGCGGCGCAACACCGGGGATTCCGGCGCCAACGTGGAACCTGCACAACACAATCAAAGTACTTTGCCCCAACGTAACGAGTGAGGTTGTCAATCTCACCGGACTTGCTGTAAACAAAGGATTAAATGTATAGTGTGGAAGATGATGTTTGTTTGCGAAGAATAGTAAAGAACAGAGTTTGCGATGGGTGTATTTCAGATGTAAAGAATGGACCGGGGTCCACAGTTCACTAGTGGTGTCTCTCCCATAAGATAAATAGCATGTTGGGTGAATAAATTACAGTTGGGCAATTGACAAATAGAGAAGGCATAACAATGCACATACATATCCCACGATGACTACTATGAGATTTAATCAGGGCATTACGACAAAGTACATAGACCGCTATCCAGCATGCATCTATGCCTAAAAAGTCCACCTCCAGGTTATCATCCGAACCCCTTCCAGTATTAAGTTGCAAACAACGGACAATTGCATTAAGTATGGTGCGTAATGTAATCAACACAAATATCCTTAGACAAAGCATTGATGTTTTATCCCTAGTGGCAACGACACATCCACAACCTTAGAACTTTCTGTCACTGTCCCGGATTCAATGGAGGCATGAACCCACTATCGAGCATAAATACTCCCTCTTGGAGTTACAAGTATCAACTTGGCCGAGCCTCTACTAGCAACGGAGAGCATGCAAGAACATAAACAACACATATATGATAGATTGATAATCAACTTGACATAGTATTCCATATTCATCGGATCCCAACAAACACAACATGTAGCATTACAAATAGATGATCTTGATCATGAGAGGCAGCTCACAAGATCTAACATGATAGCACAATGAGGAGAAGACAACCATCTAGCTACTGCTATGGACCCATAGTCCAGGGGTGAACTACTCACACATCGATCCGGAGCGATCATGGTGATGAAGAGTCCTCCGGGAGATGATTCCCCTCTCCCGGCGGGGTGCGGGAGCGATCTCCTGAATCCCCCGAGATGGGATTGGCGGCGGCGGCGTCTCTGGAAGGTTTTCCGTATCGTGGCTCTCGGTACTGGGGTTTTCGCGATGAAGGCTTTAAGTAGGCGGAAGGGCAGGGTTGGAGGCGGCGCGAGGGACCCACACCATAGGGTGGCGCGGGCCCCTCCTTGGCCGCGCCGGCCTATGGGTACGGGCCCTCGTGGCCCCACTTCGTATCCCCTCCGGTCTTCTGGAAGCTTCGTGGAAAAATAAGACCTCGGGCGTTGATTTCGTCCAATTCTAGAATATTTCCTTTGTAGGATTTCTGAAACCAAAAACAGCGAGAAAACAACAAGCGGCTCTTCGGCATCTCGTCAATAGGTTAGTGCTGGAAAATGCATAATAATGACATAAAGTGTGTATAAAACATGTGAGTATCATCATAAAAGTAGAATGGAACATAAGAAATTATAGATACGTTTGAGACGTATCAACCACCTCCCCTCGCCGATTACACCCTGAGCCGCTGGAATTTGATCGGAGCTGCTGCGACAGTAGCTCAGCGACGCCGTCGATTTCGGCCACCTCAGCTCCTCCCACGACCACCGCACGCTTCCTCGTCCTCGACAACACCGCCGTGCACCCTCGCCGCCGACCGCCGACCGCCGGTGAGCTCCCCTACCCCCAACCCTAGCTGCACCAGTAGCCCCTCTCGCCGCGGTAGACGACGACCGTGAGCCGTCGATCTGGCCTCTAATCCAACGGCCGCTGCGCGCTTACCGCTTCAGGCGTGTTAAGAATCGCTGACAGCCTTGCCCCACCCTGTCAGGCGGCCCGCTCGCGTCAGACGCGCAGTTGGGCCAGCCCAACTCCCTCTCCCTCGTTCTGGCCCGTTAAATTTTCCCTTGTGGCTCGTTAAATTCAAATCGGATTTATTTCTTTTGACACAAATTCTTTACACATGCTTTGTTAAAAATCAAATAACTTCAAATCTGCTCAACCAAATTTGGTGAAATTTATATTTTTGGAAAGCTTATGAAAAGGTCTACCAAACCCCGCTGGATTCAACCCTAGATTCTTTGTAGAATTGGGTGATAAAAATAACAAGGCAATAAGTTTTCAAACTTCAAAGAATTCTTAAAAATCAACCATGATGAATTTCGAGGTGATTCAAATTCTCATAATTCACATTTTAATTACTCTAATTGTTTATGTAAAAATATGATAGGGTTGCTTCCTATGATCATGGGCTAGAGCAAAATATTGGCTATGTAGTCATTACTAGCCCATTTAAATTATTTTCAAACTTAGGATTTTTAATCTATGAGGTGTAGCACCTCATTTAAATCATCTTCCCAAATGGTATGAAGTAATGTGATGACCCTTGCATGGTCTCATACTTGCTCACTTGAGGATCTTAAATCAAAGTAGTATTTAAATTACATGAGATGATGAATCTCATTTAAATCATTTTTCTCAAATAATAAATGTGAAGTATTGACCTTGGTCAACATGATCTCACATTTATGAATTGAGGAGATTAAATCTTAAGAAGATTCAATGAGAGGAAATTATTTCTCCAAAGAACTAAATAGAAACCCTAATCCCTACTTCAATAAGAAGAGTTGTTTTCTAATCCTAAAGAAGAAACCCTAGTCTAAGGTTGAGTAATGATTAGTGATGATGCTAGATCATCTTGTGTGAGCCATTAAGGCTAATTAGTCTACTTAAGTATTGTTTGGTGATTGTATCCTCGTATTTCGTTTATAGACGCTAGTACCGGAGACTATCAAGAGGAGGAGGTTTTCTACCAAGAGGAAGAAGAAGAGAACTTTGATCACTACCCCAATCAAGGCAAGCTAATATTCTTGCAAGTTGCCCTAGTGCAAAGCTCTACCAGAGCAAGGCACCATTACATATTACTTTATGCTTAATGATCCTATCCCAAGTTTTTACCTTACAAGTTTTGACTTTGGTTTATCAAAGTTTATTTTTGATTCATGATTCACTTGGTTTAGTTATGGAGCAGTACAAGGGCATCACACTTAGCCTAGAAAGCTATAAGCTAGTTAGCACCCCTCATGACTAGTTGCTAGTGCTAAAACTAAAAGTGACTACTCTAGATGGGAACTTGTGAAAACCAATGACTTTGAAAACCTTGGAATGATGAGTCATTCTATTGAAAGATTTTGAAGGTGAATATGACTTGTGAATGACTTGGTGAATTTTACAAAACTGATGGTTGGGTTCGGATGCGATACCTTTCCAATTCGTAAGTACCCCCACAATACCTGAATCTGGGTAAGGCTTAACTGGAAACTTATGTATTTTAGTATGGGTTCCCTCTGAACAAGCGCCATAGGGGTTATGCCGAGGCTGCCTCCGTTGAAAGTGAAATGACGTGAAATGAGGTGAATGTCCTTCCCAAGCCATGTGCAGTTCCCGGGTTGGCGGTTTGCTATCACCGGGAGGCCAAACTCATGGGGAGAGGTGCCTATACTAGGGTATGTAAATGAAAGGTTATGATTGGTAGTCCGCGCACTGAGTGCGATAAATCAGGGCCAGTTACACCTGACGAATTACTGCAATTATTGTGGCACAAGTGTACAACCTCTGCAGAGTGTAAACCTATTCGAATAGCCGCGTCTGCGGTCGTGGACAGTTGGAGAGGCCATACTGTTCCGTCATTAGAACTTTTCCAAAATATGAATGGTGACTTGTGACTTGAGTTTGAAAGGTGACATTGACTTTGAATCACAACAGAGTTGTGGGAATGACACTAATGTTCCCACTTGAGTTAAGTTAGGCAAATGAAGAGTCTTGTTTACTAAATGCTTATGAAATAAAACTGGCTTTATGCAAATGAACCTAGAGCTTAGCACCCCCTTACCATAGTCGATAGTACTTACATTAGTATTAGTTCGCGAGTACTTTAAAGTACTCACGGTTGTGTCCCTGGCTATTCAAATGGCCAGACTATGAAGAAGAGCCCCAGTACCAGGATGAAGGACAACAGGACGTCTACGACAACTAGGACTACTCCTGACGTCAACAGTTGCCTTTCCAACAGATGGACCGCAATCGCTACTTCGCTTCCGCTATGTGTTTTGTAATTGGATCCTTAGATCCACTATGTTGTATTAAAACTGGATCATGTGATCCCTTGTTGTAAGACGATTATGTTATGTAATAAATGATGTGTTGTGATATCAATCTATTATGTCTCGCTCTTAGTTATGTAATAATGATGTGTTGTGATCCCTTGTTGTAAGGCGATTATGTTATGTAATAAATGATGTGTTGTGATATCAATCTATTATGTAATAAATGATGTGTTGTGATATCAATCCCTTGTTGTAAGACGATTATGTTATGTAATAAATGATGTGTTGTTATGTAATAAATGGATGTCTGAAAAACTTAGTTTCAAAACAAATGAAGTGAATATTTATGAAAACGTATTCTCACTCTTATCCTTGAGATCTTTTCAAAAGGAGAAACCCATGCTCTACTTTTCCTTGTAATCCTACCTAAAATTTTGCACACTTAACCACTTCTCTAACTTACTCATCCTAATTGCTCACTGATGGAATACCAATGTGAGTCCTATCAGCTTGGTCACAGAGGAAACCTAATGTTTGAGAAGGATTTGAAGCAACTAGTGGAGTATTTAGGACGCCCATATCCCGAGTTCTTCGGAATACCACTCAATACTCCGCCCGGAGGACAACCTCGGTGGGAAGTTACTGCAGATCTAAGAGAAAAGCTCGGAGCCCCAATATGGGAAACCATATGGTTTTCTATAACGGGAAACACCTGGAAGGATGGAATAGCCAAAGCCATGCAGGAAGCAATTGCCCGTCTGTGTGGACAGAATGTGAACAAGATCAAGAACACTCGCTTCATTTACTACCCAAGACATGACCCTATGGAAAGACCAATAACCATTCCACCGCACCCGGAGATGAACCACTATGTGGCATACCTGGATTTCATGTTGTACAAGACCCGCAAGGAGTTGGACAACGCCCACGCCTTTCGCCAAGCACATTACCCGTGAAGACGAAGAACTCACCATTCCGGATGAAGAGTAGTATCACTAAAGCACTTGAGTAGGTGTGAGTTTGTATCAGGATCCCCTTGTATCGTAGAACGAATGAATGGTTCTTCAAACCAACGGTGTGTTAGCTTTGTAATGTGTGATGCTTGGTATGAATGAAAAAGTGTTGTTGGTTTTTACCCCCTCAACACTACTCAAGTTTTCAAGTTTTGAACTTTTTAAAACTTAAAACAAACCAACCATAGAAATTTCCCTCTTATCTCATGATCTACCTCAAATGTTCAGATGGCCCCACCAACCCGCAGCACCAGTCAAGATGCAATGATGCAGATGCTGCAGATGATGATGGCAGACCGAGAAGTCGAGAGAGCTGAACGACAAGCCAACATTGCCGCACTGCAACAGATAGCCCAGAACAATCAAGGCCATGGAAACCATGACCACCCTGGGTCAAAGCTGAAGAACTTTTAGAACACCAACCAACCCATGTTTAGCAAGACAGAAGAGCCCCTAGATGCTGATGATTGGCTCCAAATTATGGAGAACAACCTGGAAGTTGCGGGAGTTGAAGTCGCAGAGAAAGTGTTGTTCGCCACCCATTACCTGTCAGGACCTGCCCGAGCCTGGTGGACAAGTGCCCGTGCAATGAATGCGGGACAAATGATGACCTGGGAAGACTTCAAACTCAAATTCAGCAAGTACCATGTGCCCCAAGGAATGATCAAGAAGATGAGAGATGAGTTCAGGGAACTCAAACAATGCAGGATGTCCGTGGTGGAATACCGCGACAGATTTCTCACTCTATCAAGGTACGCCCCGGATGAGACCGACACCAACGAGAAGAGGAAGGAAAGATTTCTGAATGGACTGCATGATGAAATGCAAACTGTGTTAGTGAACATCCCGTTCGCTGACTTGGAAGCCCTGGTGGACTCAGCCATACAGATGGAAGGGAAATTGCACCAAGCCAACGAGAACCGCAAGAGAAGAATGATGAACCAGAATGGACCCCACCATGCACAGAAGTACCGCAACAACTCATCTGGAGGATTTACCCCAAGACACAACAAGCCAACGGGTCAGACGTATCGCCCAAACTACACCAACACCAATGGAGGACCCCCGAAGCCCGGAGGCAACAACCACAACAACAACAACAATAATCACAACAACCCCAACAACAGCACCCCCCACAATGGTAACGACAACACCAACACTGGCCCGAGGACTGGAAGCAATGCCATCCCTATCACCCCAAAGGATAAGTCAACGGTGACCTGCTATGAATGTGGAACTCTTGGGCATTACTCCAACGAGTGCCCCAAGAAACTTGCCAAGACTGCCCCCAATACCACTACACCTGCCAAGCAACAGCGCCGCTTCGCAGCCAGAAGGAACCAGAACAACCACAACGGTCGTCTCTACCACATGAACGCAACAGAAGCACCGGAAGCACCTCAGGCCATGCCAAGTATGTTTTCCTGTTAATCCAATTTCCCAACCTCTCTTAAGAACCTAACTTTTCTTAAAATCTCGGGACGAGATTTTTTTAAGGGGGAAGGGTTTGTAACATCCCAAATTTTAAAGCAAAGAGAAAATGAATTTCCCTTTTTTCCAAAAATGAGAACCAACAAAAACTTTTATTACATCAAGTGCTCATACCTAATCTTTGGGTTATTTCCATGTTGTGTGTTTACAATCTTTGACAATGTGCCAAAACCCTAAACCTTACCCCTTTGCAAAACCAAGGAGAAATCAAGAAAGTAAAATAAAATAAAATGGGAGGCATATGTGGGCTAATGGCTAATTCTCCAATAATTGGCCTATGCCCTATTTACCTTACCCAAATGGTTGGAAACCATGAGTAAACCCAACCAACCTCATTGGAACCCAAAACCATGATCCTTTGGATCAAAGATAAAGAAAGAAAAAGAATTGAGAAATTGCAAAAACCCTCACATATGTGTTTAGGGCCATTTTTGCAAATCTTTGAACTAGGCCTTTTGGAATTGTTTCAATGGTTTGGAAATGTTCCTAAACAAATAAGAATCACTTTGGAACCAAAGAAACTCAAATCAAATCAAAGGAAAATTCAAATTCAAGTGACATGTGATAATGGTCACATGTGCCACTTTTAATATCTTACACTCTTTGAGCCCTTGTACTAAGAGTTTTTCAAACCAAACCCTCTCAACTCTTTGAACCTCATCCAAAACCTCATCAAGATGAACAACTTTGGTGTTGACCACTTTGACCAGATCTTTGACCATTGCTCAAAATAGTCAAGCCAAGATGCTATGTTGAAACAGATTCTAGATTCCCCCACTTTTTAGAAATTTCACCAAACCTCTCCAAATTTCAAACCAAGGCCACACATTGTTACCCAACATCATATAGAAGACATCCATGCAGAAATTTGGCCAAAATTAAACACAAGTGGGACATTTGCATGAGACATGGGAAGTACACATAAAGTGAAATGGAGGTACAAGTCACTTTACCCACCCCTTTTTGCTTTTACCCTCTCTCTCTCTTGTCCTCCTTGATAGTACACTTGTACCCTAAAGGCACCTCAATGAAATGACCTAACCTTGTATGCTCATCATCACACCAAATCATGCCAAGGACAATGCATGAGCCACATACACTTTTCACTTTAATCAATGGTGCACCCTCTAGCCCTCTCCAACCATGCTCCCCATGTCAAACACACTCACCTCACCACACTCAATCTTGCAACACTCAAAGACCAAAGAAATCATGCAAAGAGGACCATGACAAGCCCATGCCCTTGATGTAGACCTCACCATGCCAACCCTACTCCCCTGCCCTCTATCGTCACTCTCCTATTGTCAATTCGACTCACTTTACCACACTGAGCCCAACCATGCATGAGTTGACCTAAGGAGATGCCCAAAGCATCCCCATGCCACACCATGCCGGCCCTTGCTCACCATCATACCCAAAAATGCCCCTGGACCCCTCCTCTCCCTCTGATCATGTCAAACAGACTCACCACACCATGCTGAGCGTGCTAGACAAGGTCCTAGGTCAAGGAGAAGCAGCCAATGACCAGTACATGACATGCCCCGACGTGGTCACCCCGCCTAGAGAACGCCAGGATGCGCCCAGACGCAAGATCGGACGCGCCGCAGCTCTTCGTCGCCCCATCGCGTCCGCTCCTCCCCTCGCTTTCTCCCCTCGCACGCGCGATCACCACACCCTCTGCCCCCTCCTGGACACGCCCACTGGCTCGCGGAAGCACGGTTGCCGTCGCCATGATCGTCGTCCTCCGCCACGGTACTGAGAGGACGGTGACGACTCCTGCACGCCCTTGTCCATCATTTGCTGCGCCAGCAAGCTCCCTAGCCTCGCCTTGACGTCGCCTACCTAACCCTGCCCTCGCCTTGCCCCTTCGCTCACCAGAACAGCCGCGCCATGGTCGACCTCGCCCGCACCCCTCGGCCACCCCTGGACCCTATAAATAGAGCGCTCCCTCGCCACCATGGTACACATGGTGCCTGCTTTAGCTAGGAGTTTAGAGTAAAATAATTTTTCCGGACAGGATGGTCTTTCTTTTCTACTTCCAAGGCACGATGGGGCACGGCTACCAAGTATAGCAGCATTCCATTCACCTTCATGTACCGATGCACAACACACATGGTATCGTCTTAATTGGTCTTCACAATGCCACAATAATGCTCCAACTTCACTAGGGAAATCAATGATCGAGCCCTAAAATATTTTTTCCTTTGCTGCCCGCTAGTGGGAGCTCCTTATCTCGCTCGGTGCGAGACATAATAGCTAGCGCACACATGATTCCATTCACGTGCCACTCCCAATGTGGCCCAATAGCACGTAATGTTCCATTTCCCCTTTTTCATTTTCTGTTCAGTTTTCTTTTATTTTTTAACATGATCATTTATGTTTATGAAACAAAAATTAAAAATAAGATATACCTTAATTGAATGGTTTACTAATATGAAATTTTTGAAAATAATATTTTTTAAATGATCTTCTAATATAAACATTGATGTTATTAGAACGATTTTTAAAAAAATCTTACTTGAATAGAAGATACAAAGCGAGAATACCGAATAGAGAAAATAAGGAAAAATAAGAATACTGAAAATAAAAAAAAATAAAAAACACGAAAAACCAATAAAAAAAGAACCAAACCATAGAAACCACTTGGAAATACAAAAAAAATCCCTAAGAACATCTCCAGCCGCGTCCCCCAAATCGTCCCCCAAACCGCGCCGGATTGAGCGTTTGGGGGACGTGTTTCGTTCGTGCCGCGTTTGGGGGACGTCGCTCCCCGATCGCGTCCCCCAAACAAAATTTCGCAAATTTTAAACTTAACTAGATTCGATTAGATTCGTCCAAACTTACATAGATTCGAACGAAATTTGACTAACTTTAAAACTAAACCTAATCTAGAACCACTTGCGGCGGCCGGAGGCGTCGTAGTACTCGCTGGAAGTTGTACATCTCGTCGGTGACGACCTCCTGCTTGACGCGCTCGTCGACGGGCTCGTCCACGGGCTCGTCCTTCACCAAGCCGCTTGGTCCGCGCTCGCCGTCGTCGGTGAGGTCCACCAGCCGGCTTGCCGGAGTCGCGGATGGACATGGCGATCGCCGCGTCCAGGTCGCCCCTCCGGGCGTCCTTGTCGTCCATGGACGCCAAGAACGCCGCCCGCAGCCCCGGGCAGTCCTCGGGGTCGTCGCTGCCGGCGATGAGCCGCTGCCGCCGCTCGTACTCCGCCGGCAGCGCCGCCTGCGACGCTTCCTCCGGCTCCTCCTTCACCTCCGGCTTCGGGATGAGGAGGGCGCCGCCGCGCCTCCCTTGCTGCCGCCGGCTGCCGCTGCCGCCACGCCTCGTGTTGACGGGCGTCGCCGGCTCCTCCTTCACCTCCCGTTTGGGAACGGTGTACGGCGCCGATCGGTAAGACGAGGACGGCGTCGATCGCGCCGGTCCCGAGGAAGAAGAGTGCGAGGAGGACGAGTACGTCGTCCTCCTCGGCTGCCATTGAGGAGACGGCGGCGGCGACGACGGCATCTCCAGCCCTTGGAGCGCCGTTGCGGATGCCGCGGATGACGTTGTCGAGGGTGCGCCCCGGAACGCCCCAGAACAGGGCGCGGCCGTCCTTGTTCCAGCTATTGGGGCCGCCGACGAGGTTGTCGGTGCTGCGCATCTCGATGTCGTACTTCGCCTTGAAGTACGTCGTCCACCGAGCGTCGTTGTTGTCGACCGCCCACGTCGGATCCAACCGCTCCCGGGCGGTGAGTTGAGCCCGACGGGCTTTGACGGCGTCCCACCATTGCTCCGTGCGCGGCTCGGCGGCGGCGGAACGCCAATGCCGTTCACGGCCATCTTCCGGCCGCCGCCGCTTGGCAGCCCGCATGTCCAGCGGGACCGGATACCGGCGTGGTACAGCGCCCACGCCTCCGCCACGGTGAGGCTGCCGCGGCCGGGCCGTCCGCCGCGGCGATCTTGCGGGAGGACGAGCTCGACATTTTTTGAGCGGCGAGGAGAGGATCCGGGAAGGGGGAGGCGGCGGCGACGAGAAGGATTATGATGAGCGGCGATAACCGGAGGGCGTCTTAAAACAGCGGCGGCGGCGGGTGGTTGCACGCACTAACTCCGGCACGGACGGCCACGCGGCCATGCACGACGAGACGCGTCCTCGCGTCGCCCGGGAAAACAGGGACGCCATTAACGTCGCTTGACCAAAGGTAGGCGACGGGGTTTTAGCCTTCCGTGCCGCCGACGCGTCGGGCCCGCGTCGGTTGGCCTCGCTGTTGTGTCCGGCGTCCCCGGAGCGTCCCCTGTGGGACGGGGACGGGCTCGGGGCGCCGGACACCGTATCGGGCCGCGCCGGACAAAAATGGGCTTTAGGGGACGCGGCTGGAACGCTTTTTTTGTCCGGCGCGCCCCAAATCGCTTTGGGGGCCGGTTTGGGGGACGCGACTGGAGATGCTCTAATTACCAGGGGAAGGGCTGCGTACGTGCACTCTGAGTGCACCAGTTGAGTGATAAATAGGAAATGCCCCCACCACAGCCCTATTTTGGTGTTGGAATGCACATGAGCGGCCTTCGATTTTGTTTTTTCATTATATTCCTATTTCAAAAGTTATCTCATAGAGGTTTTAGAAAATTTCAACGAAAAATCCATCACGTGCATTGGTATATCCAAATATCTGATGAACTGCCACGGAACAAAGAATGTTGGATGAAGTGAAAAACTTGAAACTAAGTGACATAAATTACAATCACAAGTGTTTTCTTTTCTTAGGGGTAAAGCAGTCGTTGTTGAGTTTGGCGTTTTGGAGGCAAAGTTTCATTTAACTCTTAATTTGCAAACACTCAAAATTCGTGTTTTAAAATTTAAAATACCTGAAACAAAAAAAATTGAGGTAGCCAATGATGTATGCTACAAGGGTGCAAAATCTGAATGCAATCTAATTTGTATTCTAGGCTACACAAAACTAAAAAAAAATCAAACAAATTTATTGTCTTGAAATATATTCACTATAATTTTTTTCTATTTTTGTGTAGCCTAGAATATAATTTTTTTGAAAGAATGTTTTTAAATGATATTCTAGAATCTTGTTTGGATATAAAAAATTAAAATATAAATTTTAAATGTTTGCAAATAAATGATTGCATGTAGCTGAGCCTCCATTTTAAGTTCCCCTTTCTGACCGCCTTTCTTAAATACTGGCATCTTATGTACACTAGTAGGTTTGCACGTGCAATGCACGTCTCAAATATTACAAAATTCTACTTAAAAACTACAAATCAATCATAATACATATTTACAAATTTCAACTTGAAAACTACAAATGAATCATAGTACAGTTTTGCGAGGACAAACTTTTTAGCATGAATTTTTTTCACTCGAGCCTCGAGAGTGATGATAATTGAGAGGAACCTTCACCTACAGCTTTTTTTATCTTTCATAAGGCGTACGTAGTTCAGATGGAATTTATGGGCGTTCTAATATCAACCCATAATTCTATATATGACACCATAAAATGTTGACAATAACAACAACTCAAACAACTGTTGTGCTCGAATATTATACAAGTGCTAGTATTCATCAACAATATTTAATCCAATTTGAGCCATCAAAAATTGTAAATACATGAATGGAGTGGCTGAAACATCACATACCCTATTGACCGGTATATATCCAGCCTGGTAATTGGAGGATGGTATTCCTTATGCCTATGCCTTTGGTGTACTATCGAAAGAAAAGAAAAAAATGTGTTCTTTATGTCACATAGAACGGTGGTCTGACCGATAATTAAATCTTCTAATACAGCAAATTTACTGTATGAATATGAAGGCCAGCTGGTCTCTTCATTCCCAATTTACCCGTCACCAACTATTCTCCTCGGTGAAACCCTGGTACATAATTGAAATCATACTAAATTTAGACATAATCTATGGCAAAATATGGATGACGAAATATATACACTGATGAGTGGTTGATGTCATAAACGGCTACAATGCTGATGATGTTGGTACCCTGCAAGCCGCCAATAAATCAGTTCGTATATATATTATCTGCTCGAAATCAATATGATAGATCATCAACTGAACAAAGATTGTGAAAGGGGGGAGATGGAAAGCTATTCCAAGTTCAATTGATTAAAAATTAGGACATTATATTTAGCAAGTCATTGGAAACGTGATTCTTTTCAAATAGTCAGAAAGAGTAAATTTTAAATTGTCACTGAAGAAAGCAAGAGCCAAACATACATAACACTTTGAACAGAAATAAACACAAAATATGATGCATACGGGACCTACTTACCTCTCACGCTTCATCATAAACGAATACATTAGCAACTGATAAAAGCTACTATGTCTTTAGTCTTGACATTAGATGTGCCACTGATCTGGACATAAACCCATCTTAAAAATGTTAACCCTTTCTAGCCACGTAGCTGAAATGTTCCCAAGTGTAATATACAGATGTATAGCCTAGGCTAATATGTCTACAGGAACTAAAAATTATGCGCTGCTAGACCGAGCTGAACTACTGCATAAATCAGGCCTATATCACAAGATGATGGTTTTCGTATCAGGAAAAGTGAACACAAACAAAATCCTATAAGAGACATTAAAATATCAAATATGTAAAACACTTGCTTACACTACTATTCAGTTGAACCATTGTGAGATCTGTTGCAGCCAAAATGAAATCCAGAAATTTTAAAACCTTTAAAATGCAACACCGGATAACAAACTATGACTACCATTCTACTTAATAGAATCTTATTTAGCAAAACACCATCTTTCTCACAAATACCCGAAGCAGCAGAATCTAAGAACATGAAGTAGTGTTTCAGAAGTAACAAACGGGGTGTACCTCATTTGTTCTGGTATGGCCCAACACCATGCAGTAACACTCACATGAGCTTGGACAATAAACCATGAGAAAATGCAGACATAAATGGAAGACAGCATGTCAATATGCAATTACAGAAATAAAGGCTACATAACACCTATCTTTCCTGAAGTTAATTGCCATTACTTGAGCCAGGACATGAGTAACACAATATTACAATTTTGCAATTCAAAGTCATCAAACGGATGGGAGTATCTGATTCACCCTTTAATTTTTGCAATACCTCACCCCCGCTCCTAACAAGAATATGTGTAAGTTTAAAGAGATAGATGGTCTAAAAGAGACACCGTGTATGTTCCAAGCCAGCCCGGTTTGATCCCTAGGGAACAGATAATTCAACCATGTTTCTGGCTCCTTCTATAGAAAATAAACCAGACGTCCTTCCCTGTTTGTCTTATTGTAAGATGATCTAAAATGTTTAACTAAATTCACAATGCAATATTTGCACATCAAGAAAATTTGGGAAGAAATTGGAGGCGTGGAGGTGATCTTGGGCTTCTCCCGCGGCACGAGGGCGCTCGGGGCAGCAGCCCTGGGTTCGACGGCGGAGGCGGCCCTCTTCTTCGCCGGAGATGGTCGGATGGTTGCAGGGGTGGCGGATCGGATGATCCGTCGACTTCGGCGATGAAGATCTAGTCGACGATGAGCCAGCAGTGAAGGGGCCACCGGTGAAAACCGCGCCTTGACTTCGTTCTTGGCGGATGATAGCGGCGGCTATTGGCGTCGTTCCCTGGCGAAGGCATCATCTTTGCTGGCCTTTCCGCATGCTCTCGCCGAGTTGGGGATTCACGGTTGTCGGTGAAAACTGTGCCTCGATTGGCGGGCGATGGCGGCGTTAAGCGTCGCTTCCTTCTTGAAGGCATCGTCGTCGCAGTCTGCGGCTACTCACTCGTGCTGCTCTGGGGGAAACCCTAGATCCAGCCAGGATCGGACGATGACGGCACCCCTTGCGTCGTTTTACCTCTTGGGGCATCGTTTTTGGAGCAGCGGCTGGATGGAGGTGGGTCTTGGTGGTGTGGTGTTCATCTACCACGTTGTCGTTGATGATTCTCAGCGGCGTGGAGCTGCGGGGTGTCGAAGACGGGCGAGGATTGCTGGACGCGTGCAGGATGGTGGAGCTGTCTGGCGTCATGGTGATATCGACGGTAGGCCTGGCACGGTCAATGCGTTGATCTCACCTGGAGATGGGTTCGAGATAGATGGTGGTTGCGAACTCTGCGACATGTGCAATGGCACACCCTCAGGGTTTTGCTTTATTGGATGATGTGCGTTGGTGTACCATCAGGGAGTATGGCCTTGTTCTTGGTCCCCCCCTTCATCGTAGGTATAGCGAGTTATCGGTAGGTAGGAGGCTTCAAGTTGATCTTTGTATTCTCCTTGTAAGACTTTGCGAATAATTTAATAAAAGAAAGCTGTGTGCATCCTTTGGATGCAGAAGCTGGGGCAATGCTCTTGATCGAAAAAAAAAAATTAGAGGCAAAAGAAAAAAAAAAGCAACAAAATAAGTGCTGGAAGCACGTGGGGATCAGATATATCATATTATACTTCTCACAGTCTGAAGGTGCAAAACAAGACAACGTGAGAATAAAAAAATAAGTATGTATATCCCCTCCAATGTGTGTCTCGAACAATATAAATTCAATGAAAACACAATATTTATCAAGCAGCACTAAGACGGCACACTACCAGGAAGATCCTTTGCTTTATTTGGGTTTTGAATTAAGATTATTTTGGTTTGAATTAAGACTTAGAAAAGTTAGTTTTACAACCAGAAGTTAAAAAAATATTTCAATAAAAGCTCAGTTTCTCCATCTCATGCATTATCCACTGATCCTACCTCTACTTTGCTGCCTGCCCCCATATATAAACATCACTTGAAAAAACCTGGTTTACAAACTCACATGTCTTGTGTTCTCCACAAAAAAGAAACTTACATGTCTTGTGTTCTCCACAAAAAAGAACTCCCTGTCTTGTCCATATCTTCGTCTCAATGGCAACAACACATAATATTTATACTGCACTCACTCTCCACAACTTCAATTGGCGATTCGTACACATAGACATACAAGAGACAGTAGAAGTGTGGCATAAGTGGTCAACACAAAGAAAAAACATTATATAACACCTAGGCCATCAAGAATATTCTTGGGTTTGGATTTTCAGCCTCAACTTTTTAGCAGAGAAACCACAAAACATAGTTTTAAAAATAGGAAAACAAAAGATCAAACTTAGATACAAAGGCCAATAGGGGCGCACCAAATGTGGTGCACCACTAGTATCATGTTACCCATGGCGCAGAAAATAATGTTGCTCCAAGGATAGCGCACCATATTTTGGCGCGCCACTAGTAACATGACAGCATCTCGACCACCCTCTCTAAACGTACACATGCTGCAGTGGTGGTGTTCCACTAGTAAGGCTACAATAGTGACCCACCTTCTTTTTTGTGGGTCATGGGTAATAAGAGTGGCGCACCAAAAATTTCGTACATTACGCGTAAGCTGTCCACCTATCCCTATTCCTAGTTCAGTCGTTTATTTGTTCTACAAAGGTGTATCTATTTGTACTAAACTATTTTACTTTTTACATCTCGGTGTCAATAAACTATAATTAACTTATAGTTACAACTATAATTTTACCATCTAAACTATACATATCATTGAATACATAACCATATTGGGAATACTAAATCTCTTAGTTCACTCTTTTACATCTCAAAAATTAGTGAGATATCTATTTAAAAATTCTAATTTGCCATTTTGGTGAATAGAGAATATTTAAATATAAAAAATCCAATCATGAAATATAAAAGAATCACTTCCATCCTCGGAATAATTTGTGTTCATTGATACAATAAAATATGTATATATGTTTTTCTTTTTTAGTTTTTAAAAATATCTTGATAGAGGTTTCTATTATGCACAAGTCCAAAGAATTCCTACTAGATTTAATATATAGAAAATTCTGGATCATACAAAGTGTTTCTTGTATGATTGTCAATGAGTAGTTTCCCATCATCTTCCTCCCTCTTAATCTGTCCTGACTCAAACATGAGAGGGAGAACACAAAATTTGTTGCTCTCGTCTCCTCTAATAATAGCCCAACCTCTCCCGACCCCATGGGTCCTCTCTACTCCTCTGTCCCGTGTTGGCCCTCCATGAACAGGTGGAGAGGGAGCCGTGGTTGCCCAATTTTGGCATGCAAACATGGTAGAGTTATGATTTCGTGTCGAAACTCGGGCGAATGAGTTTTCCCCATGAGGGCATTCGGGCTAACACGCTTTCGAACAGATTCTCAGGAATATTGGGTGGCCATGGAGAGTAGCATGCATGTAGTTCTGTAATGTTGTTAGACACACTCGCACGGGCTTGCTAGGCAGCCGATGATCAATTCAGGCTGTTCCACAGCTAAACAAAAGTAGTAGTCAATTTTCCTTACGGAAAATTCGTTCTCCTCCGGATGATTCGACCCAACCTTTTCCTTACCCTAGTCCAGCAGTGTAGAAGATGATATCTCCTTGTATTTTTTTTTTAGATAAAGAGAATATATTAATATCAAAAAATACCAATTACACCCAGCCTCTGCAACAACGCCCCACCCTAATGGCAGTACGGATGGACACAGCCAAAAAAGAGTAAAGAAAACTAAGAAATAAAAGACCCGCTACAGCCTTCTAGACCTAGCAACAGCAATACAACCACCACCGTGACAACACCTGAAGTACAGACTCTCCAAAAGCAACGCCTGCAAGAAGGGAACAGTGCACTAGCGCCGTCGTCGCCCAACCAAAGGTCTTAGGTTTTCACCCTGAAGATAGTCTCCACTCTCAAAACAATGCCTCCAACAAGATCATTGCCAGGCACAACCATTTAAGGTCAGACCTTGGGTTTTCACCCTGAGAGGTAAGACTGTAAACTTTCCCTGTGCTGCTGCCCCCACATGCATACCACTGTTGCAGAGCTCAGAACGCCAAGCAGATCCCTCAACATCACGGAGATTCGAACCTCCTTTAGCCAGTCCACCAATCCGGTCTTCATGATATTCCTTCTTCTAACTTTACCATGGACCAAAAACTCACCTGATGTCAACACAGAACAGAGCTTCGCGCCGCTCCCTCCGTAACCAAACGGTCGGAATAAAAACATGGATGCGCGCGACCGGATACCGCCCGTTAAACTCCGGGATAAAGATGCACTGTTCCATTCACCAGCGGAGCTTTCCGAAACTTATCTCTCCAGCCAGATCAAAGGAAACTGACCTCCGGAAGTTCTTCATCCTCGCATGCGAGAAACACGAGGACCGCCACAAAAAACAAAGCAAGATCAGCAGCCCCCACGCCGCCAATCCCTCCTGCCGGATCACCAGGGAAGAGGACAGTGGCGCGGATCACGCGTACCACCGCCGAGCCGTTACCGGGGGCAGAGGCCGCCACCGCTCCACCAAATTCTCCATGGCTACCGACGGAGAGCCTCAGGCCCCGGCCAAGTAGCCGTGCCGCCCGGCTTCCTCCACCGGCGCTTCATCTCCTCCTATGGAATGCCACCATGGAAACCGTCTCCCCCCCCCCTCGTCTATTCGACGGAGGGGGTGCCACCACTACCGCCAGAACCAGGCCGGGGCCGGGGACATGGCCGGGGCCGCGGGGGGAGGATGAGCCTCCGCCGCCGCCCGGGAGGGGGCGGGTTAGGGTTTTTTTCTCGGAAAATCTCCTTGTATGTACTCCTACCCTACCAGAGTACAACTATTGAAGGGGAGCACTAGCAGGATCACAACAGAAGGAGGTCTGGACGAACTGATTTCGCTTCTGGAGACCGGTGCGTCCACGAACAATTGGAAAGAGAAGGCTCCCTGATGATCAAGGCCCTATATGAAGTGGACATGGCTCGCTGCCGGGGACACCACAGCATCAGTTCAAGAACAAGGCTAGTAGATACAGGAATCCATTTCTAAATTCTGATGAACTTGGCATGGCAACGCGGTGG
The DNA here is from genome assembly GCF_022539505.1 of Lolium rigidum. NCBI lineage: Eukaryota > Viridiplantae > Streptophyta > Magnoliopsida > Poales > Poaceae > Lolium > Lolium rigidum. The sequence continues at coordinate 262,835,470 of NC_061510.1, read as the reverse complement.
TGCGCCGCCGGCCAGAAATAGCGCTCCGGGCTCTGCCTCGTCCGGCCTTCACGGCACTGCACACGCATGCTTAGTATGTGTATCCATGATCTTCGTTGCCCTCGACTCCCGGCGGTGTGTGCAGTGCCTTGAAAGCCGGGTGTGTTAGGATCCCGCGCGAGGTGTTCATAGCCAGCTTGTCCGGTGTGATGGCCTCTCTGGGTGGTCATGAGTGTTATATTGTGATTCAAATTTATATTAAAGGGAGACTAATTTCTGAAAAACGGAAGGAGACTCGTAGCCGGGTAGGCTTGGGCCAGGTACGGATCCATGTCACAGCCTATATATATACCTATTGTAAGCCGCCGGCTAGGTTTATCAGATTATAAATAATCTACGGCGTTTGCAAACACTTCCCGATATAGTGAAGTATTTATTGGTTGGCACCCGTGGTTTTTCCTCCTATGTGCTGGAGTGGTTTTCCACGTTCGTCTTGTGTCTTCGCAGCGATTTATTTTTCGTTCTTCGTTATTTGCTTGACGCGTTTATAACAATCAGAGCCTCGCGAGATCGTGGCCGGGGAGAAGGCATTGGTCAGGTATCCAACCTCCTTGCAGGCGAGCTACGTATGTTAGTTGTCGGAAGCATTCCTTCCGGTAACGACATCAACACCACGCGCTCGGTGACTAGGGCACGCGCCCGCACACAGTTGGGGCTAAAGTTGAAACCCTGAAGCCAGGGCCAGGCCGGCAAAATCCAGGGCCCTGTGTGAAAACTTTAAATGAGGCCCTATCAGCACAGGTCTGTTGATCACGCCGGATACGTCGATCATGTCGTCGACGCCGGTCATTCCGTCAATGCCCATCATGCCGCCGTCTTTGCTTTCTTCACCGCCGGCCAAGGTAGCCTCACAGATTTCTGTGTCTAAAGAAAATAGCAGTTCACCTTTGCAGTCCTCAAAACGTACAGTCGTTCACATGATAAAACCGAAACAGAGCAACTATACTGGTTCTCCTTTGCCTGGGTCGGTGCATCATATGGTTAGTACTAGTGATGATTGCTTTACTGTTTTGACTAATAATGCAACTAGTATAACCAATCCAAACAATTGTGTTTCTCAGGCAGATGGTGGTACTAAGAAAAATATGACACCGGGTACAGTGAGTACTTCAGCAGCTAAAGCTTTCTCTACTGAAGAGGTGATTGCTTTTGGCGGCATAAAATCACCGGAGGCACGAGGTGTGAGGTCAAGTGGAAGACTTCGAGCTCAGCCTAATACAGATGCGACTCAGCTTGAAAAGGCTATGATGCTTGCACAAAGGCGTAATGAGAGTTTTGCGCAAGGTATTTCTCAACCACACTCGTTACTTAATTTTTCAGATGCTGATATTATCCATAATGCTACTGTGATAGGGATTTCTATGGGTAGTTCACTTACGGAACAGATTAGTGAGGCACATAAAATTAAAGAAAATGAATTACAAAGAACATTAACTATTCTGAGGAAAAATGAGTCTGTTTCGGATAAATGTGGGGACATACTGCCATGTCTGATTGTTGCACGAGCTTCAGATTTAGTGGTGGATCTAGATGATGAGGACCACCTAACGGATGATAATGTGTTGTGCACATCCCCTGTTGCAAACAAGATAAAAAGAAATAAAAAGAAAAAGTCTTATGATAAGAATAAAGTTAGACGAAGTAACAGAATTCGTAATAAAATTTCCAAGTAGATGGCTATGAATTCTTTGTGTGGTTTGACGTGGAATAGTGAGGGCTTTGGTGATCCGGGTAAACATCTTTTTGTGAAAGAATCTATCAGAGAACATAGGCTAGATTATATTGCACTTTTGGAAACCGGGAGATCAAATTTTACGGTTCCTTTCCTTAGGGACTTATCATGTGGGAAGGATTTTTGTTGGTTCTGTTTACCACCCCAGGGCCGATCCGGAGGTATTTTGGTTGGCATCAATACTAATACTTTAAAAGTTAATAATGTAGTTAATGGGGATTTTTGTGTCAAATTATCTCTGAAATCAAAATGTGATGGGTTTGAGTGGGTTTTGGTACCAGTGTATGGGGCTGCCCAAGATTCTCTCAAGCATGAATTTTTGTCTGAGCTGGTGCGGTTATGTGAGGGCGAGCCTTTACCCTTACTTCTTGCCGGAGATTTTAATATTCTTCGAAAACTAGAGGAGAAGAGTAATAATACTTATAATCCTCGATGGCCTTTCATTTTTAATGCAATTATTGAAAGCTTAAATCTGAGGGAAATTGCGCTCTCCGGGCGTCAATACACTTGGGATAGTCGGCGTGAGACCCCTACTTATGAAAAATTGGATCGTGTACTGGCTAGCGTGGAGTGGGACCAAAAATTCCCATTGGTCTCGGTGAGAGCTCTACCTCGTTCAGGGTCTGATCATACACCACTTCTTATTGATTCGGAAAATCATGCACATCTAGGTAACAAGGCTCGGTTTTCTTTTGAGTTGTCTTGGTTTCAAGAAGAGGGGTTTTATGATATGGTGGCAGCTGAATGGGCTGCAGGTCCAACGGGGGTTTCTCCAATTGATACATGGCAAAAAAAGATTAGGCACCTAAGAAGATTTTTAAGGGGATGGGTGAAGAATTTAAGTGGGAAATATAAACTAGAGAAGGAGAGGTTACTTCAAATTATTGAGGCCCTAGATATTAAGGCGGAGACTTGTCCTCTATCTACTGTTGAGAGAGATAAGTTAAAATTGGCTAATGATAACTTGAATAAACTTAGAAGGTCTGAGGAGACAAAATGGGCACAAAGAGCAAAAGTTAAGTATGTGCAAGAAGGCGGCAATAACACAAAATACTTCCACTTAATTGCTAATGGGAAACATAGGAAGAAGAAAAATTTTCAACTTGAACAAGAAGAGGGTACGATTGTTGGGGATGAAAATCTTAAAACATATATCACTGAATACTACAAAAAAACTTTTTGGTGAGCCGCAACACGGTTCAGTAGTAATGGTAGAGGATAGAATTGATGATATTCCTCAAGTTTCTGCGGCTGAAAATGAGACTCTGATCAAAGACTACTCATTCGAGGAAGTTCATGAGGCGATTTCACAGATGAAGCATAATAAAGCGCCAGGACCAGATGGTTTTCCGGCAGAATTTTATCAAACTTTTTGGGAAGTAATAAAATTGGATTTGATGGCGCTTTTTATTTCATTCCAGAGAGGAGAACTACCTTTGCATCGGCTAAATTTTGGGGTTGTTAATCCGCTTCCAAAAAAAGATAATGCGACACAAATTCAACAGTACCGCCCTATTTGTCTACTTAATGTGATTTTTAAGATTTTTACTAAAGTTGCCACCATTCGTATTTCTGAGGTAGCTCATAATGTGATTAAACCTACTCAGACTGCGTTTATGCCGGGTAGACATATTCTAGAGGGAGTAGTTGTGCTTCATGAGTCTATACACGAATTACATAGAAAAAAGCTAGATGGTGTTCTTTTTAAAATTGATTTTGAGAAGGCATATGATAAGGTAAAATGGCCCTTTTTACAACAAGTTTTGCGTATGAAGGGGTTTGATGAAATATGGTGTAATCGGATTAAACAGTATGTTCAAGGAGGGTGTGTGGGAATTAGGGTGAATGATGATATTGGCCACAATTTCCAGACTAGGAAAGGTTTGAGACAAGGAGATCCTTTATCTCCAATCCTTTTTAACATTGTCGCGGATATGCTAGCCATTCTTATTGCTAGGGCTAAGGAAGCGGGACAAATAGGGGGGCTTTTATCTCATCTTGTTGATGGTGGCATTTCAATATTACAATATGCTGATGACACAATTTTATTTATGGAACATGACATTGCCAAAGCACTTAATATGAAGTTGATATTATGTATGTTTGAGCAACTATCCGGGTTAAAAATTAATTTTCATAAGAGCGAGATCTTTTGTTTCGGTAAAGCCAAGGATACTGTACAACAATATATGCAAATTTTTGGTTGTGAGGCAGGAGTTCTACCATTTAAATATCTGGGTATTCCTATTCATCACCGAATTTTGAGAAATGCTGAATGGAATCCGGTTGAGAGTCGTTTTGCTTCAAAACTAGGGTGCTGGCGGAGTAAAATGCTTTCTTATGGGGATAGATTGATTCTCATTAATTCGGTCTTAACAAGTTTGCCAATGTTCATGTTATCTTTCATGGAAATCCCAGTGGGGGTTAGGAAAAGATTAGACTTCTATAGGTCCAATTTTTTCTGGCAATCTGATGAACAAAAAAAAAGATATAGACTCTCCAAATGGAACATGCTTTGTAGGCCGAAAGATCAGGGGGGCCTGGGTATTGAAGTTTTGGAATTAAAAAACAAGTGCTTACTTAGTAAATGGTTATTCAAAATACTTACTGAACAAGGTATGTGGCAAGAAATTCTACATAACAAGTATCTACATTCTAAAACTTTAGCGCAAGTTGAGGCTAAACCTACCGATTCACCTTTTTGGAAAGGTCTTATGAAAGTGAAATCTGATTTTTTTAGTAGAGGGTTTTTTAAAGTTGGTGATGGTTGCTCCGTACGTTTTTGGGAAGATGTCTGGCTAGGGGATGTCCCTTTAGCACAACAATATCCCTCTCTTTATAATATAGTTCAGCATAGAGATGTTTTGGTATCTACAGTGTTGGCTCAAACTCCGTTGAATATTACATTTAGAAGAGGCCTAAATGATCACAAATATACTGAGTGGTTGCATTTGTGTCAACGACTACACTGGTAGAAAAATGGCCTTTAGTCGCGGTGCGCAACTGCCATTAGTCGCGGTTGCGCAACCGCGACCAATTAAGCGCGACTAAAGGCCCCCCCTCTTTAGTCGCGGTTGCTTACGAACCGCGACTAAAGGTCCGTCCACGTGGGCGCCAGGCATCCGTCGGGGCGGAGGACCTTTAGTCGCGGTTCTCCTGGCCAACCGCGACTAAAGGCTATTTCGTTAATTTTCTTTAATTCATTTGGGTTTCTAATTTTTTTTCACTCCGTTTTTTTTTTTCAGAATTTCTATTATTTCAGTTATTTGCATAGCTTAGTCTCTATCTCTAACTACGCTTATCTCTAGTCAAATTACTTACTCGTGGTCAAACTTCCCGCTCGGTCACCCATCCTCCCACTACTCCACCTCTAGCACGCTTAACTTCCGAGTTTCATTCCGTCCCACATCCAAGTGCTACGCGCGCATGTATGTGATACTAGTATCATATCAATCCTATTAACATGTTGGTCGATGTCACATTTTTTTATTGTTTGAATTTCAAATAATTTTTTTCATAAATAAAAATAATGATGTAATAATAATCGTGAATAAATAAATAAACATTAACTTTTTATTTTTTATTTTTTAATTTTTTAATTTTTTAATTTTTTAAAATATTTTTTTTGCAAAACATAAAACCTAAAAATTTGAAAATCTAAAAATTTGGTAAAAGTAATAGTAATCTTTATGCTGGATGCAATTATTAATTTTATTTTTTTGAAAAATTTAAAAAATATAAAATCCGTAGTTTATAGCAAAAACTAAAATCTTCCTGCTTTCGTATTTTCATTTGGAATTTTGAGAATCTAAAAATTGGCTAACCGGGTAAACCCGGGTGAATTCGGATGTAACTTTTTCCCAGGATTTTTTTGATATATTATACGTTTTTTTCCGACGTCGTATGCAAAGGTTATTGCGGTTTTACCATTTTTTTAACTTTTTTTTGCAAAAAAAATGAAAATTCGAATTTCTTAATTTCTCCGAATAGTAGGTTGCATAACATACAAGAATCTGAAAACAATTTTTTTTTTAAATTTTCTATCATTTTCTTTTGTATTTTACAGACCAAAAAAGGCGATCCACGGTGGGGGGGGGGTGCAGGGTGCGTGGGAGTAAAAACTCGGAAAACCTTTAGTCGCGGTTGGGGACACCAACCGCGACTAAAGCGACTAAGGGTACCTTTAGTCGCGGTTGGTGTCCCCAACCGCGACTAAAGGTTTTTCCGCCTGCCGCGTCCCTCCACCGCCCTTTAGTCCCGGTTGGTAGAGCATTAGTCGCGGGTTGCCTCCCGAACCGCGACTAAAGCCCCCTTTAGTCGCGGTTCGAATATTTCCGGGACTAATGAGGGAGGATGGAAGCCTCTTTTTCTACTAGTGCTAATTACCATCAACCTTACCGATGAACCTGATAAGTTTGTATGGAAGCTTACAGATTTGGGAATGTTCACAGTTAAATCTATGTATCTTGATTATATGAATGGTCATACTAGATTTCTGCGCAAATATTTATGGAAACCGAAAATTCCTTTAAAGATTAAGATTTTCATGTGGTTTCTTAACAACAAGGTTTTACTTACCAAGGATAATTTGGCAAAACGTAGATGGACAGGGTCTCAAAAGTGTTGCTTCTGTGATGCAAATGAAACTGTTGAGCATTTGTTCCTTACATGTCCTTTTACTACTATCATTTGGAGGATGATTTACTTTACTTATAACATTCCGCCACCAATGAGTATCAATAATATGTTTGGGAACTGGTTGTATGGAGTTCCGAAGAAAGATAAAAATAAAATTAGGATTGTTATATCTGCTATATGCTGGACAGTATGGAATACTAGAAATGATATGATTTTTAATAATACGAAGGGCACTAACTTTTTGCAGGTTATTCATCGAGCTGTGCATTGGATACAGTTATGGGCTTTCCTGCTACCGGAGGATCAGCGCAAGGATATGGATACTGGCTGCAACAAGCTGCTGATGGTTACGCAGGATTTCTATTACCGGGCTACTGGATGGCGACACAGTAATAGGATAGAGTATGGCTAGCCTATTTAGATGTCGTTGCTTCCGTTGGTTGATTCATGTCGCAACCTTGTCAGATTCATGATTGTAATTCTCTTTTATACTTTTGTTCTCGTACTTGATACTTCGTGATATTTAATAAAGGGCCGTGAGCATCAATTGATGCAGAGGCTGGGGCTATTGCTCCTTTATCTAAAAAAATCTCACTAGACAAATATAATTAATTAACAATTATAACATATATCTGTTTTAGGTGGTCGTTCAAAGTGAAGAACTACTCTCGACACCCGCAGATTCTGAACCCGTGGTAAGGTCGTCTTAAATTTTACTTTGAAGAGGAAACATATGGTTTAAAATCCCAACCGGACCGATCATCCTACCAAAAAAGACCTAAATCTAATGGTTCTAATGCAATTAAACTATGCTAGGAAAATACTTTCATAATCTCATTATTTGATAGCATGTAAAGCTATCACAACAAGTATATTATATAGATAAGCCCATTATATGAACTATCCTAATACAATATCGCTATATCAAATTTACGTCAATCTTTATAAATCAACATCGTTGTAATTAACTGCCAAAGAGGAGAGGGGAACGATCTTTCAGGGGGAGGGTTGAATGGTGCCACCACCATCTAGAAGAGCATGAGCACACCATGCATGATAGCGCGATTACTGGCGATGTGTTTAGATGTTAGCTTGAAAAGGTGATTAATTGGTAGCATTTTCAAAAAATGCATCAACATGAAACAATTTTAAAATGTGTTAGTCACGAGAGAAAATGTTCACTAATTTGGAATTTAGGACCCACAACCCTCTGCATTCCTTCTGTCGTCAAACACATGTCAACTAACGAGGATAACACCGAAAAAAACATCTTTGCCCTCCAATGGATTTTGCGTGAGGGACGACAACACCTACTTTGCAACTAATTTTTGTATCTATTGTTTCCAAGCGCACAGGCGATTCGAGAACATAAATTAGACTTCATAGCTTTGTTGGAGACTGGGAGATCTAATTTCTCGATTCCTTTTTTGAACCAATTAGCGGCGGGATATAATTTCTCTTGGTTTTGTTTACCCCCACATGGTCGCTTGAGGGGTATTCTCGTTGGAATAAACTCCGATACGTTACAAGTGCTAAAGGTAAGCCCGGGAGATTTTTGTGTTAAGCTTCACATTAAATGTAAGAGAGATGGTTTTGAATGGATTTTGGTGCCAGTATATGGGGCGGCCCAAGACTTGCACAAAGTAGAATTTCTGTCAGAATTAGTGAGAACTTGTGAATCTGAAACATTACCTATGTTGGTAGGGGGTGATTTCAATATTATACGCAAGAGAGAGGAGAAAAATAATGATAATTTCAAAGCGCGTTGACCCTTTGTTTTTAATGCAATCATTGAGTATTTGAACTTGCGTGAAATTGCTCTAACGGGAAGACAATTTACATGGGCAAGTAGAAGAGAGGAACCTACATATGAGAAGCTGGATAGAGTATTTGCATCGATCTCGTGGGAACAAAAATTTCCGTTGGTAACGGTTAGAGCTTTAACTAGAGCTGATTCTGATCAAACATCAATACTTCTAGATTCAGGGATGAAAGCACATCTGGGTAATCAAGCAAAATGCTCCTTTGAGCTACATTGGTTGCGACAAGAAGGTTTTTTGGTATGATAGTAAAGGATTGGAATTCAGTTATAGGTGGAGCTAATCCGATGGAGGTGTGGTTAATAAGTTAAGACATATTAGGGGATGGGCAGAAAATCAAAGTGGAAAATATAAAAAAGAAAAAGAAAGATTATAAAATATCATTGATTATCTGGATTTGAAAGCGGAAACAAATAATTTGAACACAAATGAAAGGGAGGACTTAAAAAAGGCAAATGATAGTCTGAACAAATTAAGAAGAGAAGAGGAGTCTAAATGGGCCCAAAGAGCGAAAGTTAAGAATATTCAAGAAGGAGGGAACAATACGAGGTATTTCCACTTAATAGCGAATGGTAAACACCGAAAGAAGAAAATTTTCCAATTAGAGCAACAAGAGGGGACTATTGTTGTGGAAGATAATTTGAAGGTTTACATTACAGAATTTTATAAGAAATTGTTTGGGGCACCGGCTCCAACCAATATTTTTTTAGTTGAGGAGGACATCCATGATATCACGCAAATTTCATCAATTGAGAATGACATCTTGACGGCCCCCTTTACGGAAGAGGATGTGTTTGAGGCAATTTCTCAAATGGAACTGAATAAAGCTCCTGGACCAGATGGCTTTCCAGCTGAGTTTTACCAAAAAATTTGGGATGTAATTAAGGGTGATCTAATGGCTCTGTTTTCACAGTTTAGCATATGGGATTTGCCTCTTTACAAACTAAATTTGGGAGTTATTACATTACTACCCAAAAAATAAAATGCGGTCCAAATACAACAATATAGACCTATTTGCTTACTAAATGTATGCTTTAAGATATTCACTAAAGTTGGTACGAATCGTATCTCGGGGATTGCCCCAAGAGTTATAAAGCCAACCCAATCGGCCTTCATGCCAGGTAGAAATATCTTGGAAGGGGTAGTCATACTTCATGAAACAATTCATGAGTTACATACTAAGAAAATGGATGGGGTATTATTCAAAATCAACTTCGAGAAAGCATATGATAAAGTGAAATGGCCGTTTTTACAACAAACATTGCGAATGAAGGGCTTTGCTCCAGAATGGGGTAGATTAGTGCAACAGTTTGTCCAAGGTAGTAGTGTTGGAAGTAAGGTGAATGATGATATTGGTCATTATTTCCAGACAAAAAAAGGTTTAAGACAAGGGGACCCTGTGTCTCCAATGCTATTTAATATCGCAGTGGATATGCTTGCCATCTTAATTGAATGAGCAAAATAGGATGGTCAAGTTGGAGGGTTAATTCCACATTTAGTTGATGGAGGACTCTCTATACTACAATACGCTGATGATACTATCCTTTTTTTGGAACATGACCTCAACAAAGTTGTTAATATGAAATTAATTTTGTGCCTCTTTCAAGAGTTATCGGGCTTAAGATTAACTTTCATAAAAGTGAGATTTTTTGTTTTGGGAAGGCAAAGGAGGAAGAGGACCAGTATAAGCAGATCTTTGGATGTGATGCAGAACAACTCCCCTTTAGATACTTGGGTATTCCAATCCATTACAAAAAAACTCAGGAATTCGAACTGGTACCCGGTAGAAACACGTTTTGAGGGTAAACTAGGATGATGGAAAGGGAAGTTACTATCCTATGGTGATAGGTTAGTACTTATTAATTCAGTTCTAACTAGCTTACCAATGTTTATGTTGTCTTTCCTATAAATACTTGTTGGGGTAAGGAAACGTTTGAACTTCTATAGATCTAGGTTCTTTTGGCAGTCAGACGAAAACAAACGAAAATACCGGCTTTCCAAAGGGAACATTATTTGTTGACCCAAATATCAAAGGGGGTTAGGTATTGAGGTTCTCGAAATCAAAAACAGATGCTTATTGAGTAAGTGACTCTTTAAACTTCTGAATGAAGACGGGGTGTGGCAAGAATTGCTACAAAACAAATACCTAAGACAAAAGACGTTATCGGAGGTGCAAGCTAGACCTACCGATTCCCCTTTCTGGAAGGGTTTGATGGGAGTTAAACAGGAGTTTTTTTCTAGGGGTTTTTTCAAAGTGGGTAATGGTATGAGTACCTGCTTTTGGGAAGATACATGGTTAGAAAATACTTCTTTGGTTCACCAATATCCGTCCTTATATAATATTGTGCACCATAAGAATGTCACAGTTGCACAGGTGTGAGCCCAAACACCACTGACTAATACTTTTCGAAGGGTGTTAAGTGGTAACAAATGGACTGCATGGTTGCAATTATGTTGGAAACTCATGATGGTAAATTTGAATGAAGAGGAAGATCGTTTTGTTTGGAATTTGACATCGAATGGTTTGTTTACAGTGAAGTCGATGTATGAGGATCTTATGTGTGATCATACTTCTTTTCTGAGAAAGTATTTCTCGAAGGTTAAAATTACCCTTAAAATTAAGATTTTCATGTGGTTCTTGAGTAATAAGGTACTGTTAACTAAGGATAATCTAGCTAAATGTCATTGGAATGGGTGTACAAAATGTGTTTTCTGTGGGTAACAGGAGACCATTCAACACTTATTTATTGAATGTCCTTCGGCTAAGCTCTTATGGCGTACGGTTAATTTTACTTATGATCTTCCACCTCCGACCAATATTACTAATATGTTTGGTAATTGGTTAAATGGAGTAGATAGACAATCTAAGGCTTTTATCCGGATTAGGGTTTCTGCTTTATGTTTGTCTATTTGGAGGGTCAGAAATGATATAATTTTTAATAAAAAAGCCTCTTTTCATTTCTTGTAGGTTATCCATATGGTTTCCCATTGGGTCCAGCTTTGGGCCCTACTCTCACCGGAGGGGCAGCGGGATGCCATGGCTTCTGGATGCACACGGCTCCTGATGGTCGCTCAGGATATCTTGTGCCAGGCTGGTTGGCGACATACTAGAAGGCTATGTTGATATGTAGTCATAGTATGTGTTTTTTTCGATGGTTGATTTTTGTATCAATCCTCGGTGATGCGTGAGTTGTAAACAATACTTTTTTCCGAACCTTATTTTCAATAAATGGCCATGTGCATCGTCATGATGCAGAAGCCGGGATATACCCCATTTTGAAAAAAAAAGTCCTAGCATGGTTGATGTACCATTCAACAGCACCCAATACAAGGGACTGAACCATCTATATGTCAATCTAATTCAACATCACACGTGCTTGAAGAACCCCTTGTAAAGCTAAGAGCATCTTCACGGGTACTCCCAAAAAAGCGCCGGCATGCATGCCGGCAGCAGGCTATGGGGAGCGCCGGTGTGGACATTTTCTCTCTCTAGGACCCCCAAAGTGGTATTGGGAGGGCTATGGGGAGGACCGGTGGAGATGCTCTAACCGTTGATGCAGCACTACATGAAGAACTCAAGGAGCTACATCGCTTGCCTCGACAAAAGAATCATACAAGAATCAACTGATGCTCCTTGAGGTCTTTCTGCTGCCAAGGTTGCATCTGTCCGTCTGACTATTCTCATGAGAATAAGCTAAGTAAAAGTATTACAATTGTGTCCCGAATGAAGTTTGCAGATTAGAATTTGATTATTATTTATCAGTACAACCGGTATTCATAATTTGAACCTTTGTACACTGTTCTTCATAATTTAAATTAGCACTTTGTAGAACAAACTAGCTTATTAGCTGAAGTTTGCATATTGGAATTTTCAGTCTTAGCTTGATTGATAAATTTTGCAACAGGCTAGCCTTACAATCAGAACATTGCACTAATAGTCTGATGAAGCAAGCTTGCACATTTAAAAAATCAGACTTAGCTTGAATGATGAATTGGAGGCCTGTAGATTAAGTTTTTCCTCTCAGTATGATGTTTTGGAACTTCCTTCATAATTATCAATCAGTTTAGCTTTACAATGCCAGTAAAGTCTCCAATAAACCAGCTTATCCAGCAATACTTTGCAACGGTGCAATATCACCAAGAGCACCCGAGGACAGCACTGCTCATCGTACTACTCGCAGAAATAGCCGAGGCTGTCAATTAATTATCACAATCTCTTTTCATGAAGTTGATACACTTGAATTGACAGTACAAGACCAATGACAATCAAATAGTTAAATACATGATACATTTCAAGCACTTGCTTTGGGGCGTTGCTGATCGAGTTCAGTACATTGCGATGAGCATACTATCTCCATCAATGAACTGAGGTTGTTATATGAAGATCCGTCCTCTTCAACTGCTCTAACAGAATACTCTTTCCATTCAAGGGCACGCCTCCTTATTGCCTCCGTTTCAGCTTCATCACTGTCCATCAGCTTCTTAATAGCCCTTGCAATCTCCTCGCTCGGGATCAAGCGATCCTTATCAGTCCAATCCCGTAGCTCCAGCCCAATCTTCCATTCTTCAACAATTAGACGGCTATCAACTGGTTGATCAAAGAACAGTGGTAGGGCGAGCATAGGTACACCAGCGAAGACAGATTCGAGCGTTGAGTTCATCCCACAATGTGTCAGGAAACCCCCAACTGAAGGATGGCACAAGACCTTCAACTGGTCACACCACGCCAGTATCATGCCCCTATCAATCCCACCAACAAGTTCTCGCACCCGAGGAGTTTGTTCACGAAGAATCCATAAGAATCTGACCTCACTTGCTGCGAGTCCCACCGCGATCTCGTCAAGCTGAGAGGCTGACACAGAGAGAAAGCTGCCAAGGGAGACGTATAGCACCGAGTTCACAGGCTGAGAGTCCAGCCAGGTGAAGCAGTCTCCTGGACTGGTAAGCTCTCGGTTGGATTTGGAATGCTGGTCTTCAAGGGTCGTATAGGGAACGCAGGGACCAATTGGGAAAACAGGACAGGGGAGTGCTGATCTTAGGGAGCTAATTACACTGGTCTCAAGCTCGTACATAGTGGTGAATAGGAGGCATTTCACATTCTTGATTCTAGAGACAGCTGTGAGGACATGCTGTAATGTTCTCTCGTTGTGAATTAAGGGCTTGAGGTCGGATAAGGTAATTGAACTTGAAGCCAGACCCGATATACACTGCTCAAGTCTCTGCTCAGGTTTTTCTGCATGAAAACAAAAGCTGAGTGAGCAATTAATGTTGCAAGCTACCATGTAGATGATTGTATCTACTTCAATAATTATATAAAGAAACACGCCAGGAATGGAAACCATGTGGTAGTGTGATGGTGCAGTTAGAGCATCTCCACCGGTGCTCCCCAAATAGGCGCGGTACTGCGTATGGGGGGCGCCAACACCGCATCGTCCATTTGGGGAACGGGTTCCAACACCGGCATCCCCCAAACCGGTGCCCCCAAAATTTTTTTTGTTCCTTTTTATAATATTTTGAAACAATATTTCAATCACATAAAATTATTAATATAATATTTAACATAGTTTAACAAAAATACAAAGGAAATTATTTGTATAATAATTCAAATTAAATCATGCGTTGTTGGCGGCTCCTCTCCTCGTCCACAAACGCGTAGCCAGATCTGCCTGAAGTTGAACATGAACACCTGCATCTCAGATTTCTTGATGCATGTGAAGGAAAGCGGCAAATTATTAGGGTACATGCTCTACTTCAACAAGAGGCCCCTGATAATCAAATGGTTGGTCATCATGCACATGTTCGTCGCGCTCGCTCTCAATGATCATGTTGTGCATGATCACACATGCGTTTATCACCTCCCACATCTGAGACACATACCAAGTGAGAGAAGGATACTTGACAACGGTGAAACGCTGCTGAAGCACCCCAAAATCACGTTCAACATCCTTGCGAGCTCCTTCCTGGCATGTCGCAAAATAAGCGTCCATCTTCAAAGATGGAGCCGGGATTGTCTTCACAAATGTAGCATACTTGGATAGATACCATCAGCTAGATAGTTGTTGACGTCAGAAACCCCCTGGCGGGCAGAGACGGTCAACACGGTAGAGCCGGGAACAACTAGGGCTGCGGCTGGCCCCAGTCCCTCAGAGCGACGGCCCGCAAAGCCTCCTGGTCACACGCGCCGATGCTATCGCAAGGGCGTGCCACCTGACCTATACCTGGTCAGGAAGGTGTGGGTGATGCCTCGCTTAGTTTCCTGCATGGCATACACGTAAACATTAAATACGAGCCTCGATCGGCTCTCGAGTTATCCCGTGAATCGGCTCAAAGAGCCGATCCACCCATGATTCGGACGAGGTGTCCGAATATATGGTGGTCCTGCTTGATCAAGATAAAGCTAATTAGATCTACGACGATTTAGGGTTTTCACCGCATAATCGGATCATCCTACTCACGATTGGGCCTCGCGCTCGCGCACGGTGACCGTAAGCCGATCCTAGACAGGGCCTAAAAACCAACACGAGGTTGATCCCCGGAACATCCTTTCTAGGGCTAGCAAACGCCACCCTACACGCCGCTGGATCCTCCAACCCTTTGTAAGGCCTAACTACTGCGGATGTTAAACTAATCCTTGATGAAACAGGGAGCAATCGTAACGGATCAGATCTACTAAACTATGATCAAGCGGGGTGCCGCCCTACACCTAAGATAGGTGTAAGGGCGGCTAGATGTGCAAGGGTTGCATAACGAAAGCATGTAATTCGAAGAACAATGCTAACCCTAACACATCTAAGATAACTACGTTGCTCGCCATCAAAAAGGCTTCAGCACGAGCAACGCATGAACAACGTGGGCAGGCTTGTGCTGCCTAGATCGCAAGATGCGATCTAGGCAGCATGGTGCTTACCGGAGAAACCCTCGAGACGAAGGAGTTGGCGATGCGCCGAGATTTGTTTGTGTTGAACGTTGGTTGTTGTTTATTCCATAAACCCTATATACATATTTATAGTCCAGCGGACTTTCTAACGTGGGAATAATCCCCACCGTGTACGAGACAAACTCTAACTTTTAGTCTAGATACAATCTACTATAATTAAAGATACACGGGCAATCTAGCCCAAACCTTCCATGCAAGGCCGCTTCAGAGATCTTCCACGTGTAATCTTCCAAGCCCATCTTGATCGCGGCCCACCTCCTGATTTAGCCAAAATCTGGTGATAACAATAGTACACTTTGCTGTATGCGTGGCCATTTACCTCAAATTTCACGGCATGAGCTTCTCCCTAGCTAGCCTGGAAAACACCGGAGAGCACTTGAGCACATTGATATCATTGTTTGTTCCAGCCATGCCAAAGAAAGCATGCCAAATCCAGAGGTCATAGTCTGCCACCGCCTCAAGAATAACACTGCACTCACCGGTATGCCCCTTGTAGATTCCTTGCTAAGCAAAAGGGAAATTATTCAAACCCCAATGCATACAGTCGATGCTTCCTAGCATCCCAGGAAACCCTCGGGCTGCATTTTGTTCCAGGATTCAAGCTATATCATCTGTCCTTGGTGCTCTCAAATAATCCCCACTAAACACCACAATGACGGCTCGGCAAAACATGTAGACAGTCTGTGAACATGTCGACTCCGCCATGCGCAGGTGGTCATTGGTTGTATCTGGAGGAGCTCCATATGGCAGTGCATTTCTAGATTGAGGAGAAGCCCCACAAACCTACGCAATCTTGCTTGCTCATGAAGATTGCTTTCTCATGAAGTAGTCGTCGTACTCCCTGACACCGAAGACAATCTTCATGAACAGATCCTTGTTCATCCTAAATCGGCGCCGAAATTCCTTCGGCGAATGAGTAGCATCATTGGCGAAGTAGTCGCACTCAAGCAGCATGGCGCCGGCTTGACGATGCCGGTCGACGTTACTCCTCTTGCCTGGCCTTGAACCGCCGCGTCGAGCACGGCCAGGAAGGGCTGGCGAACGCGGAGGAGGCTCGTCAAAATCAGCTGCTGCTGTCGCCGGACAGTGGCAGTGCTCTCCTCCTCCATGAACTGTTGCACCAACATCATATCGTCGTTGTCCATTTGTTATCACCAGAATTTGACCGAGTCAGAGGTGGGCCGCGATCAAGATGGACTTGAAGAATATACATGGAAGAAATACGTGATTCGGCCTTTTATACCAAGTTGGGCTTAATTGCCCGTGTATCTGTAACATATTAGATCGCATCTTAGTTTAGAAGTTAGAATCTTACTCGTGCACGGTTTGGTGCACGCCCATATTAGAAAGTCCACTTGGACTATAAATATGTATCTAGGGTTTATGGAATAAACAACAACCAACGTTCAACACAAACAAATCTCGGCGCATCGCCAACTCCTTCGTCTCGAGTGTTTCTCCGGTAAGCACCATGCTGCCTAGATCGCATCTTGCGATCTAGGCAGCACAAGCCTGCCCACGTTGTTCATGCGTTGCTCGTACTCGAAGCCTTTTTGATGGCGAGCAACGTAGTTATCTTAGATGTGTTAGGGTTAGCATTGTTCTTCGAATTACATGCTTTCGTTATGCAACCCTTGCACATCTAGCCGCCCTTACACCTATCTTAGGTGTAGGGGCGGCACCCCGCTTGATCATAGTTTAGTAGATCTGATCCGTTACGATTGCTCCTTGTTTCATCAAGGATTAGTTTAACATCCGCAGTAGTTAGGCCTTACAAAGGGTTGGAGGATCCAGCGGCGTGTAGGGTGGCGTTTGCTAGCCCTAGAAAGGATGTTCCGGGGATCAACCTCGTGTTGGTTTTTAGGCCCTGTCTAGGATCGGCTTACGGTCACCGTGCGCGAGCGCGAGGCCCAATCGTGAGTAGGATGATCCGATTATGCGGTGAAAACCCTAAATCGTCGTAGATCTAATTAGCTTTATCTTGATCAAGCAGGACCACCATATATTCGGACACCTCGTCCGAATCATGGGTGGATCGGCTCTTTGAGCCGATTCACGAGATAACCTCGAGAGCCGATCGAGGCTCGTATTTAATGTTTACGTGTATGCCATGCAGGAAACTAAGCGAGGCATCATCCACACCTTCCCGACCAGGTATAGGTCGGGTGGCACGCCCTTGCGATAGCATCGGCGCGTGCGACCAGGGAGGCTTTGCGGGCCGTCGCTCTGAGGGACTGGGGCCAGCCGCAGCCCTAGTTGTTCCCGGCTCTACCGTGTTGACCGTCTCTGCCCGCCAGGGGGTTTCTGACGTCAACACATTCTGGCACGCCCGGTGGGACCAACCTTCGACATCCACAACATCGCCATCTACATCCGAGATGGCGGAAGACACTCCGGTCACGTACGAGGATCTGCCTGATGATCTCAAGAAGAAACATGACGAGATCAAGGCAACCCTCGAAGCCGAACTCATCGGCTCTTTCCACAGAACCCGCTCCCACAGCATCAGCATCCACATGGTAGAAATTGGGTACCGCCCTGGTAAGGGTATCGATGAGGGCAGCTGCTCTCATAGCAAGGATGAAGAGGGAGCCGATCCACGCGACCGGCCCCGACACTGCCACAAGGTCCTGGTGATGATCAAGATGGAGGCCGATTCTAGCGATCGGACCGTATTATCCGCGCCACCGGCTCTCCCAGTATTTGGCGTCGACCTCACAGGTGACGGAAAGCTGGGGTATGGGTTCACCTCGGCTGACGAGCTAGAGGAAGTCGACATCGGCCCTGGGGATAAGCCTCGGCCAACTTTTATCAGCAGGAAGTTAGATCCACAGCTCAGGAGTCAGATGATTGCTCTATTGAAGGAATACCCAGACTGCTTTGCATGGGACTACACAGAGATGCCTGGGTTGGACAGGAGCATCATTGAACATCGGCTCCCCCTTAAGAAAGGATTTCGGCCGTTCCAACAACGAGCACGCCAGATGAAGGCCGAAATCCTTGAGGAGGTCAAGAAAGAGATCGAAAAGATGTTGGCCGCCGGGTTCATCAGGCCATGCAGGTATGCGGAATGGATCTCCAGTATCGTTCCCGTAGAAAAGAAGGACGGCCGGTGGCGTGTGGCTATCGATTTCCGAGATCTTAACAGAGCCACTCCAAAAGATGAGTATCCAATGCCTGTGGCGGAAACATTGATCAATGCAGCTGCTGGCCACAAGGTTTTGAGTTTCATGGATGGTAACGCCGGCTATAACCAGATCTTCATGGCTCCAGAAGATATACATAAAACCGCATTCAGAGTACTAGGGGCAGTAGGCTTGTTTGAATATGTGGTCATGACCTTCGGGTTGAAGAACGCTGGTGCAACATATCAAAGAGCCATGAATTATATATTTCACGATCTGATCGGCAAGTTGGTGGAAATCTACATCGATGATGTGGTAGTCAAGTCTGTCTCCATGGAGGGACACTTGGGAGATTTGCGACGCGTCCTAGACCGAACTCGGAAGTTCGGGCTGAGAATGAACCCAAAGAAGTGTGCCTTTGGTGTGACGGCCGGTCAGTTCCTAGGATTTTTGGTTCATGAACGAGGAATTGAGATCGGCTCGAAAAGTCGGGAGGCGGTGCGTACCATGCAGCCGCCCACCACGAAGAAGGAACTCCAACGTCTTATCGGCAAGATCAACTTCGTCCGCCGATTCATCTCTAACTCTGTCGGGACGGATCGAGCCGTTCATGGCGTTGGTGAAGGCTAAATCTGATGACGAGTTTCACCGGGGGCGGAACGGCAGCGGGCGTTTGATGAAATTAAACGGTATCCGACGACGCCGCTCGTGCTAGTTCCGCCCCGGCAAGACGAGGCCGTTCTACATCTACTTGTCGGTAGGCTGATACGTCCATCGCCTCGGTGGTGGTACAACTCTACGAGGGCGTTGAAAAGGTCGTTTTTACCTCAGCGAGAAGGATGTTGGACGCGGAAACAAGGTATCCTGAGGTCGAGAAACTGTGCCTCTGTCTGTTCTTTACCTGCACCAAGCTGCATCACATCCTTTTGGCGGCAGAGATCTTCGTCATATGCAAGTCGGACGTTGTCAAGCACATGCTGTCGGCCCCTGTGTTGAAGGGCCGACTGGGAAAGTGGATGTTTGCGCTGTCGGAGTTCGATCTCCGGTACCAGCCTGCGAAAGCAGTCAAAGGGCAAGCGTTGGCCGATCTCATAGCTGAGCGGATTAGTACCAATATAGCGGCACTATCCATACGTGCATGGGCTATGTTCTTCGATGGATCGGCTTGCGACGATGGTTGTGGCATCGGCATTCTGCTCGTGTCGCCTCGGGGGCGAGTACTCTTTCTCCATCAGATTATCTACCCCTTGCACCAACAACGTGGCAGAATATGAGGCAGTACGTAAGGGGATGGAGTTGCTATTGGAAGCCGGAGCAGAGGCAGTAGAGCTTTTTGGAGACTCCAAGTTGGTGATTAACCAGCTCACGGATGAATACAAGTGCGAGAGTGAATCGCTCTTCCCGTATTGGATGGAATGCGCGTGAGTTGATGACACGGTTTCGGTACATCAACTTTAATTGGGTCCCAAGAGCCCAAAACACCGAGGCCAACAATCTCGCACAAATGGCGTCAGGCTACATAGATATACCTGAAGGGTCGGAAGTCCAGGTGCAATTCCTGGAACAGGATGATTGGAGAGCCGAAATCTTCAATTACTTAAAAGATTCGGCTCGGGGGGCACCTAAACGGATAAGATACAAAGCCATGAAGTATGTCCTCATAGGAGACGATATGTTCTACGGGACGTTGGAGGGGTTACTACTCAAGTGCACGGGACCAAGCCGAGTCTAATCGGCTCTTGCATGAAGTGCACGAAGGCGCTGTGGAACTCACCGGTCGGCTCACAAGATGAAGTGGCTAGTCGAGCGCTCGGGGTTTTATTGGCCCACCATGCTTGAAGACTGCTTCAATTACTATAAGGGGTGCCAAGCATGCCGGATGTTTGGGAAGATTCAGATGGTACCAGCATCAGCGATGAATCCTATCATCAAGCCTTGGCCGTTCCGAGGGTGGGGCATGGATATGATCGGCAAAATCCATCCGGCGTCGAGTAAAAAACATGAATGGATTTTGGCCATCACAGACTATTTCACCAAGTGGGTGGAAGCCGTCCCTATGAAGAAGGTGAAATCGGAAGATGTGATCCAGTTTGTAAAAGAACACGTGATTCATAGGTTCGGGATTCCCCAAACTATCACGACCGATGGAGGTTCGGTCTTTGTTTCTAAAGAATTCAGGAAATTCTGCGATGACATGGGGATTAAACTGATCCGGTCATCTCCGTACTATGCTCGGGCCAATGGGCAAGCTGAAGCGTCAATCGAGCTTAATCAAGCTGATCAAGAGAAAGATTGACGAGAACCCTAGGGATTGGCATGAGAAGTTATCGAAGCATTATGGGCCTACCGCATGTCGTGCCATGGAGCTATAAAGACTTCGCCGTACCAGCTTGTCTATGGGCGAGGAAGCCGTATTACCTTGGGAAATTGCGGCTGGATCAAGACGTGTCACGTTTCGAACGATCCGACGGCGGAAGAATATGCAGCTTTGATGAGTGACACTATTGAGGACGCAACGGAACTTAGGCTTTGGTCATTGGTGAAGATTAAGGAGAACGAAGGCCGGGGTAGCTCGTGCCTACAATAAGAAGGTTAGACCAAAGGAGTTTCAAGTTGGTGATCCGGTATGGGAAGGCTGTGTTGCCATTAGGAACCGGAGACAAGGCATATGGCAAGTGGTCTCCTAATTGGCACGGTCACGTACAAAGTCGTCCGAGGCCTTGAAGGGTAATGCATACATGTTGGAAGAATTGGACGGACAGAAGTTCCCAGTAGCCGTCAATGGTCAACACCTCAAGAAGTATTTCCCAAGCATGTGGGATGATGGGCAGTAAGGTATGGAGGCCGATTTTAAATCGGCCGGTAAAAAAAAAAATCGCAGCCGATGCGCAGACATCGACTTGAGAAAACACACAGAGATGACAGTATGAAAATACAGCCGATGTATAGGCATCGACTTCAGAATAACAAAGCCGATACGGCGATATCGACTCTAGAGGAATGAGCTCAAATTAACAAGTTAATGGAATCGGTTCAGACCAGAGGTGAGATTGATAAAGAATTCAAGGCTGGTGGTTTGGACGAGGCTTAGGCCTATGTAAGACCTGTTGAACCGTGTGGGTAAGCAACGGCTTGGCCCCAGATCGCGATGCGAGCCGATGTCTTGCTATCGGCTCTTCATACGACGACTCCATTCGACGATCGGCAAAGTCAACAAAGAGGCGAAATTAATTGAGGAATATTTTCTTCATTAATAGAGAGATTTCTTACAAGCAAAGAGCCGATTGCTCGGGGGAGAAGAGGGCAAAAGCCAACTACTACTACTGATCCCTGATCTAGAGGCCATTGCTTGCTCTCGTCGTCGCCGCCTCCGGCGCAAGCTGCTGAGAGGCTCTTCATCGGAGCTTCCGTAGCCTTCTACGGGAGCCTCATCTTCCTCATCATCGTCATCGCTATCGTCGTCCCACCGGGTGCGGAGGCGCTTTGCTGGTGGGTAACCTTCAAGGGAGTCATCGTCGTCCTCCTCCGCTTCTTCCTCGGAGGAGGTGAAATCGTCCCAGGAGAAGCGGTCGTCCTCGCTCTCTGCCTCCTCTTCCCCTTCGACGAGGAATTGAAGGTCGCCCTCTCCATCGGTCAGGGATTTGTCATCCTCCGACCAGATGGAGGAATCATGTTCCTCCTTGTCCCACGTCGTCGGGGCAAGGATGTCGTGCGCCGCCAACGAGCCCCACTCCGGCGTCGGCTCGCGAGAGGAGGAAGAGTCAGAGAAGACCGATGAGGTGGAGGAGGAAGAAGAGGAAGGCATGGCTATAGGAGATTGGGGGTTTTTGGGGTGCCGATGGTCAGAACGGGGCAAAGTGATGGAGTGGCAAACTGCTCAAGGCGTTTAAATAAAAGGGCTATAGTAGGAATTCGATGCCATAACAGTTTCCGAGAAGGCGATGCCCAGAGACGGCGGTCAAATCACGCGGGATAGTTGAAGAGGCAAGGCATCATGATGAGGATTCTGCGGCAGTTCTGCTCTGCCACGACATGACCCGACGAAAGAAGAGCATAATGATTTTGGAAATGTCATTTCCAAAACCAGGGGGGCATGTGTTATCACCAGAATTTGACCGAGTCGAGAGGTGGGCCGCGATCAAGATGGACTTGAAGAATATACATGGAAGAAATACGTGAATCGGCCTTTTATACCAAAGTTGGGCTTAATTGCCCGTGTATACGTAACATATTAGATCGCATCTTAGTTTAGAAGTTAGAATCTTACTCGTGCACGGTTTGGTGCACGCCCATATTAGAAAGTCCGCTTGGACTATAAATATGTATCTAGGGTTTATGGAATAAACAACAACCAACGTTCAACACAAACAAATCTCGGCGCATCGCCAACTCCTTCGTCTCGAGGGTTTCTCCGGTAAGCACCATGCTGCCTAGATCGCATCTTGCGATCTAGGCAGCACAAGCTTGCCCACGTTGTTCATGCGTTGCTCGTACTTGAAGCCTTTTTGATGGCGAGCAACGTAGTTATCTTAGATGTGTTAGGGTTAGCATTGTTCTTCGAATTACATGCTTTCGTTATGCAACCCTTGCACATCTAGCCGCCCTACACCTATCTTAGGTGTAGGGGCGGCACCCGCTTGATCATAGTTTAGTAGATCTGATCCGTTACGATTGCTCCTTGTTTCATCAAGGATTAGTTTAACATCCGCAGTAGTTAGGCCTTACAAAGGGTTGGAGGATCCGGCGGCGTGTAGGGTGGCGTTTGCTAGCCCTAGAAAGGATGTTCGGGGATCAACCTCGTGTTGGTTTTTAGGCCCTGTCTAGGATCGGCTTACGGTCACCGTGCGCGAGCGCGAGGCCCAATCATGAGTAGGATGATCCGATTATGCGGTGAAAACCCTAAATCGTCGTAGATCTAATTAGCTTTGTCTTGATCAAGCAGGACCACGATATATTCGGACACCTCGTCCGAATCATGGGTGGATCGGCTCTTTGAGCCGATTCACAGGATAACCTGAGAGCCGATCGAGGCTCGTATTTAATGTTTACGTGTATGCCATGCAGGAAACTAAGCGAGGCATCATCCACACCTTCATGACCAGGTATAGGTCAGGTGGCACGCCCTTGCGATAGCATCGGCGCGTGCGACCAGGAGGCTTTGCGGGCCGTCGCTCTGAGGGACTGGGGCCAGCCGCATCACTAGTTGTTCCCGGCTCTACCGTGTTGACCGTCTCTGCCCGCCAGGGGGTTTCTGACGTCAACACCATTGTTACAATCCGACAAACACCTTGCGGGCGGGGCGGTTGGGCGTTTTGGTGGCGGTGGCGGCGACCTCTATTTCGTCCGAAAGAGCGGTGGCTGGTCGAGGGAGTGGTGGCGGTGTCGATGGCTGGCGGTTTATGGACAGGCGGGGTGGAAGGCTAGCACGGGGGACGAGAAACGGTGGGTGGGAGTCGGCTCGGGCGGGGGCGGGAGGAGGGGGAAACCGGCGCGTCTGGCTGGCAGAAGGGTCCCGCGGGTGCTTTTTACGTGGGAGAGGGTGTCGGCGCGCCCTATTCGCGCCCTTTGTGAAGGGGCCGGCACGGGATTGCCGGCGCTTCTATTGGGCTCGAAACCGCGCCGGCGCCTTTTAGGACGCGCCGGTGTGAGCCCAAAAACTGCGCCAGCTATCGGGGCTGCCGGTGGAGAAGTTCTTACAACCACATATAAGTGATATGAATTGGGGAGTACTGGCCCGAGGAAAACTGAACAAGAAATTGGCTATTTCTGTTATGCTTACACCAATTGAGTACCTATTTTGAAGCATGCTCAGTTTTGGGTATTTGACCTATACCTATTTTCTGGAAACAGCAAGACTCTGCTGTGTAGATTTATTGATTTTTTATACAAGAAAATAAGAAAAAGAAATGTTTATTTCCCCACAACAACTTGAGAGTGTAATCTACAGACAGCAATTAGACCATTAATTTCGTGTCCCCATCCAGTACTAACAGCATGTGCA
Organism: Lolium rigidum; assembly: GCF_022539505.1. Taxonomy (NCBI): domain Eukaryota; kingdom Viridiplantae; phylum Streptophyta; class Magnoliopsida; order Poales; family Poaceae; genus Lolium; species Lolium rigidum. Next base: position 262,811,178 of record NC_061510.1, on the reverse strand, counting down.
ATATAATGAACTAAAGGACAAGTCATAGCGTGTGATACCGACTGAAAAACAAGTCATTTTTATGTTTACCAATGTTTTATTGACTAGGCTACTCGATCTTTGCACATGTGTCTGAAGCGTTTTGGGATGTGCACATAAACAATGACACTTGAATGAATAAGAAGTAATAATCTGTGTATACTGCATTACTGCTGCTTAGCAAGGTAGCATGACAGCCCATCGGCATTAGGATTTCGAAACTACTATGCCTACGATCAATGCTCATTCGATTTGTGTACGACTATTGGTCCAACGAAGGCACGAAGCTACTCCATCCAGCAGGCGTCATGGATGGCTTCAATGATATGTCGTACGAAAATCGGACAAAAATATTATAGCATGGCAGAGTTATCATGTTATCCATAGTTTATCTGAATATGTAATAATGAATCAGGTAGAGTAAAAGATCTAGATCCAACAACTACCAATCCAAATTGAACGATATGTTGCTGGTACTACATCAATCAGGACACTAGTAGAAAACCTCTCATCCATCTAAGCCATTGGTACCGGTTCCCTTACGAACCGGTACCAATGGGGTTATCTATACCGGTTGAATGGCTCTGGCGGGCGAGGAGATTTGGTACCGGTTCGTTAGGAGCTTTCGTACCGGTTCGTGTTAGGAACCGGTACGAAAGGTCTTCGGCCAAAATTCAGACGCGTGGTGGGGCCCGGGCTGGACCTTTGGTACCGGTTCGTAACACGAACCGGTACGAAAGAGTACCCGAGCCATATCAAAATCGCCCAGATCGTCCCGAGCCCCCTGCTGGCTCTCATTTTTCTCTTCTTCCTCACAATCTAAATTTTTCTCCACCTCTCACACTCCAATAATCTTTATTTTTCTCCACCATTTTAACAAGATTAACGGCATGCATCTATCCAAGGGTTAGCAATATCATCCTTTCTTCCGGCGTTCCTAATTTAGCTCATTTCTTTGGTAGTTTAACTCGTACTATTTTTCTAGTGCTAGCAAGGTGTTTGATGAAATGCCTAAGTTAGGGATTTTACTTTTTTTATAATCAATTTGAGCTGAAATTATGGTATATTTTGTAGGTTTTAATTAGTATCATCCCCGTCCTCACCGCCGTCGATCGCTAGCGTCGTCCCCTAGCCGGCACCGTACAACCTCGGTGAGCCTCTTCTTTTTTATAAAAAAACTTAGTTTTATGTGATGAACTTGAATATTAATTAAGTTGGTCACTCATATATCCATGATGTTGTGTACTTAATGATTTTTGATATACATATAAAATGCAGATGAGTCGACAATGGATGTACGGTGACCGGGTCCATCCCGAGTTCATTACTGGCATGCATTATTTTCTCAACGTGGCTGAGGCAAACAGGCAGTCGAATGGTTTCATGTATTGTCCATGTAGTTCCTGTAAGAATATGAAGGATTACTCTACCTCGAAGACCCTTCACGTCCACCTGCTGGAGAATGGTTTCATGCCCAGCTATAATTGTTGGACCAAGCACGGAGAAAGAGGGGTTATATTGGAAGACAACGAAGAAGAAGAGGATAGTGACAACTATCCCTTATTCACCGAAGACGGTGGTAGTAGAATGGGGAAGACGAAGCTGAAGAAGAGCTCATTTTCGATGAGCCGATTTTTGATGACCCGGATGACGATTTGGGTCGGGCCATTCTTGATGCGAAGATGAACTGCGGAAATGAAAAGGAGAGGTTGAAGTTGGAGAAAATGTTAGAGGATCACAACAAACTGTTGTACCCAAATTGCGAAAATGGTCGGAAAAAGCTGGGTACCACGCTGGAATTGCTGCAGTGGAAGGCGAGAGAATGGTACTTCGACAAGGGATTTGAAAAGTTGCTGAAAATAATAAAGAAGATGCTTCCGGGGGAGAACGTGTTGCCCTCTAGCACGTACGAAGCAAAGAAGGTTGTCTGCCCTCTAGGATTAGATGTGCGAGAAGATACATGCATGCATCAATGACTGCATCCTCTACCGCGGGGAGTACGAGAATTTGAATGCATGCCCGGTATGTAGTGCATTGAGGTATAAGATCGAGGCGAGATGACCCTGGCGATGTTGAGGGTGAGTCCACCCCCGGGAAGAGGGTTCCTGCGAAGGTGATGTGGTATGCTCCTATAATACCACGGTTGAAACGTTTGTTCCGGAACAAAGAGCATGCCAAGTTGTTGCGATGGCACAAAGAGGACCGTAAGAAAGATGTGATGCTTGAGACACCCCGCTGACGGGTCGCGGTGGAGAAAAATCGACAGAGAGTTCAAGTCATTTTCAGATGACGCAAGGAACTTAAGATTTGGTCTAAGTACGAGATGGCTTTAATCCTTTCGGGGAGCAGAGCTCCGGTCATAGCACCTGGCCGGTGACTCTATGTATCTATAACCTTCCTCCTTGGTTGTGCATGAAGCGGAAGTTCATTATGATGCCGAGTGCTCATCCGGGGCCCGAAGCAACCCGGCAACGACATTGATGTGTACCTGAGGCCATTGGTTGAAGAACTTTTAGAGTTGTGGCGTGACGAAGGTGTACCTGTGTGGGATGAGCACGAACAAAAGGAATTTAACCTACGAGCGTTGTTATTTGTAACCATCAATGATTGGCCTGCTCTTGGTAACATTTCAGGGCAGTCAAACAAGGGATACAATGCATGCACACCTTGTTTAGGTGAGACTGATAGTATTTATTTGGGAAACAAGAATGTGTACCGGGGCATCGTCGATTTCTTCCAAAACAACATCACGTAAGAAAGAGAGGAAAGCATTTCGGAGGTGAGGCGAGATAACCGAACCAAGCCTACCCGCCCTAATGGGGAAGTTATATATGATATGGTCAAGGATTTAGAAGTGATCTTTGGAAAGGGTCCCGGCGGACAATCTGTTCCGCATGATGTTGACGGACACGTACCCATGTGGAAGAAGAAGTCGATATTTTGGGAGCTACCCTACTTGGAAATTCTTAGAGGTTCACTCTGCAATCGACGTGATGCACGTGACGAAAAATCTTTGCGTGAACCTGCTAAACTTCTTGGGCGTGTATGGGAAGACAAAAGATACACCGGATGCACGGCAGGACCAGCAAAGTATCCACGAAGGAAACAACCTGAATCCGGAGAAGTATCAAGGTCCTGCCGGCTATGCTCTTACCAAAGAAGAGAAGGAGATCTTTTTGAAGTCCTGAGTAGCATCAAGGTCCCGTCTGGCTTCTCGTCGAATATAAAGGGAATAATAAACATGTCGGAGAAAAAGTTTCAAAACCTAAAGTCTCATGACTGCCACGTGATTATGACACAATTACTTCCGGTTGCATTGAGGGGGCTTCTGCCGGAAAATGTTCGAGTACCCATTGTGAAGCTATGTGCGTTCCTCAATGCAATTTCTCGAGAAGGTGATCAATCCACTTACTCTACAAAATTTACGAAGGATGTGGTCCAATGTCTAGTCGGCTTCGAGTTGGTGTTCCCACCATCCTTCTTCAATATTATGACACATCTCCTAGTTCACCTGGTCGAAGAGATTGGCGTTCTCGGTCCTGTATTTCTACACAACATGTTCCCCTTTGAGAGATTCATGGGAGTCTTAAAGAAGTACGTTCATAACCGTGCTAGGCCGGAAGGAAGCATCTCCAAGGGCTATGGAACGAGAGGAGGTCATTGAGTTTTGTGTTGACTTTATTCCTGACCTTAAGCCGATCGGTGTTCCTGAATCGCGCTATGAGGGGAGAGCTAGCGTGGAAAAGGCACGCTAGGAAAGAAATCAGCAACGTGTATGGACGGACATTCTTTCACTCAAGCACACTACACAGTTCTACTTAATTCCATCTTGGTGGCTCCGTACAAAGAGGAACACAAGGAGATCTTACGCTCTAAATACCCGGAGCAACGTGAAGATTGGATTGATGGAGAACACATGAAGACTTTCGGCGGTTGGTTGCAAACACGTCTCATGAATGTCACCGATGACGAGCAGCTGTACTTGTTGGCCAAGCAACCATCTTCTACTATATCGACTTTTCAAGGGTACGAGATTAATGGGAACACATTTTACACTTTCGCCCAAGACAAAAAGAGCACCAACCAAAACAGTGGTGTCCGCTTTGATGCGAGAAGATGGCAATGGGAACAAGGTCACATATTATGGGTACATAGAGGAGATATGGGAACTTGACTATGGACCTAATTTCAAGGTCCCTTTGTTCCGGTGTAAATGGTTCAACTCGAAAGACGGGGTACAGGTAGACCCGCAGTACGGAATGACTACAGTGGATTTCAAGAATCTTGGGTACGACACCGAACCATTCGTCCTAGCCGGTGAAGTGGCTCAGGTTTTTTATGTGAAGGATATGTCTAGCAAACCGAAAAAAAGAAAAGAAAGGCAAGAGGACACATCATACGATGAGCCAAAGCGGCACATAGTTCTTTCAGGAAAAAGAAACATCGTGGGAGTAGAGGACAAGACAGACATGTCAGAAGATTATAATAAGTTTGACGATATTCCACCCTTCAAGGTAAAAATTGACCCAAGCATCATCTTAAACAATGAAGATTGTCCATGGTTGCGTCGCAGTAAGAAGAAAGGGAAACGAGCGAAGAAAACTCAGAAGACTAGCTAGCTACATATAGGGATCATAACTTGTGTATCTCAATATGGAAATCACTTTTGTGTAATGATGTTACTGTATGTAAGATATTAACAATGGAGATGGTTGGCTTGTTTTACTAGTTAAGTCACGGGCTTGCAGGGAACCGTTACTAAGGCGTGACCACGTGTCCGAATATGCCATCGACAGGGCATGTGCACTACAGGGCTATATCTCGATCGAAGTGCCGCCTTACGCGGAGATTTCCAACCGCTTTCCCGCAACATTGCTAGAGGTACGATGGAGTCCTTATCCACCGACGGGCGTCGTGCAGCTACAAACTTTATCTCACGAGGCGGAACGTCCTTATCTGCCGACGCTTTAGCACCGGTTGCACACCAACCGGTACTAAAGGTTACCCACGCGTCCTTATCCCACCCGACAGGGCGTCGTGCGCTACATACTTTATCTCATCGAGCAGGGCGTCCTTATCCTGCCGACAGCTTTAGTACCGGTTGCACCCACCAACCGGTACTAAAGGTTACCCACGCGTCCTTATCCCACCGACGGGCGTCGTGCGCTACATACTTTATCTCATCGAGCAGGGCGTCCTTATCCTCGCCGACAGCTTTAGTACCGGTTGCACCCACCAACCGGTACTAAAGGTTTGCCTCTGTCTTCCCGCCTATTTTCTTCCCACGCTTTTCACCGGTTCCCGCCTTTGTCTTCCCGCCATTTTTTCACTATATATATGTAGGCTTGGCCACCATTTACATATCACATCTAGACTCATATCTCGCAAACCTCTTCATTCTCTCCCATGGCTTCCATCGCATCTCTAACCCCCGGGAGGCGGAGGCGCTTTGCGCCTCGAACTACCCCTGCCCGCCGGGCTACCGCGTCCCGACCGGCTGGTTGCTAAGCGTCGGAGGCGTACCGGTCCCTCCGGTCCCTCTAGGTGTGGCGCGCGAGATGGCCATCACGAACCACTACTACTTCGAGCTCACGCCGAGCAGCGGAGGAATCCCCAGTGGCATCCCGACTACGGCCCGACTTGGGAAAGCTTCTTCATCAATCGGCGTGAGAGGGCGCTTTCCGAGCATGAGGAGGGCGGTCCGCCTCCTTCGAACTTCAACGAGGCCGGCCGTCGGGCTGTGGTGGCGCGGCCGGACTCTCCAGGGCGTCATGGCCTACCGTGGCCCCCGCCTGCGCTACCCTCAGTCCCAGCCCACGCGTGCTCACCCGCCGACCGGAGAGTACCGCGACCCCGATGCCAGCGACGATGATGACGGCGACTACGACGACTACAGTGGCGACTACTACAGGGCTAGGCACGAGTATGACCGAATGACTCCAACGGTAGAATTTGGCCATGTATCTTTAATTTTCGGTTAAGCTATGTATTTTAATTCGAGTTCAATCGTAATAAAATTTTATTCCCGCCCTTTCTTTCCCGCCTTTTTCCGTCGTACGTGGCGGGAAAGTTTCCGCAGCGGACGGCGTCGTGGCAAGAGTAAAGAATAGAAATAGATAATATATAGAAAAGAATTAGAAAATATATAGAAAAGAAATATAAAAAAGGATATAGAAAACAAATAGAAAAGAAAACAAACGGAAATAGAAAAAGAAATAGAAAAGAAATAGAGAAGAAAAGAAACAGAAAATAAAAAGAAAAGAAAAGAAACACAAAAGAAAAGAAAAAAACAGAAAAGAAAAGAAAAGAAAGAAGAAACAGAAAACAAAATAAATAGAAAAGAAATATAAAAGAAATATAAAAAAGGATATAGAAAAGAAATAGAAAAGAAAAAAACGGAAATAGAAAGAAATAGAAAATAGAAAAGAAATAGAAAATGAAAAGAAATAGAAAATAAAAAGAAAAGAAACACAAACAGAAAAGAAAAGGAAACAGAAAAGAAAGAAAAACAGAAAATAAAAAGAAATAGAAAAGAAACAGACAAAAGAAAAGAAAACAGTAAAAGAAAAAAGAAAACAAAAAAAAACTTTGAGTACCGGTTGGTACCACCAACCGGTACGAAGGTCTTTCGTACCGGTTGGTGGTACCAACCGGTACCTAAGGGTCTTCTCCTCGTTTACACTTAGCGCGCGGGCCAAAAATCCCCAAATCGCCCGCATTTCTTCAGACGCACACGCGCGCGCCGTCCGTCGCCGTCGCGCACCACGGCGTCGCCGCCGTCCTTCGTGACCGCCAAGCCGCACCACGCCGTCGCCGTCGCCGTCACCGGCCGCTCCCCCTACGCCGGCAACCAGCGGTACGTCTCCCGCCTCCTCCCTCTCCTCCTCTGACATCGCCTCCCTCCCCTCCTCTGGTAGTGCCTCCCGCCGCTGCGGCTGCCGCCGCCTTCGCCGCAGCAACCGCCGCCTCGCCTCCCTGGGCTTCAACCGCCGCCTACGCCACGCAGCAACGGAGGACGCGCGCGTCTGCGGGCATGGCGCGTGCCGGCGCCCTCTCAACCGCGGCCGCGCACCACGTATTCGACGAAATGCCGCTCGGCTCCAGGGACGCGGACGGCCATGCCGCTCGGCTCGGCGTCTGCCGCGGCACGCGTCGCGGGCACGGCCATGTCGCTGGAGCTGTCGGACGACGCGGGGCTGCAGGTCGGCGAGAGTTCGCCGGGGGCGAGGAGGCTCCTGCGGCAGAGCGGGCAGGTGGAGTGGTACTCCGTGGCAGGCCGTTCCAGAGCTCCGCGTCGGCGTTCATGGGGCCGGCCCTCTTTTCAGTTTCTGCTGTTCGTCGCTGTCACACGGGTCCGACTTCCGACGAGCGCCATCGCCTCCACAGTGCACCAAATCCATCCTTTCCCCTTCCTTTACAATCTCGGCATGTTCTTCTTGCTCAAATCTTCGAGATACCCTCGTAACTCTGCCCAGATTCGTCGCCATCGTCGCTTTAAATTTCGTGCAGGAATGCATCTACAGGAATCCGCAGCTGTCACGTTTTTCAGATTTCAGTGTCTAATTCAGTTAACTGCGCTGCATAGCTTACTTTGTCCGAAGTCCATACCTTATCAAATTCTGCACCGTACGACTCTGGTTTTGTTCCTTTCATTGCACAGCACATTGTAGTGTTTTACTTACAACACCTTTTTATTTTGATTTAAAAACCAACTTTATGAATTCCAAATCTGACATATGATATATCCAAATTGATCAGCTTTTCATGCTCTATCCAACTACGAACTTAGTTTTGGGTTTTGATTAACTAAAATTTGAACAAAATTAAAATCCGAATTAATTTGAGTAATATGGCATAATTCATAACTTCAATTCTACAATTCCAAATGCTACAAACTTTATGTCTATTCTCACCAGAAAAGTGAGAGGATTTCAAATCTTGCATTCTCATGCATCATTGGCATCATCTCTGAATTATCCAAAATAAAACTTGCAAAGTGAGAGGGTTTCTGGTCCGTTAGGGTTTTTTTGCTTTCTTCATTTCAATTGTTATCCATCTAGCAATCTGTTATATGATCATGACATGATGAATGAAATACAATTGCTTTCTTAATTTCGCAGTGACATTGAGGTATGGAGGACGGCACCTTCGTCCGAGATGAGGAGGGGAAAGAAGCGGTGCAGCGATTGATCTATGAGAGTGCCCGTGGTCCGGAACCCGACGATGGAGATGACAACGAGTACCCCGACTTTCTGAATGATTTTGGCGAGGGACTTGAGTCTGAACAAGTTAGAAAAGACAATGAAGTGTCCATCACAAACTCCGGCGAGGTGTATATCTATGTATCAATTAGTCTGTGTTCATCCCTAGATGCATTCATTTATTTGTATTGCACTTATTAACGAATAATTTTTTCTTTTAGCCTTCTGGATCATCGAGCAAGTCTGTTAGAACAAAATGAGGCCCGACGCGGGTGCTAAAGTGCGAGGGCAGGTTAGCCCTCACGGCATTCAAGGCTAATGGTGAACCAGTGGAGCCCAAGGAGTTTTGCCGCAAATTTACAAGTCAATCCGGAGTTATTGTTAGGGACCATGTACCGATCAGCATTCAAGAGTGGCATAAGCCGAAGAACCCGGAGAGTGGTGCTAGTTATGTCAACGACGCGATGAAAAAATTTCTTTGGGACACGCTCATGACAAAGTTCAGCCTACCGGAAGACATGACGGAAGGCCGGAAGAATAAAGTCAAGGAATGGACATGGAAGAAGATGGCCATACAATTCCGGACCTTCAAGAAAAATTTATGGGACAAATATAAGAATGAAGATCCAGTATTCGATGATAATCTAGTGAAGATAAAAGATCACTGGGCCGCATTTAAGGAGTATAAGCAATCGTCTACTTTTGTGTCCCGATCGAAGAAAAATACCGAAAATGCTGCAAAGAAGAAACTTCCGCATCATTTGGGGTCGGTGGCTACAAGAGTGCCATTCCGAAGTGGACAGCATTTGAGAATAAACTGATGGATCATGGAATCACTCCACAGACATGGGACTGGCCCGAACGGTCCAAGTTATGGTTGTTCGCTCATGGGGCAGGGTTGGACCCAAAGACAGGGTTGATCATTGCGAAGGGAAAATGGAAGGAAAAAAATTGAGGCAATTGTACCGAAGCTTGTAGATGCAATTGACAAGGTCGAAAGGGAGAGTACATTCCCGATCGAGAGAATGACGAGCCGACACTCGCTCCGGGGAACCCCGAACATGTTGGACGGGTACGAGCTCGCCCGGGTCTCACCATGAAGGAAGCGTGGCCGGACAGCGCCGACACTTATAGAAGCCGTTCGCGAAAGAAGAAGAAGGACGCCGACATTGTAACGGAGTTGTTATCTAGGGTGGAGGCTCTTGAGAGAAATCGAGAGGGCACCCGATCAGCCGCTGTTTCTACAGGATCCACAAGCCGATGCTGCCCCATCTCAGCGAAGAAGCAGTGTCGGTTCCTCGCATCTTGACGGATGTGGAGGAAGCTACCCCGTGGATTATGTCACGGAGAAGACAGATTGCGAGCTACATATGTTAATCAGGACCGCGTCTGTTAAGGTGGTGGTCGGCTATGTGTACCCAAGTGAAGATGGAGCAATGCACCATCATATGCCCATTCCACCTGGTTGTGTTCGTGTCGGGGTGGATGAAGTTGTTTCGGGTTTTGAAAAAGTGGAGCTTGATATTCCTAGAGGTGAAGATGAGAGGACACTGGCCGATGTCAAGCACGGTTTCGCCCTATGGCCGAAGAAGTACGTCGTCCTTTTGCAAAGGCCACCGACTCCTACACATGAGCAGCAAATGCCATCGACTCCTCCTCGGTGGCAGTCCCGGTGAGCAGCCAAGTCCACACCTACCCGAGAGGGACCCCAGCGTGAGTCCACCATCTCGAGATCCTCCGCGTAAGACAGGCGTCCGTTAAGCGGAACGGTACGCCGCCTAGGAAGAAAGCTAGAAAGGAGAAAAAACTGCCGCCTACTCGAGAAGTTACCTTGGGAAAAACTCCGGAGGAAAACGCGGAGGCCGTTCAGGCCGAGGTGAAGAAATTTTTGCACCGAAAGTGCCGGAGATACCTTTCGAGAAGACACTAGATCGGGAGAAAGTTGTGCGTACCGTTGACAATCTATATGACCCCGTACCATCGCCGCCATCCGACTATGTGCGTTCTATTGAAAGGTCGTATGACAAGATGATCGAGGCGACAAAACCCGTTCAATCGGGTATCGGGGAGATAAAAGGGATACACCAAGTCTACCAGCTCGGACAACAACCCGTTCAATCGGTCGACCCTCTCAAGGTGTTTGACGGGAAGACCGTTCAAAGTTCTCGACAAGACGGAACTGATTACGCCTTAGCTGAACGAGCATATCAGTTTGTTCAAGGGAAAGATTTGGTCGAGAATGTCGGGAAGGTACCAACAAGTATGCGTAACTTGCATTCGTGGTACCTTAAGGCCTCAAAGGAAGGGATCGAGACTATCATGGTGCGAGTTAGGGAAGAGCACTACTTCCGGGAGTACTGTGTGAACGTTGACTTCGCCGAACTCTTTCGGTTATACAATCTCCGGGCCCTCGACAAATCAATCATCAGTTGCTATTGTCCGTAAGTGATTTATTTATTTAATTTGAGAAGTCGTTCATTGTCCGCAGATTATAATCTTTTGTGCGCTATATTATGCAGATCGAAGATGCTCGAATGCAAAAGGGACGATATCACAGACATTGGGTTCATTGACCCGAACACAATGCATGTCAAAACCATAGACAATCCCCTCTATAACAAGGATACACCGCAGACTTTGCTAAGGTTTTTGAACCGACAACGTGACAAAAAGCTAATACTTTGGCCTTACAACTTCGAGTGAGTCTTACTCGTCTTATAACACATTATATTTTGCTCACCGTATGTCAAAATTTTAACTAATGACTACATATTGAAACGTGCGTAGGTTTCACTTTATTCTTCTCGTCATCAATTTGGAAATTGGAGAAGTTGAAGTCTTGGACTCACTAAGCAAAGAAAAGGATCTATACGTGTCTTGTTTTTTAATGCTCAGAAGGTAATTTTAATTCTTATCGGTTTGTTTCGTTAATTTCCTGCTTTGAACTAATTGATGACTCTTTTATGCATTTTCTTTTGTCGAGCAGCGTATGGCAAACTTTCATCAAGGAAGATACGTCCCGTGAATGGCCACCGAAGCTGCGATGGCGTGCGAAAGTAAGTAGTACTACTTAGGTCCACACACCTTTCAATTATCATACTTGACTATTGTTTGATTGAATTATATTCTTGTAAAGAAATGCCCGCAACAACCTCCGGGACCGATCTCTGTGGATTCTTCGTTTGCGAGTACATCCGCAGAATTGTCAACGAGAGAACGAATAATGAAAGAAATAAAGAGGTACAAAAACAATCTTCACAAATTTGTTTTGTTATCATAAGTTGTGCTGAGTTTCAGTAATAGTTGTTTCATGTATTCATTTGTATCTTATTCTTTTATAGTTGGCAAGAAAGCGGAACAAGCTCTCAATCGATGACCGCTTCATAGCAATAGGCGAGGAATTGGCGGGATTTTTCCTTCGGGACGTCATACCACAACTCGCAGAGCACCACTATGAATGAAGATGTACATGTTACATATATGTTGACTCGAAGAGTACCACTATGCTACATGTAATAGACATATATAGAGTACGCCTCGGAGAGCACCACTATGCATGAAGATCGATCTTCATGCATAGCTACTTAATTTGCGATCTTATGCAATAACATGTGTGTTATATTATATGCACCAACTTGCTATGCATCATCTTGATCTTCATGTACTACCTAAACCCAAACGCGTTTCTGGTGCATCGACGCGATATGAAACAAACCGATATCCCTAAACCTCTCCAAAACCCTAAAAAGCCAATTCTCTGCCGCGGCAGAGATTTGGGCAAATTCCCTGCCGCGGGGGGAACCTTTGGTACCGGTTCGTATTACCAACCGGTACCAAAGATCCTTAGCCCTGAGCTCTCCTGGTGGCCCACGTGGAGGCCCGTTTTATACCGGTTCGTAAGCAACCGGTACGAAAGGGGGGGCTTTAGTGCCGAATAATTTGTACCGGTTGCAAAACCGGTACGAATGCCCCTCTGGAACCGGTACGCATGAGAGATTTTCTACAGTTCAGTCACGAGCCATGGCGAGGGCAAGAACAAGCCAAACGGTGGTGTGTTTAACAACTGGACTGTAGGTGTCGAGGTAGTCGAGGCCGTAGCGCTGGGTGAAGCCTTGAGCCACCAAACGAGCTTTGAATTTGTCGAGAGAACCGTCGGCCTTGTGCTTGACCTTGAAGACCCACCGAGAGCCAATGACATTGCGGCCTGGCGGAGGAGGCACCAACGTCCAGGTGCCCTTGTGCAGGAGAGCAGCATGCTCATCTTTCATAGCCTGGCGCTAGCGAGCATCAAAAAGGGCGCGGCGACAGGAGGCTGGCTCGGCCTCGGCCGCGAAGGCGCGGCGTTTCGGATCATACCGAATGGTCCCGTCAGTAGGGAAAAGAGGCTTGACGTTGGCAGTGTGTGAGCGCGTCATCATGGGGTGGCGAGGAGCGGGAGCATCGACCGTCGGAGAAGGTGCAGGCGGCGCAGAGCCTGCTGAGGACGGAGTCGCGGCAGAAGGCGAGGCCGTGCCGCGAGACATGTCACGGGCTGCCGCGGTAGGAGATAGGGGCGTGGTTCCGCGGCAGAGGGGCTCGACGGTGCGGAAGCTGAAGGTGTGTGCGGCACGCCCGAGCCGCTGTCACTGGAGGTATCGCCAATGGAACCTGCATCAAAGGAGCTGCTCGTGGCAGGGGTGTTAGCCAACAGGGTTAGATCATAGTTACGCATACGATCATCATGGATTACTGGTTCGGAGAGGGGAAATATGGTGGGTGTAGCAGGAGACAGTGGCCAAGAAACAGGAGTAGGATCAGCATATGGGAAGAGATTTTCATCAAATACCACGTCTCTAGAAACAAAAATGCAACCAGTACTTCTATCCAAGCATTTGTAACCCTTGTGTTGTTGACTGTAGCCGAGAAAGACGCAAAGGCGAGATCGAAAAGATAGCTTGCGATTGTTATAGGGTCTCAAATTGGACCAACACGCACATCCGAAAGCACGACGAAAAGAATAGTTTGGTCGTTCTTCGCGTAGACAAGCAAGAGGAGTAGAATTTTGCAAGTTTTGTGCAGGCATGCGATAAATTAGGTAGACCGCCGTAAGGAAAGCTTCATCCCAAAGCGAATAGGGAGAGAAGAATGTGCGAGGAGAGCAATGCCGGTCTCAACTATATGCATGTGTTTTCGTTCGGCGATGCCGTTTTGTTTGGATGTATGTGGGCATATGAGACGATGCTGAATGCCAATGCGGGAGAAGAAACGAGAGAGGCGCCGGTACTCGCTGCCGCCATCAGTCTGCACCATACGAATTTTGGTTTGCAACAAACGCTCAACATGAGTTTGAAAGTGATAGAAGGATTTCTCAACATCTGACTTGCGCTTAATAAGGTAAATCTAAGTATATCGACTAAAATCATCGACAAAACTGACATAATAACGAAAACCTCCCGTAGAAATATGAGCCGTCCCCCACACATCGGAGTGCACGAGCTCGAGAGTTGAACTAGTGACATGAGATGACCTAGCATACGACAACTGGTGCACCTTGGCACGATTGACATGAATCACAAACGGACGACTGCGACGGCAGTGCACAAGCAATTTTATTTGACCTAATGACTGACTCAATGACTTTATTTGAGGGGTGCCCTAATCTACGATGCCAGCTTTCTGCAGAGAGCGTGGAGCTGGTGAGACCAAGGCAACGCGGGGATGACGATGAGATGACGTTGCTTGGCACCGGGTAAAGACTATCCTGACATCTACCCCGAAGAAGAAGGGCCTTCCTTGCTTGATCCTTGATATAAAAATGGAAAGGGAAAATTTTAGCATAGGCATTATTGTCACGAAGAAGCTTGTGCACACAGAGCAGATTTTTAGACATGTTTGGAACGCCAAGAATATTGTTAAGAAGGAGAGGACGAGAAGAACCATTAATCTGGGAATGACCAGTATGACTAATTTGCAGACCTGCACCGTTGGCGACCTGCACGGAATCCTTTCCGTTGTAGCGTTCCTGGAAGCTGAGGCGGTCCAGATCGGCCGTCAGGTGGTCCGTCGCGCCGGAGTCGAAGTACCAGTTGCTTTCGTTGGTGTTGTTGGCATGGGCGACGTTGGCGTTGCGTGGGCGCGGCTCGTCCGGCTGGAAGGCGTGGTTGAAGCGGTTGCGGCAGCGGAGGGCGTCGTGGCCGTATTTGCCACACAACTGGCAAATTGGGCGAGGGCCTCCGCCTCCATTGCGGCCACCTCCATTGGGGTTGCCGCGTCCGCGTCCTCCGCCATTGCCTCCATGGCGTCGGCCGCGATCGCCTTGTCCTCCTCCATTGTGACGGCCATCGCCACCACGGTGACCACCTCCATGGCCTCCGTTGCGGTGACGTGTGTCAGCAGCATTATTGGCAGAAGGATGGATCTCTCCAAGGGTAGCCTGCTGCTCAATACGCATCTCGGCACTAAGAAGGTATGCATAAAAACTATTGAGAGTCACCCGGTGTCACGTGAAGTGATGGAGGCGACGAGGGGCTCATATTCCAGACCCAGTCCGGAGAGGATGTAGCCGAGGATCTCTCTGTCGGTGAGAGGCTTCCCAGCTGAAGCCATGGCGTCGACGTAGCCTTTCATCCGGTTGAAGTACTCGGACGCCGTCATGTCCTTCTTCTTGAAGTTGGAGAGCTGGCAACGCAGCTGCATCACCCTGGCCCGGTTCTGCGAGCCGAACATGGCGTGGAGTGCCTCCCACACGCCGGTCGACGTGGTGATCCTCGTCAGCTGGCCGACGATGTCCTCGGTCATGGAGCCGAGGAGGGCGATGAGCACCAGCTGATCATGCTGGTACCACCGGTGAAACTCCGGGTTTGCCGCCTCTTTGGCATTGGTGCCGGTGCCCTCTGTGATCGTGGGCGGAGGCGCTGGGTTCGGTCCGTCGACGTAGCCATACAGATGGGCTGCGCGCAGGGCTGAGGCCGCCTGGGTCTTCCACAGCAGGAAGTTGTCACGGTTCAAGCGAATGGTGATGAGGCTGGTGATGGAGTGGATGGTGACATTGGTGGTGTTGGAGCTCGACCCGACATCGGTGGTGTTGGTTCCAGTCATGGTGGCGGCGGGAGCGGATCAGGCTCTGATACCAAGTGAAGATATGTGTTTTGCCGTTGTAAATACCCACCGGCCATCCTCTCTATATATATGCCTCAAGGGTGAGGAGATAAGTACAGACTAGCTAGTTGTCCGTGCTTCGCTACGGAACCATAAGTTGAATCGACTTTAAAAAAAGATTAGAAATTTGTGACTAATATACATGCTCTATTAAAGATGTGGTAGAATGGATGTTATTTGTATGGAGACAACCTACCTAAATTTATTTATGATGATAATAAGCTGATCAATTGATGATAGATTGTTTTTTTTTTAGAAAATTGATGATAGATTGTTGCTTTGCTCTATTCTGCATGTTACTAAATATAAACCTAACAACGCTTATTACAACTTACAACTTGCACTCGTATGAGTTAATCTTTAAAATATAGAGGAAGTAGGTGATCACTTTCTCTATCTCCTTTCATTTTCCGTACCCATGGAATGATGGAAACACCGGAGGAGGTGGCGTAGTGAGCTAGAAATCTTGGGTTGACGACCTAATCTGTGCACTATTTGATTCGCTTATCGGCAGCACTCGATACCCAGAGGGTTGATCGCATATGCAAGGCATGCAGCACGTAGGATGTTTGTAAAGACTTGCACTTTGTACTACTACATGAAAAATGACTCGTACGTGCCTTATGTGTTGTGTCGGAGACAGAAAAAAAAAGACTTGCAGCATTCCAACATTCCGTTGTATCTAGCCCTGCTGATCCTCGATTCGCCTCGCCGTGCCAGGAGCACACGTTCAGAGGAGAGAGAGATAATATACTTCGGATACCTCGCTAACGCGCACCCTTGCTTGTCGCGCGTTACAATGACGACTGACGTCCTTTTCTGTTCCATGCGAAGAGCCATGGTTGTGCTCATGTCGAGCTCGAAGCGAGACAGTCGACTGCTGCTGCTCGTAGACACGATGTCTACGCCTCAAGTGGCGTTGGTGACCATTATGTCAGCGAGCAGAAGAACGAAGCACAACTCTATCCACACTATGGCCATGTTGGCTGAGTTGACCGCGTTCACGCAGCCGGCGACTGGCCCGTCCGAGGTTTCGCCTCTCCTTGTTTCAGGTTCCTCCTCAATCGCATGTGTATGTACAGGCAAGCAGGGGCGCGGTAGCTAGGAAACGTGTCCGCTACAAAATTCTAAACACATTTAAAGAAGGTTAAATTCTATTCGATCCGTAAGAAGACCGATCTGATCGTACGAAGGGATGAATCGATTTTGTTTTAAAATTTTATAACTTTGAACATTTTTAGATCTGAACTATTTTGAAAATTAAACAATTTTCGTATTTGAACTTTTAAAAAAATTAAAGGGTTTATAAATCTGATTTTTTTATTTTGAACATTTTCCAAAATTGAACAATTTTGAGATCTGAACATATTTTCAAATCTGAACAGTTTAAATTTGAACAGTTTTCAAATTTAAATATTTATTTTGAAATCTGATTTTTGTCAACAAAAAAACACCAGAATTCAAGTTCGGTCATTCTTATTTTGAAATATGTTGTTTTTTCCCAAAACAAAACCAGAAAAACCGGAGCACAAAGATTGAATCCATCGATGGAATAGCAACTGAACACAGCTCGTGCGACCGCGGAGTTGAATGGGCCCGGCCCAGGTTCTATTTCCTTTAGCGATAGGAGTCTGTTCAACCGCTTCAACCTTCAAGCGATCGATAGGAGCACCTAAGGATATAAATGGTACGGATAATTTCCGCTCCGAATCCGCATCCATATCCGTTTTTGAGGATATGGTATGTATTTTTAGAAATCCGCCGGATATGGATACTGATGCGGATAGTGATCAAGCGGATATCCGGCGGATATGGTAGAGGATATGGTATTGATACTATCCGACGGATACGGATTATCCACTATTTTTTGTGGATTATCCGAGGTCTGCAAAGAGGATAATCCGAGAAAATTAGCCCAACCCTAAATATTTAGACAATATAGTTAGTTCATCGGCCATAATATGTATGCTATTAGTACACAAATTGCTTTGTTGTACAAAATAGTGTGTACAAATTACAAGAATATTTTACATAGAAAAGCATACTTCTGTTTTTTTATGTGTATATTTTCTTAATAATCTGTTTCCGATCCGAGTTCGGTCCGAATCCGCTCCATATCCGTAATCCGATATAATCCGCATCCGAATCCGCATCCGACCATTATCCTCTCTGATCCGAATCCGTTAAAAAAATAGGATATGGTAAGAGCAATATCCGATCCGATCCAATCCGTTTACATCCCTAGGAGCACCCGAACTGGAAGGATCCTTTTAATAGCTTGTTATTTGGGCTGGTTTTATCCTGGGCTTGTGTGCTCTTTGCATGCGCCAAGACACTGCCCATGGGGCCTGCCGGCGAGTCCAGCAAGACGACTTCGTTTCTCCATCCGGCAGCTGCCCAGGTCGAGATGGCGGAGCAGCAAGGAGAGGACGTGGAGATTGTGGTCTCGGCGCGGCAAGCGGATCATCAGCCACCGGACGACGGCTCCATGAAGATCTCCCCGGTACCACGAGTTGTTGAGGCCGGCGAGGACGTCCGGACGATATGCGACCCGCTCCCTGTGCTCGCCGACTATGCTCTGGCCGGCGAGCTCCCCGCGTCGCCTCTGCCGGAGATGCCCAAGGGGAGTGGGCCTGGCGGAGAGTCTAGAAATCCGCAGGAGACACCTCATCAACCGTTGTTGCTCATTCTAGATCAAGAGTTGAAGAGTTTTTTCCAGAAACATGCCGATTTCGTCCGTAATGGGAAGTGGGAGTGTGAATCTATTTTTGGTGAGTTCCGTGACATGAGCACCCGTCTAATTGACTACAGACTCGGTGTTTTACGCCGTGAAATGGAGGCCGCCATGGCCACCGCACTGGCGGCAGCAACTCCTGCGCCGGGCGCGGTGGGGATGAAGCGCTACCCGCTCCTGACGCCTGACAACATTGCCGAGCACATCACAGAAGCGGAGAAGCGCGCCAAGCTGGAGAAGAGTATGCTGAACATGGATGATCACGGGCTGCAAGCTCTAAACGATATCTTCCGGGTACGCAAGATTATGAATCTCAACACAAAGTACGAAAAGGACAAGGCAATGCTTGCCAACCTGAAAGCTGAGTTTCTAGACAAGGCCGCTGCCTTACAGATGGGAACAATGACTGAGTTGCATGCTATCTTATACGAGTATTAGAGTTAGTATTTGTTAGATTTAATCTTGTTACAAATTCGGTTTAGGTTATTTCCTTTATACTGTCACGTTAGTTTTATTCCAAGTAGAGTCCAAGTCATGGACGAGTGGTCGCATGGATCCTAGTTCTAGTACATGCAAACTACATGGGCCAGAAGTGTGCTACGTTCACGCTGCGGCCAGGTCTTAGTTGTTAAGATTTGTACCGAGTCCTCCGGCACGTTTCATTGCACGTGGGATGGCACGCGCTCTAAGTGGATCGTGGCGGATTTAGTGTTCTAAGTCGATGGAATAAAAGGAAGAGATCAGAAAAGACGCTGGATTAGCGCATCGCCAAAACCTGCCCCCTCTCTGTTTCCTGTTCGTCTGTGTTCTTCAGTTTTGAAACTGAATCCACCATCGCGTGCGTGTGTGAGTTGATCTGGGGCTGATCCAACAGTATTGTGCTTATTTTGCAGCTCATTACCATCATGCTAGGATGGATGACTGTTATGCCATTAGTTGTCTTGCATGGAATGCTTACTAGTGGTATGTATCGGTACTTGAATCTATTCTTGCTTTCCTTCCAGGATATACATGTGTACTGTCACGAGTCTGATTGCATGTCGTAGCCGTTGAATTGCTCATTCAGTTTACTCACTTCTGTTTACTCTGTTTCCTCTTTTCCGTTGGAGTGCGATTTTTCGCCTAGAGACGAAATCATGTGAGTTTAGCATGTTTTCCATCAGTTGTCGGTGTTCAGTGCTGTTACATAACATGTTCTTGCAGGTTTTTCTTGTGTTGCTGATCAAAGAGAAGATATAGATTGATTCGTTCTCTCTTGCTTCAGCTCTGCGTTTCTGCTGTTTGCGACCAAACAATTCGTCCCACATCTTTATGTACCCAATCTTTGTTGAGTACACAACTGAAATCGATTTTGTTGGGAACAATGACTGGGTTGCATGCTATCTTATACAAGTATTAGAGTTAGTATTGTGCTTATTTTGCAGCTCACTACCATCATGCTAGGATGGATGACTATATGCCATTAGTTGTCTTGCATGGAATGCTTACTAGTGGTATGTATCGGTACTTGAATCTAGTCTAGCCTTGCTTTCATTCCAGGATATGTATGTGTATTTGTCATCAGTCTGGTCGCATGTCCTAGCTGTTGATTCAGTTTTTTCACTTCTGTTTACTCTGTTTCCTCTGTTCCATCCGAGTGGGATTTGTTGCTTAGAGGCGAAATCATGTGAGTGTAGCATGTTTTCCATCATTTGTTGGTGTTCCCGAGCCTGATTATGCGTTGTGTACATGGTGCCGCCCTCTTTTGTAGCGATTTTTTTTTGAAAAGGGGGCAAAAGCCTTGCTCTATTTCATAAATCCGTCCAGAAGAAGAGATTTTACAAAAATCCCGGTGACAACCCGGTTACAAAGAATACTACTCTTGCATCATCAAATTACTCATACATTTGTCTCTGGCAAACACCTAAAGATTCTAACTTAATCTTTTAGAAAATCACCGAGGGCCAGGGGCGAAGCCAAGAAAACCCTCCATTGGTGTCATTCTATCCATTGGCTTGGTCCCATCGAGCCAAGGTGCCTTCCAAAAGGGTGTCTTCTCCCTTCCCAAAGTAATAGTGGTGGAGGCATAGAAGAGGTACATATACGTATCATTGCAATAGTGGGTCTTTCCATTCTTGCCAAGGCCACCTCAACCGCAGCGCTCTAACGAACAATTCACTATTAAGAACACCGAGGCCTCAAAGGTTTTTAGGCCTACAAACAACATCCCAATTAACCTTGCATTGGCCACCGGAGACCTTGTCGGTGCCCGCCCATAAAAAAGCCCTCTCAATTTTCTTCATGTTGAGCATGGAGCCGGAAAAGGACAACCGGGGTCAAATGGTAGATGGATTTTGAAGCTAGGATGGACTTGACAAGCGTGGTGCCGCCCGCCATCGTGAAAAATTTCCCATTCCAAGTGAGGATATTCCCGGCCATTTTATCCTCAAGAGGTTGGAAGTCCATCCCCGGAGACATCCAACGAGAGAGGGAAGCCCAAGATACTTCAACGACAAAGTCGCTCTTAGGACAAGAATGCCATCAAGGATGCCACCAAGATCGATGGCCTCGTAACAGATAGGCACAACGAAGTTGTTATGGAAGTTAGTGCTAAGACCCGTGACCTCGCCTAACCCATGAAGGATGGATTCAAGATTTTGAATGTCTTGCCCGTAGGGTGCTAGAAAAATAGCCGCATCATCCCCATATAAGGAGGTCCTCAACATGGTGCCACATCTTCTAATCTTGTGAAGCAAACCATTGGCGGAAGCAGGCTCAAGGATTTCCGTACATGGGTCGATGGTGAGGAAGAAATGGAGAGGAGGGAAGCCACGCTTTTGAAGAAGATCAACAATATAGTCCCAACGCACCAAGTCGAAGACCTTCCAAATGTCAAGCTGGAAAAGTAAGGCCGATATTTTTCTTCTGTGGAGCCTAGTTGCAAGGTTTTTGACGTAGAGGAAGTTATCATGAATACTCCTTTTCTTAGAGCATCTCTATCGAGCCCGTATACTGAGCAAAACCGAAAAATAACTGCCCGTTTACGGGTTCGGTTCGAAAATCAGCGCAGGTCAATTACCGTAAAAGGGATGAAACCAAAAAAAATTACAGACCGAGCCCAAAAACCAAACTCTGCCCCCCCCCTACAATAGGGGTCGGAAAGTCGAACCGAAGGCTAACTCTGTATTCCTAGTGGCGTTTTGGCGGGCTGAAGCTTCAGCTCCGAATACTGCAGTTCCGCCGGAAGACTCCCGAAATAGGACCAAAATTCGGCAAAATCCGGTCGGAGGACCTGCGTTGCGAGCTCGGGGAAGGGAGAGCGGGCTGCCGGCCAGCCACGAGTTCGTCGGGCGCGGGCGGGGCAGCTCTGGAGGCGTGCGTGACGGGGCGGGGTCAAGCTCGCCGGGGCGGGGCCGGGTGACAAGGGATTAACTTATCAATGCCTATGGATTGTAGGCTAGGGTTTAGTTAGAAGTAGAGGGCAAGTAGATCTCGAAGGTTTCAGCCGAAAAGTACTCGACGAATATGAAAACTAGGGTTTGCAGACAATGATTCGATGATCTCCTCGTCCCTCGACTCCCCCTTTATATAAGAGGTGGAGCCGAGGGTTTCGTTTTGTACAAGTTACAGAGTTCGGGACGGTTTCTAACTCATCCCGCCAGATTTACCAACAACTCTTCCTATTACAATTCTACTTTCCTTAACATATCTTGGGCTCTCGAACCTTCTTATTCTTCGGGTAGTGGGCCTTCGACAAACCCCGGGTACTATCTTTGGCAGGCCCATTTGGGATGCCTATGTCAGTAGCCCCCGAGATTTTGCTTGAATCGCAGAATCGGTGGAAAATCTCCACTCGCTTATTCTTATTCCACAATGTAAACTTTTCTATATTTCTTTATATAAATTTCTATATTGTACAGGGATATTGGTAGTTGGGGCTAGTTCATCTGACGGATCAGTGTACTAGTTAACTGCTCTAGTGGCAATCCGCAAAAACCTACTTCAAAATCACGTCCCTGGACATGATCTCGGGATACTGGTGCAAACTTCGACGAGTGCCGCTTAAGGTCTTACCATTCCGTCGAGTCCCGAGTCAAATTTATCGAGTACCTAACGCGTCCGTTAGGATTTTTCTTCGTATCCGTTGATACGGATAAAAGTAGCAGCAGCGCAGTCTTTGGCGATGCCACGCCCGAGCAGAATGGATCCGGGGTCTTACCTTCGCAAATTTGCGGCATTCAGAAATTGATCGCAACTTTGGCGTTCTGAGAATATATTGTCGAGTGCTTTTCCGGCTGTTGGAATGGCACATTTTATCGAGTCAAATATGACTTATATTAATCTCCCGATGGGAGTATATGTAGAGTTAATTATAACTCGAAATATACTCTCTTGCTGTTCTGTCTTTCTTTCTTTTTCCTTTTTATATTTCATCGGGCACGCGAACAGCGTTCCCGATGGGAGTAGCCCCCGAGGCTACAACCAAGAACTTGTGCTTGGTTGTAGGCTCAACATTTTAGTCCACCTTGTCGCTATTTTGCCATTATCTCCCGATATTCTTTCTCTTCTTTTTTTTTTTATCTATCGGGTGCGCGAACAGCGCTCCCGATGGGAGTAGCCCCCGAGGCTACAGCCAAAAACTTGTGCTTGGTTGTAGGCTCCCACAATTTCTATATTTTCCATAGTCGAAACTTTACTTTTTTCGAAGTAGCCCCCGAGCATTTGGGCAAAAACTTGTTTCTGACCAAAGGCTCCCGAAGTATGCAAATAACTTATTCTGTCGCCATTCTCCTTTTATTTTTCTTGTCGACATATTTTCCCTTGTCAAATTTTCTTCAACTCTATTAATGGTCGAGTTTTTCCTGCCTTGTGGGTCCATCGTTCCCACCATGTTGACACGTCGTGCAAGTGGGGGACACACGTCCTCCGCTTTTTCTGGCGCACGTACGGTAACGCCTATCTCAGTAAAAATACTTTTTTGCCCTTGTATCTAGAAGATCTATTCTTACCACACGATTTCCTCATCCAACGGCACACTGCTTCACCCAATTCTTATATAAACCTGTCTTCAACCTCCGTTCATCCCCTCGCTTGCGCCGCTCACCTGTTCCTCTTCGCAAATCTTCCCCTGCGCCCAACTCTCTCTGATTTTCCGCACTCGCATACATTGCTCGCCCATTGCCATTGATGCCACCGCGTGCGCGTTTGACTCGCCACAGCACTCCGGAGTCCAAGATGGCCGCTGAAGATCTTGAGTGGGAGAGATCCAAAATCTCCAACCAAGATGTCAATATGCTGAAGAGGCTCGGCCTGATGAAGAAGGAAGACGCCATCCGCTTCCCAGCGAAGAAAGCTACCCCAAGCCTCCAATGGAGTATCGGGTTAGTTTCGTTGATCATCTCATCCGCGGCCTCTCTACCCCAATCCATGATTTCCTCCGCGGTCTTCTCTTTGTCTATGGGATTCAGCTGCACCAGCTGACCCCCAATTCCATCCTTCACATTTCTATTTTTATCACGCTTTGCGAATGCTTTCTTGGAGTCGCTCCCAATTGGGCTCTTTGGAAGCGCATTTTCTGCCTTCGCCGCAATGGCGCTCACAACGCCACCTACAACATAGGTGGCGTAGTTATCTGTGTCCGAACCGATGTCGATTATTTCGATGTCAAATTTCCCGACTCTGTCCAAGGATGGCGCAAAAGGTGGCTCTATATACACGAAGAAAGCGCCAATTCCGTGGAACACAACATAGTTCCTTTCGACGGAAACGCAAAAATTCAACGCCGCTACTCCTGGGACGCCGAAGCTTCCGAAGAAGAGAAAAAGGCGACGAAGCTCTTATGTCTCGTATTCATCAACTTCAAAATACTCGAGGCAAAGAGTTATCTCGGTGTCCAAATCACTGCCTATTTTCTTAGGATTAGAGTGCAGCCTCTTCGAGGCTCGCAAAAATCCTCTTTGGACGTACTCGGTGCCAATGACGCCAATAGGCTCTCCAATGATCTTTCCGTGAAGGACTTGGAGAAGCTTATTCGAAGAATTACCTCGCTGAGTAAGAGGGATCCTATTCCTTCCTCTTGTCGCGTGGAACCCTACAACTCCACCAATCCTCTCCCGAGGTATTTTGTCTTCTCGAATTTTATCTTGTTTTGAATTTTCCCCGCATCTCATTGCATTGATATCTCTCTATTTTTCCCTTTGTCGCTATTTTCTTGTAGAATCACCCTACTATGGCTTCCCTTCCTCCTCTTCCTGAGGATGGAGAAGTCGAAGAAATGGGCATTGTTACTGACGACAATCAAGAAGCTCCGTCCTTTGTGAATGATCCCGTGGATTCTCGAAAGTCTGCGGGATCTTCCGAGGACACCACGTCAATCCAATCTCCTCCTCCCGCTGTTTCCCCACAAAGGAAAAGGAAGAGGAACGATGTCGAAGATTCCGGCACTTCCAAAGCCGAAGAAGTTGTTCCTTCTCCTCCGAAGGCAACTTATGATCCTTATGTTGCATCCCTCGTCAGCTCGTAAGTTCCTCGGCTTCCTCTTTATTTCTGTAATCGAAGTTTTTTCTTGTCTTGCTTTTTATGCTATTGCTCCTTACTCGCAGTGATGACGAGGAAGAAGTACCAACTCGTGACGTAGCTCCTCGGACGAGCACGTCACACACTTTAGTTATTTCGAGAAGCTCGTTGAAGGAGAAGAATCGTCGCCTCCTCAACGGAATGTTGATACATCTACTCTTCCTTCAAGCCCCCTTGTCCCTTCGCCAAAAAGGGCAAGGGTTGAAATGATCGTTGAGCCTCCTCCTCAATTGAGCAGCTCTTCGTCGCAGCTCTTGGATGATGTAAGTTTGTCGATGTCTATATTTCTTCTATTTTGCTTTTGTGGACCCTTACTTTTTGTAATGCCGAAGTTTTCCCCTTCTTTTCTTCTTCTTTGACAGCCTATGATCAAGGATCTTATCCGCATCGGGTCCCAATTTATTGGGTACCGCGAGTATGCCAGCAGAGCCGAAGGTAACGACTTTTATACTTGCTGTTTTTCCTTGGTTTTTTACTCCTGCTGCTTGTCGCTATTTTTGATCTTTCTTCTCTCTCTTTTCCACATCTCAACGAAAAACTTGCAGAGGCTAACGATCGTGCCGAGACACTTGCTCGAAAACTTGAGCAAAGTGAGGCGGCTCGCAAGAAAGCTGAGCTTGCCGCTAGCGAAGCTAGAGCTGAAGCTGATGATGCCAAAGCAAAGGCCGCTAGTGTCGAGGAATTGCAGCAAAGGCTCAAAGATGCTGAATCTGCCTTACACGAGCAAAAATCTGCACAAGCTGCACGTGAGCAAGGGATCATCAAGCGTTTGAAGTCGCAAAGTCGACGTACGCTGAGTAATATCCTCAATTTCTTTTATGTTATTGTACTTCCTGTATCTTTGTTTTCAACTAATGTTTTGTCTCATGTGGCAGCCCAAACAGACCAAGATTTTGATCTGGAGAATCCCGTCAATGACCCTCTCCTTGACGCACTTTCTCTTTTGGAGTTCCATGGGCGCGAAATTCGTGAAGGCGTGGCCAATGCCAATGCGGGTTTGTCGGCGTTGTTCCCCTACTTCTTCCCGAAGAAAGAGGAACCTTCGACTTTCCTTGCCCTTGCCAAGCTTTTCAATTCATCGGAAGATCTTGGACCGAAGATGCGCCATGAAAATATGAAGGTGGCTGTTGAAAATACCGTTGCTCGGTTGCTGACAGCCAACAGACTCTCGACTGGATGAAGGTTGGCGACACCGATCAGATAGAACAGTCGAGATGGAAGTCACTGATTAAGGCGGCCAAACCCAACACGAAGAAGATCTTGGCGTATCTCGGGATCAAGCCAACTTCGACTCCTAGCTCCTCGAGGCCGGAGGTCTAGTTGCATGCCTCCTTGTTTCTTTTTCTGTTTCTTTTGCTCTTGTCGCCATTTTAGCCTTGGCGACAATTACGCACTTAGTCCTCCTGGAGAACTTTCTTTTGTAATACCCATGTAAATTTTCTAGCAAGTAATGAAATTTCCCTTCGTGCTTTTCATTGATCCTGGGTCTTTCTTTTCCAGTTAATATTTGATAACTACTCGACTCCTCCTTGTTCTGCCGCTGCTTCACCTGCATCTTCCTTCTCGAAGAAAATACTAGTCGACCATAATCTCCTCGAGAGTTCATCAAGCGGACATTTGTCGGAAGATTTGCAAGAACTTCGACAACAACTTCAGTCTATGAAGAAACAAACTTTGGCCATGATGGAACAATCTCGAAAAGCCTCTCGAAGGAGAAAACTTGCTCTTCATCGAGCCGAAGAAGCTCGTGGCTGCTAGGGATGCTGCTGTACTCTGGAAGCAAAGGGAGCCACAACCCGAGAAAATAGTATGCTTGAGCTGATGCTCGGAAGCTAGCACGGATATGCTAGGTACGTTTTTGCTTTCTTTTGATGCCTCTTCTTTATCTTGCTCGTGCCTTTCTTCCAATTTCTTGCCCTGTCGCTTTTAACAGGCTCAGTTCTTGATTCTGCTGCCGAAGATCAGAGAGTGAATGAGAGGACAAATCTTCTTGTTAATCTCTCCCTTAATCATGGGTGTTTGTTCTGGGCCACTCCTGAACGAACCCAACAAATTGTTAGGTTCCAAGATCGTGCTTGCCAGGTGCGCGATTTTCTCAGCTTTTGCACGTCGACATTAACCCTTGTCTATAGGAATCTGTTTCCGCGAAACGAGGTTCCAAAAACTCTTCCCGAATTATTGGAGGTATTCAGGGATGCTCCTCGCATCCATAACTTTGTGCGGGCTCAACTCACTGCTGGAGCGAGATTTGCCATGATTATGATAAACATTTGTTATCCAAAGTTGGACCTGACGAAGATTGTTGCTGGTTGCCTGGCCAAGAAAACGCGTCGGAAAAATGATATTGACTCAATCGATGCAATGGTAGCTCCTGTGGCCGAGTCGATGATAGATGAACTTCTTCGGATGGACTCAGAGTTCTTTACCAAGGGTTCTTATGCTGAACATAAAACAACCAGGGGTTTGTCGGTAGATACTATCTTGGGATTTAATTGACTTGTATCATGTTAGAAAACCTTGTATCTCACTCTTTTTGTTTTCCCTCCTCTCTCTTTTTTTGTATTTCCGAAGGAACTTATTGTATGTTGCTGAGGTCCTCTATGTTGTTGAAGCCCCCGAGCCTAACTAGGCGAAGATTGCACTATTTTTCCTTCCTTGAAATCTATTTTTTCTGCTGGGATAAGACATCTTTGTTTGTCCCTTGAGTATCTCTGATGTCGAAGTTCTATATTTGTATGGCGAGGTTTTTAAACCAAGGCACTTACGTTTTTTTGATGTGTACACTATTTTTATGATTGCTGTCTTCCGATTTTGTTATATTTGGCGAGGTATTAATGTACCAAGGCGAAATATTTCAGTGAATCTATATTGTATGTATTTTGAGACTTGGGCGTTTGAGCCCCCGAGCGTGTCGAAAAATAAGAAGTATATCTCCACTATCTTTATTATATTGCAGCACCACGAGCCCGCCTCATTAAAAACCTTTCCCGGCCCCACTCGGTGCCCCAAAAAAGGAAAAGAGTGCGTCTGAAAACTCGTGGGCGTTTCAGTACATTGAAGTTTTTACAAGGACTATATTTTAGCTCTAGGCGTAGAACCGCCTGAGTTGCGCCACGTTCCAGGGGTTTTGCTCCTCCACCCCCGTCTTCTTGTCCTTTATTCTGTATGCTCCTCCTCCAATTACTTCCGTGACGATATAGGGACCAAGCCATGGTGACTCGAGTTTTTCATGACTTTTTTGCGTGAGCCGAAGAACTAAATCCCCCACTTGAAAAGATCTTGGCCGCAAACGTCGACGGTGATAATTTTTCAAGTCCTGTTGATATTTGGTGACCCTTGATAATACTTCGTCTCGAGCTTCGTCGAGTGCATCTACATCGTCTTCCAATGCTGTCTTTGACGCTTCTTCATCATATGCTCGTGACTCTAGGGGAGTCGTGCTCTATTTCTATTGGAAGTACGCTTCCGCGCCATGGACTAGAAAAAATGGGGTTTCTTGTGTCGCCGTATTTGGTGTTGTTCGGATGCTCCACAAGCACACTTGGTAGTTCTTCGAGCCGGGTATGTCGAGCTTTTTCTAAAGGTCCCAACAGTGCGTTTCTTGATGCCATTGCGGATGATGCCATTGGCTTTCTCGACTTGCCCATTGGTTTGCGGATGTGCAACTGACGCAAAGTTCAGCTTGATACCCACCTCTTTGCAATAGTCTTTGAATTCATTGGATGTGAAGTTGCTGCCGTTGTCTGTGACGATGCTGTGGGGCACTCCAAATCTGAAGCGAGGCCTTTTATGAATTTTACTGCAGATGCTCCGTCTGGTGAATTTATCGGCTTCGCTTCTATCCACTTTGTAAATTTGTCGACAGCTACTAGCATGTATTCCTTTCCTCCTGGCCACGATTTGTGTAACTTGCCCACCATATCGAGTCCCCATTGTGCAAAGGGCCACGACAAAGGTATTGGTGCTAGTTCTGCTGCTGGAGAGTGAGGTTTTGCGGCAAACCTTTGACACGCGTCGCAAGTTCGTACTATGTACTTAGCGTCCTCAATTGCTGTCAACCAGTAGAATCCTGCCCGAAAAACATTGGCTGCGATAGCTCGACTACTTGCGTGGTGGCCACATATTCCTTCGTGCACATCCTTCAGAATTATTCTTCCTTCTTCAGGTGTGACGCACCTTTGCAAGACGCCTTGCCTCGACTGGATCGTCGGGTATTTCTTTCCTGAGGATGTATGATATGTATGGCTGCATCCACGGTATCTGTATTACCATGACCAGGTCTTGCTCTTCTTCTTCTTCCTCTTGCTTTTCCTTGGTAGCCCCCGAGGGTTTCTTCTCCTTCTTTTTTGATTTTGTCGACTCAGTGGATCTCTCTGTTATCTCTTCCCAAAATACACCTGGTGGGACTGCAAGGCACTGCGACCCGATGTTTGCAAGAACGTCGGCTTCGTCGTTGCTCAATCTACTAATATGATTTACTTCGCATCCATCGAATAACTTCTCGAGCTCATTGTACACCTCCTTGTATGCCATCATGCTATCATTGATTGCGTCACATTGGTTCATAACTTGCTGAGCTACTAACTGTGAATCGCCAAAGATTTTTAATCGAGTTGCTCCGCAGGCTTTCGCCATCTTCATCCCGTGTATGAGAGCCTCATATTCTGCTTCATTGTTAGATGCGTTAGGGAACGTCATCCGAAGGATGTACTTCAACTTGTCGCCTTCAGGTGATATGAGTACCACTCCTGCGCCAGCCCCTTCTAGTCTCTTGGACCCATCAAAGTTCATAGTCCAAGTTCTCGATAAATCTGGAGGTCCTGTATTTTGCAACTCCATCCACTCTGCGATGAAGTCCGGCAGTATTTGCGACTTTATTGCTTTTCTTTTTTCGTACGTGATGTCCCGAGGGGAAAGTTCTATTCCCCAAAGGGAGACACGACCCGTAGCTTCTGGGTTGTTCAGTATATTTGACAAGGGAGCTTCGTTGACCACTGTGATCGGGTGTGCCGAAAAATAGTGGCGCAATTTTCGTGCTGTCGTGAACACTCCATATGCTAGCTTTTGGTACTGAGGATACCTTTGTTTTGAGGGCGACAAGACTTCGCTCACGAAGTATACTGGCCGCTGCACTCCATGGATTTTCCCTTCTTCTTCTCTTTCGACAACTAACACCGTGCTAACCACTTGGGGTGTGGCTGCAATATACAACAGGAGAGGTTCCTTTTCCTTTGGAGCCACCAGGATTGGTGGTGTCGAGATTTTTCGCTTCGGATCCTCGAAAGCTCTATCGGCCTCTTCGTTCCACCGGAATTTATCTCCTTGTTTTATCGGCGCATAAAATGGTAACGCTTTTTCTCCTAACCTCGGCGACGAATCTGCTCAAAGCTGCGACTCGCCCAGTTAGCTCGTCGTATTTCTTTCAACTTCGTTGGCTTCCTCATTGTTACTATGGCTTGTATTTTGTCGGGGTTTGCTTCAATTCCTCTTGCTGAAACTAGAAATCCCAGAAGTTCTCCTGCTGGGACGCCAAAAGAACACTTCGTCGGGTTCAGCTTGAGGCAGAATTTGTCGAGGTTGTCAAAAGTTTCTTTGAGATCCTCGATCAGCGTTGTCCCCCTTTTTTGACGTTATGACGACATCATCGATGTATACTTGCACGTTTTTCCCGATCTGTGTTGCTAAACACTTCTGCATCATCCTCTGATATGTTGCTCCCGCATTTTTTAGACCGAAGGGCATTGTCTTGTAGCAAAACACGCCGTAAGGTGTAATAAACGCTGTTTTGGCTTCATCATCTTCTTTAATCTGATCTGGTTATAACCAGAGTATGCATCCAAAAAGGAAAGACGTTCACAACCTGCCGTGGAGTCGATGATTTGATCGATCCTTGGGAGGGGAAAGTGATCCTTAGGGCAATGTTTGTTGAGACACGTGAAGTCGACGCACATGCGAAGGACTGTCGTGTTTTTCTTCGGCACCATCACTCGGGTTAGCTACCCATGTGGCTTCGTAGATATCTCTCCGATAAAACCAGCTTCCTCTAGTCGATTTATTTCTGAAAGCATGGCTTTGCGGTTTGGTTCCGAAAAACGCCGCAAAGGTTGTCCGATCGGTTTCGCTCGTTGGATCCAAATTTAGGTGGTGCTCGGCAAGTTCCCCGGGTACTCCCGGCAT
Source organism: Lolium rigidum (assembly GCF_022539505.1). Classification (NCBI taxonomy): domain Eukaryota; kingdom Viridiplantae; phylum Streptophyta; class Magnoliopsida; order Poales; family Poaceae; genus Lolium; species Lolium rigidum. The sequence goes on along the minus strand of NC_061510.1, from coordinate 262,780,356 downwards.
GTCAGCTGGACACCATGCGAAGATTTTCCAGCTTCTCACGGAGGAACTCGACGAGCGCGCTTTCCTATGCGATATCCATGTTGTTTGCAATGGATGTCGTCTTTTTGGATCCGTCGGGTGAATCTTGCACCTCCTTAGAATTTTTCTCTGTGTTGAAAGTTGATTCTTTGTTTGGCCTTCCCACGTCTGGCAGTACGTCGTAATCAGTCATGCTTTTCGACGCCAAGTATTCAGCTTGCATCCCGAAGGTTTCTGATAACCGATGGAAATACTTGTCGCACTTATCAGCTAAGGCGAAACTCCCTTTGATCGTGATTGGTCCCTTGGGTCCAGGCAATCTCCATAACAGGTATGTATAGTGTGGTACTGCCATAAATCTAGCATATGCTGGTCGTCCCAACAAGGCGTGGTACTGCGATGGAAAATCCACGACTTCAAACTCCAGGTTCTCGATTCTATAATTTTCTCGGGTTCCAAACTGAACGTCGAGGTTGAGCTTTCCCAATGGGTAACTTGGTTTTTCTGGTGTGATGCCGTGGAACCTTGTGTCCGTTGGCTTCGAGTTTGCTAAGGATATGTTCATCTTCCTCAATGTATCCGCATACATAAGGTTTAAGCTGCTGCCACCATCTATGAATACTCGAGAAACGTCAAATCCTGCGATAACCGCCGGCAGAATAAGTGCTGACCGCCCCGGTCGAGGAACTTGCTGCGGATGATCCGCTATTGTGAAGCCGATATCTTGTCCCGACCAATTAAGGTACTCAACTGTTGGTGGAGGCATTTTTTCTGCCATAAACACCTGTCGTGAGATTACTTTTTGAGCTCTATTGGACGGTCTTCCCTTCTGAATCATCGACACTGCTCCGTTGGAGTTAGAATCAACATAGGGTGGTGGTGCAGGTGCTGCCGCTATTCTGAGCTGGTGTCGATTGTCCTCTGTAATCGCGGGAGGTGGCGGTAGATGAACTTCGCTCCTAGGCTCCCGAGGGTTTCTCTCGTGCTGCTCGAGCGTGAGCATTTTCTCGCGTATCCGAACATTGCCCGAAAATTTCGACGCTCTTTCCGCAGGTGCCCTCGACCGTCTTTTCCCGTTGCCGTCGAGGAAGAAGTGCATCCGGCACGGTCCGTTCAAGCATTTCCTCGGGGACACGAAAGGTCTTGGAAACCTCGGCCCACTATTTTGTCTATTGCGGTAGTCGTCTCCGTTGTCGCTTCTCTCGCTCATTATTTCTCCGATAATCATCTCTATTATTTCCTCCTCGCGTTGGCTCGGAATCCAGCCGAAATTTGCCCCGGAGCGTCGTAGTTCGGTATCGCCGAGGAAATCGTCGCCTCGATTGATAATTTCGACCACGGTCCTCCTCCGGCGACCCGTGTCGTTTATTGTGGACAGCGTCTTCTCCGTCCGCCCATCTATTTGCTATCTCCATCAACGCGGATACCGTTTTTGGATTGGTCCTTCCCAAGTCCTCGACAAAATATCCACGCCTAATTCCCGCGACAAACGCATCTATTGCTCTCTCGTCGATATATTTTCTGCCGAGTTTTTTATGATGTTCCACCTTTGGATATATTTTCTCATTGACTCATCTCGGCTTTTGTCGACATGCCCTCGGTTCCTCTAACGACGCAGGTTTTTTGCACGTGGACCCGAAGTTCTTGACGAATACGTCCTCGAAACTTTCCTGCACTGTCGATGGATCCCGACGGAAGTTTTTTGATCCAAGATCGTGCGGCTCCACTTAAGTGCACCTGAATACTTTGCATGGCTGTTGCTCTAGTTCCTCCAGCTAGCTTCACCGTCTCGAGGTAATCAATTAGCCGCTCCTCCGGATCTTGCAGTGCCATCGAACTTTTTAAAGTGATCGGGTAACTTGAATCCCGAGGGGACTCGAGTTTTTCGGACTCTTCTCGTGAAGCACGGTAGACCGCACATATCCTCGTCATTAAGCTCCGGAGATCGCCGATGATCTCTTCTCGCTTTGCCTCGCTCTATCGACCCTTGCTTGTGCTCCCGTATCTCTTGCTCCACTTGGTCCTTCCGGAGCCGCCGCCGTTGCCGCCGCAGGTCGTGGACTATTTTGCCTTGCCGCTCCTTCGGGAGGCGTTGCTACGAACGCTGTCCCCATAGCTCCAACCCTCGCTAACGCCATGTTGTATAATGTTTCCCTTGGATCTCCCGGGGTGGCCTCGGATGCAAGGATGTAAGCTTGTGTCGCCATATACCCAGCTTCCGGTGTCTTAGGGATAATATTTCCTCTTGTATCTATCGACATAAAAGACATGTCGAGGTTTTGAACCAAGTGCTCTCTTTCTCGCTTCGGGTATGTGTTGTAACCTTGATCTTCCTCTCGTTCCGAGCCTCCCCGTGGCTATCGCCCGAAACTCTAGATTGTCCACTTAGATCCGCCCTTCTCCTCGCCGGATGCGTGCTCGCCTCCTTTCTCCCGTTCAACTCAGCCGTCTCGTTTTTCTATTTCTCGGGCGGTTCGTGCGAGCCTATATTGATAAGCTTGCAGTTCTTGAGCTGTGGCTGTCGTCGTCATTGGCTCCGAACCATCTAGGGCTTTTGCCGCTCTATCCCAAGCTGCCTGTGGAAGTTGAACTCTGACGCGTGGTGTGGGCCCGACATATTTAGTGCCCATACCTCTCCTTAGATCTGAGGGATCGACAAAAGGATTTCCCAACTCGTCGAAAGCCTCCGATGTTTCTTCTTGATTTTCGATAGCATAAATCTGATGATATTTGGCACTCGCATCTATGTTGGGTTTGGTGACATCATTGTTGAGATTGATGAAGACCTTGCCCACCGTGATGGATTTGTCGATGAAGTCGCAACTCGTCGACATCGCTTGAGCCATCGCTTATATATGAGTCCGCAGATGACTCAAACGATGTGTCACCGAAGATCTTGGCGAGTTTCTCTCTTGTTCGATGCCGACGTAACGTGTTGCCGAAGTTTCTTCTTCTGACTCAGTTGACGATGCATATCTTGAAAAATCAGAATCGACCGCCGACGATCCCGACGAAATCGGAATTTCGACACGATACGATCCTTCCTTCTCGACGCGAAAGTGGAACCTTCCGAACGTCATCTCCAAGGGCTCCGCCAGATACGCATATGCATCCAAACGGGAGGGTGGGTGAGGAACAAAATCAACAAGACCAGACAGCGATCTCGTTTACCTCGATCCATAGTGTTGCTCCCGGTTGACGATGTCGAAGATCTTGAACGTGCCATCGAGATCAGATCCTTACGCCTCTAATTCCCACGTACGGCGCCAATTGACAAGGGATTAACTTATCAATGCCTATGGATTGTAGGCTAGGGTTTAGTTAGAAGTAGAGGGCAAGTAGATCTCGAAGGTTTCAGCCGAAAAGTACTCGACGAATATGAAAACTAGGGTTTGCGTACAATGATTCGATGATCTCCTCGTCCCTCGACTCCCCTTTATATAAGAGGTGGAGCCGAGGGTTTCGTTTTGTACAAGTTACGTAGTTCGGGACGGTTTCTAACTCATCCCGCCGTATTTACCAACAACTCTTCCTATTACAATTCTACTTTCCTTAACATATCTTGGGCTCTCGAACCTTCTTATTCTTCGGGTAGTGGGCCTTCGACAAACCCCGGGTACTATCTTTGGCAGGCCCATTTGGGATGCCTATGTCACCGGGCGAGGGCGGGGCAGCCCGGGGCGGGGCAGCCCGGGGCGGTGCGAGGCAGGGTGGGGGCGGGGCAGGCCGAGGCGATGCGGGGCAGGGCAAGGCCGGGGCGGCGCGGGGCAGGCTGGGGCCGGGGCGGCACGGGGCAAGGTGGGGCCGAGGCACGGCGCGGCGCAGGGCAGGCTGGGGCGGGGCGGCGCGGACCTCGACCGAAGCTGGGGGCTTGGACTGGAGGAAGAAGGAGGAGGAAGGGAAAAAGGATAAAAACAAAGGAACTGTAGTGGCATATTTATGAATATTTTTTTTACCGTTTTAATTTACGGGTTTTGATGTGCGTCGGCACTTTTTGGACCTGCAAACACGAGTTCAGTGACCTGAACTCGCATTTTACAGTTCGTATGTTTACAGGCTCCGTTAGAGATGCTCTTAATGAATGGGCTTTGAGCCTTCTTGTAACTATGATTTCGCTTTTTATGGCTTTGAAATTGTCATGTGGCCTACTACTGAACTAACCCTATCGATCACTGATTGCGAACAAGTGCACATCTTGTTGTCCAAAACGGTTCGTCTCTGGCTGCGCTTCTAGTATTTTGTAGCTTCCACCTCTCCGGATTAGTGCGAGTTCAGGCGCAAAAAACTGACTACGCGTTGGTCATGTTCATTGAAGTTGCAGTTGTTGTGGACCGTTGGCAGAGCAAACCAAAATCAGCATCAACGGCTGAAACAAACTAGTGTAGCTGCCTTCTCCGTTTATGTTCGTTGGGTTGTTTTCAGGGATTTTTTTGCGAAAAAGGCCGCCGTGATAATCATACACAGTAGTATAAAGAATTTTAAAATAATAAAAAAATGCAAATAAGTCTTTACACCACCTAACGATACTACAGACACTGGCGCAAGCTGAAGGAGCGCTGTTGTTATCGCGTCCCCATCATCGAAGCCGGACAAAACTTGTTATAGTACAACTAGTTGTAGTAGATAAACATAGAAGTCGTGGTGCTAAGACCCCAAATGACCAAGAGCAGCAACCTTCGCTAAATATGAAACCTGTAGATCCGAATAACCAGACCTGAAATTACACCAACGAACACGAAAGTCGTATGGATCTCGGATGATCCACAGAACGCATAACTTCACGTGCCCTCCGCTGGTGCTAGACACACCACGGAAGTAAGGATAAGATGGTGAGGACATTATTCTGAATTTAAGATGTAGCCGCTACCTTACCATATCGAAGAAGACACTAAAAATAAGTTAAAAAAAATAGAAACACTACAGCTAGAGGTTGTGGTCCCCGGTGCCTCGTCCCAAGGCTAGCGAAGACGGAGCGGCCCAGCGGCGTCGGTAGGGAGGGGAATGGAACACTAGATGTGTTTCTAGGGCACAATCACCTCTTTCCTACGAGCACGTGCCAGTTCGGGACTTCTAATATTTTCAGGGAATATTGGCAGATGAAGTGCCAACACAGTTAATATTAGGCTGTAGTTGTTTCAAGCATATGGTCATAAGTCGTTAATGCTCCATTTTTATCAGGCATGGCTCGCTAGAAAAGTCAGGTACTAACAATGGCTGAAAACACATTAGTACCCCTAAGCATACAAAATATAGGTAGCTGGCCTCCAACTCTCTAGCTATGTACCAAAAAAAAGGAGGATCTAATCCACGTTATTTCGTGTTAATTGTTTGATTATTCTAAATGGTTAATCTTGGGCCTTTTATTTTTAGCAGGTGCGGTTGCCTTTGATGGTACAAGGAAAGCTGCTATTTTGAGTCGAACCCTTTGGCTGTCATGTCACTGTACTATCATCTAGCTATTTGATTTCAGTTTTCTATGGCTATCAAATTTTCATATGGCATAGTACTGACCTAATGGACTAATTGACTGACTCCCGTCATTGCACATCAACAGGTGAACATCACTTTGTCAAAAACAGATCGTCTTGGCCATCTGCTGCGCGTCTAGTATTTCGCAGCTTCCACCTTGCTAGAATAGTCAGGCGCAAAAATTCTGACGAGGCGCTGGTTCTGTTCACACGAATCATAGATGTTAGTTATGAACAATTCGCTGGCAAAGCAAACACAATCAGCTTTCAAATCGGCATCAATGGCTGAAAGAAACTGCTATTACTTGCGTTTTTTTTTTCCTTTCTGTTCATTGGGTGTTTTCAGGAAAGATTGGCAAATTAAGTGTCAATGCATTTTTTGCATTAGGTTCTAGTTATAAGCATGTGGCAATAAACTGTTGTTCCAGTTTAACCAGGATTATGCCACTCAAAACTGCGCTGCTAGAACAATGGCTGAAACCACATTAGTACTAAGTTATGTATGAAGAGCATCAACAATTACTGCCCAACAGGCGACTCATTATAAACTTTTACAGTAATGGGCGACGTCGATGAATTTACTTTCTGCCCTACCAAACACAATCAGGCGAGCAACTTATACACCACTTAGCAACCAATTACAACATTTCTCAACAACAGCGTGACACACAGTGGCTCCTAGATATTCAAAATACATGTGCCTGGCCCCCAGCTTCTGCCCAGCTATGTACCCCAAAAAAGGTGAAGTTGGAACATGAAAATTTGCCGTCAAAAAGGAATAAACCTCAGGTTGTTCCAGACGGCCATCAGAGCGGCCGTAGACTTTCTACTGGGTCTGACTCCTCAAGCATTGAGGCTGCTTGGAAGCAATCAGCAGCGTCAGCTAGCCTCCCGTCGTGCTTGTGGACCTGCCCTAGGTAGAACCAAGCAGCCCGATTTGTAGGCTCAAGCCTTAGGGCATCCGAGAGGAAGCTCCTCGCCACGGGGAGATACTTGGGCCCTTGCTTCGAAAGGAGAGCACCAATGGATACCTTGGATGGAACATGATCTACCTCTGTTGATAGTGCGTTCAAGTATGCACCCAGCGCATGCTGCGTTTGCGCTTGGATCTCATGCATGTCACCTGGAATGAAAGGAACGAATCATGATGGTAACAGGATATTTGACAGAAGAAAACTAGGGATATTATCAAACTTTTTAGTGTACCAACTGCCAGCCTAGAATGTGAAAATTAAGGGAAAAAAAAGTGAACCAACTCTACTTGCTTTTATTCTTTGACAGGAATACTACTTGTTTTTTATTAACTTGACAATCCGCAAATCTTATAGATTACATGCATGACAATAAACTCTGAAGGCACAAATAACAGGATGAGTTTCATACTCTTTTATTTAAAGGATGAATTTATATTTTACCAAATATAACAAGAGATATTGGTAAAATAAACTCTGAAGGCACAAAGCACATGACGAGTTTCATACTCTTTTATTTAAAGGATGAATTTATATTTTACCAATAACAAGAGATATGGCTCACAAGGCATGAATTGGAGACCAAGGTTTCCGCACCTTCTGCATGAAGTGTTGTGGCAGAATATGTTTTCAGAGCTTTAGCTTTCTGCAAACATATTTCGGCATCTCTCCAGTACGAAAGACTAGCATACAAGTTGGCAAGACCTTGCCAAACTTCAAACTCACTCACTTTATTATCCCTTTCCTGAAACAATTTTCACAAAGAATGAGATAACAAAAACAACAGGTTGCATTGATGAAAAACATAGTGGTAGTTTGTTTCAGCAGCCAATACACACAAGGAAGCAGTTTGAAGGATATTGCTATGGAGCAACATTGTTCAGTGTCAGGACCCAATCACACTACAAACTAACTAGAAAGGATGATGGTTGCATATTTAGAGTAATATTTTTACCCTCTTTTACTAGCAAATAAACATTTTCAAGCAATCTCCACTTTCTTTTAATCTTCACGGAATTTAACAAGTCATTTTTTTGAAAAGACAAACCTCTGTGCCATTTTTTACAGATCCATAAGCCTTGCTTTGTGCCTGAACAAGAGCAAGAAGAGTACGGTATGCTTCAACTGCTTCCATGGGCAGTGATTGGGCTGCTTTCAGTTTAGCCCTTATTCTAAGTAGTGGCCCTTGTTCCCATTTTGCAGTTTCATCTAATGCAGCATCAGTCACCACTTCTGCTTCTGAATACCTCTGCTGTGCAGAAAGAACCAAAGATAACAACCTCCAGCCTTTAGAAACCGATCCACCAGTTGTGTCAATGAACTGCTTTGCACATTTCAGGGCAGCATGCATGTTTCGTTGCTCAGCATACGCAACCCCCATGTCAAATATTAAATCTGGGTTGTGGGGATCAAGAGAAAATGCATCACTAAGTGATTTCAAAGCCTCAGCCTGCAAGAGAGATCTTTGATGATCCGAAGAAGCAATTTTAGACTTATTAACCAGACAAAGCCCCAAGAAATGGAGTGCAGCACTCTTTAAATGCCCATCCAATGATTCATCCTCAGTGATTGCTCTCTTTGCATACTCCACACCCTCAGAAGCAAGATAATAGTCTGAACTGCATATCTTAGCAGCTAAAAGCAGAGCATTTATGTCGTTGGGACTCTCATTCTTATTTAAATACTTCTTTAGCAAATTTAGTGCAGCTTCATTATCAGAAGCTGCAGAGTAACAAAGGGCTAGACTATACCATCTCTCAGTTCGAGGGTATATTCCAGGTAAAACCTCTTCGAGATGCTTGGCAAGAACAGTTGTCTGGCCACAGAGTGACAATGCAAATGTAAGATGCTCCATCACCGAGGGATCCCAGTGAGTCTTTCCAAGGTACCACTTCTTCAATAGTATCATGAGCAGAAGGATCGCCTCTTCCAAATTATTCTTAGGAACAAACGAACCTTCAGTTTGTGAAGCCAAGCTTGGGGGGCTTGCCTCAACACCACCATATAACAAAAAAACAGAAAATCTCTTCTGAATCCTTGTGCAGCATTCGTCATCGAGATTCCATTGACTAAGAAGAGCACGCCGGTAAGAAGCAAGTGCTTCTTGATAAGCCCCAGCTTGCTTCCAAAGTTCTGGGAGAAGCTCAACAGATTTACTGACAGTTTCCTGCAGCTTTTGTTCAACCATGACATCAGGGATGCCACGTTGGAAAATACTTTCAACAGCATCAAGGACACTCTTACACTGTTGAGCAGCCTCTGCAAGTAAATGAATTCATGGTGTCACAACAAGTATAACAAAATGGCCAGAGTGAAACTTTGCAATTCGTACCCGTTGCTTTGCCCAACTTTTGAAGAGACATCGCCTTCAAGTAAATGGCTTCAAGAACAAGGCTAGCTGCATGCTGTGATCCTGAATTAGATGAATCTGACCGTAGTTTGTTATTCCGCTTTGAAGATGGTTTTTCTGAAAGCGATGGCTGGAAACGTTGAATAGCAGCTTGAAGGTCTATCCCATCAAATACTCGAAGAGCAGCTTCTACATTTCCTCTCTGATATTCCAGCCTCCCGAGGAGAGCTCTCGCTTCCTGATTTTAAAAGAAAATACATGAAATACACAGTTAGCAGCAATAAATTACAAGAGCTGCTGAGCATTCTTTTTGCTACCAGACAATCATCAATCATAAATTAGGAGGATTCAGCTAGTCAAGCACAAACAAAATTTGTGCACATTTGAATTCAATATCCATTAATCATAATAAAAAATAGCTTATACTTGTTTAAATTTAATTAGAGGTCCTGAACTCCCAGACTCTTCGCATAAACTATGACCCATTATACAGCGCCGTACCTAGGTTCATCCAACAGGATGCAAACAGGACACTAGGTCCAAACCCATTTCCTTTGATGTATTACATGTTTTTACAGTGAGTGAAACCCCAACTTTAAATTCAAATTTGCAGATGATCTACAGGAGGACACTGGTTCATTTTTCTCTAGGTTCGCTCCCTGATGGTGCCGTACAAACAATTCATGAAGATTGTATTATCAAAGCTACAAACAAGCATCTCTAACTTAATCTGTTGCAGGTAATTAAGTAAGAAACTCCAAGATTTTTGATGTTTACAGACTAAACAGTGCAATATCATTTGTTGCGATGTATAGATAAGCAAAGGAAACAAAATACTAGTTTTTACCACAACAAAGACTAAACAACATCAAATAGCTGCCCAACTGAACTAGACAATGAGAATGAAAAAAAATGCATCCGTTTGCCATTGTGTTAATCATGCGAACTGGTTGTGAAATTGCCCAAACTTGTACCATTCCATCCTAAGAACACCAAACAAGAGTCCACAAATGTCGATTGACTAGCTCCCAAATTCACTCGATAACATATCACGCACTGACCAATCCATGATCGTACCGCTACAACATCTAAAAGCAAGATAGTCTTCCACATTTATCCTCGAGTTATTTCACATTCTTTCAGTTCTGCATTCTATACTGAAATTCAGATTTATTCTGAAGAAAAATCATCAATACGAATCGTCCAAACATGGGGAATCATTTCCACAAGATAGCATCCTAGCATCCTACATCTCCTCCAAAGGATTTATTCCGAGCCGAAATTTATCATTGTGAGCAAAAATTCCGAGGAGAAATTAATCATTCTGAGCTAAAATTTTGCCCAGTTGACCGAATCAAAATGGGCCCCAACCTTTGTGAAAACAATGCTATCTCTCGCACGAAGAACCGTCGGTCCATGTAGGCACTACAATCTCCGCGCAAAGATCCCGATCTTTTCCCCCAAAATACAGCAAAAGATATCACATAGAGACAACTGGGAGCCCAAAATTGTCTGATCTTGACATCCCATTCCGCCCAAACAGGCCAAAATCAACCTCCCAGATCAGGCAAAAAGGAAAACAGAGAACAGAAACTAGAGGCAACGGCTCCATACCTCGTAGTTGAGGGAGAGGCCCTCGCGGAGCGACGACTCTGCCTCTTGGATGTTGCCATCGTCGACCCTCGCCTCCTCAGACTCCGACGCCGTCGCCGCCGAGGCGCCGGCCTGCGACTCCGGCGCCCTCGCCCTTGCTTTCAGCGGCGAAGCTAACACCGCCGACTCCCCGGTGGGGCCCGCCTCGCTGCCGTTGTCCGACTCTGCTGCCGCCGCCATTGTTTCTGCTGCTGCTGCTACCTCAGAGCCGCCGCGCGATCCCTCCGGCGAGCATACTAGCTACGGCAATGTGGTGGGGGGAGTCGTTCTTGGGTCTTGGCTAGGAGACAGAGGAGACGAGATCCATGGCTTTGGACTTCTTGGGCTTTCTACTCTGGGGAGCTCACCGTTTTATTTTATTTTTTGATTGTTCTCTTCGAGCTCGCCGGCACGTTGCTGTACAGCTTGTGCCGGCATGTAGCTGTTTCGTTCAGCCGGCACTTGTAATTATTTTCTCCTTTTGCATTTTGATAAAACTACAGGAAATTCCATGTGCACCAATATAGGTGTAAATGGCATCTAAAATTTGTGGGTTCAACATATACCACTCCAGTGATATTTGAGAGAATTAAAATATATATACGCAACCAGAGTTATGATAGGAAAGTATAACATCTCCTGACCATTGGATGGAGAAATCAGAAGTAAATCGAATAACTCGTGCTTTAAATAGCTTGTAGTTTTTGAACGTATAATTGGTTGCCAAAAAAAACATTGTATGATAAGTTAACAAATAATCTAATTTGTTCGTAAAATGTCAATATAACACATGCCAAAGTAAGTCTTGATTTGGTCTTGTTTGTGAGGGACAAAAACATAGTATTAGCATACTACTCATAAGACCATTTCTTCCCTTTTCCCGCATATTTTTACTTTTTTCATATGTGATCATTCTAGACTTGTTTCTCATGCAATATAGATATCCAAATTAAGTGCCCAATTAGATGTCAGGCCGTCCAAAAAGGTTGATCCATCTTTTTCTGTATGGAGAAATGGATAGAATGGTGTAAAAGATATGACAACATCACAATTATTTTCAAAGTTTACCTAATATGTCGTCTCTCTCCATAATATCACAACTACATGGGTAAAATTGAAATTTTCTAGGAATATAGGACTTGCATATTATTTCTACGCAACAAAAAGAAAGACTTGCATGTTACTACTTTGGCTGCATAATAAGGACTTAACTTTTTGAAATACTCGATCTCAAAATCAAACAGAGTATAGCTATGAGAATAGTAACCCATCAAATTCAAAATCAACACCGAATAGAAAGACAAAAAAGTAGCCAATCAAATTGCAAAACCAAAACAGAGTAGGGCAGTAATGGAGTAGAGGTCCAAAATCAACACAAGGTGCTAAAAACAATACGGGCACGCCTTTAAACCAAAGTTTGGTATCTGTTGTGTCCGTATACATTGTTTCCGATACAGATTAAGCTAGTACTCCGTTTGATCCATAATAAAAGTCAGAATTTAATTTAAATTAAAACCCTAATATTTATTATGGATCGGAAGAAGTAGAAAATGTTCCATTTGGTCATCAACAAGTGATGAAGTGAAGCTGAAGATGAGATCGGCCTTCAACCAACATGAATAGCTTGATTTGATCATTTTCTATAAACTTATCGTATTGGATAATTTCTTGCGATGATGCTTGGCTACCTAGGTACTCATATCAGGTCACCGCTCCACCGCTCTTGACCATCTACAGTAACCTTGAGGGTCGGGTCTCTTTGATCGGGCCGCCGACGGCCTCTCCGTCGGAGTAGCTGGCCGGAGCTGGACTACGTCAGGCTTTCTACTATATGTTTTCTTGTTGTTTTTCGGCTTATGCCGGAGTTTGGGCGTTTGCCCAGTAGAGTAGGCGGAACCATGGATCTCCACTGCCAGATCCGTGTTGTTCTAGAGCTGCTGCTTGCCCTGCTACTGCTCCTCCGGTTGGAGCATGGCCTTGGAAGTTGCGCCACCGCCTGCATCAATAAAAGGGTGGTGCCATGATCTGTTCTCTCTGGCTATGAAGAGGAAGAGCTCCTGACCGACCATGATGGCGAGGGGGAGCACTGCCGTGGAGTAGCAAGGTATACCGTTTCTTCTCTCCTTCGAGCGGACAACACGACGGCGTCGCCGTCGTGATCTTTGGCCGACAGGGTGGCCCAACCTCAACCTCCACCATGGAGGCCTTGCTTGGATCCTTGTCTCGGAGCTCGACGGGGTGCTATCTCCAAGTGGTTCGTCCCCGGAGACAGCTCAACAAGCGGCGGCAAGGATTCTTCGTCGGGACAGGGCTATCGAGCGCTCAGCTCTCTGATCTCGGCGGCTGCGCCTTGAGATCACCGGCGATTGGTGGCGGAGGCATCCAATCACTTGATTGCTTGTTCTTCATTTGTGCTAGGGTATTATTTGCAAATGTGGAAACCCTTTCTTCAAATTTCTGTTTTTTTGTGCGAGTGATGCAAAAAGACTTCTATGTAATTTGTACTGTCACATGTTTAATGAAATCATCTGGTGTCTTCTAGACCCGCTCTTGTTAAAAAAAAAAGGTGCTCATATCGCTCGCCACCAAGAAAATGCTGGAGTACGGTACTTTCCTGTACCCTCTAGCCAGACTCCATTAATTTGTCTGCCTGCGAGCTGAAGCGCAGCTCAGCTGGAGCTTTCCGGGAGGTGGTCCTCTACCTGCTAAACGGTCGTCACGCTTTATTGGAGACTGGCTGGTGGGGCCCGTGGTAGACAAGAGCCTGGGACCCATGTTTATAAAGTTCTGGCTTGCTTGGATCGATGATGGAGCCATTGGAGCGGGAGGAAAAGGTGAAAGGCGCCTGGTCCAAAGAAAACGTGCAAATTGTGGCCGTTAAATTCACCGCAATGCATTCCTGACGAACAGTGGCCTGCTGCCTGCAGCTGGTGATGGGCTGGTTCAGGATGACAGACAAGTCACGAGTTGAGCAACGCTTCATTAAGTTCGAGGCCGGCCCCCGCCTGGGGAGCGCCTATTGACCGCTTGAAGCGGAGCGGACGAGTGGCTCCGCATACCTTTTTTCGAGCGATCGGGTTTGATGGGCTCGGCCCATTTTAGCGTTGCTAATGTGTAGTACCTGCTTCCGTACGGTGTGTTTACAACTGTGAAACGGTGTCTCCCGATTTTGCTCCCCCACACGATACAACGTGACCATGTTTTCATGACTTAACTTTTCTCATTTCGTTATCTGTATTCAAACACGCGAAGTAGAAATATTTTGTGCAGTATAAAAAAGTACATACATGCTTCACCATTTATAACAGTATAAAACAGGCTCCCCGCATGATTTTTCAAAGTGCAAATGAAACTAGTGTTAAACATTCAGCAACTTCAGAGTACAACTTCAGAGAGATTACAAAAGCCTGTAACAAACACTTTGAAAAAAAAAACATATTACAAAGTGCTGCCTTGGACATAAGAAATTTTTAGTTGCTGTAGTCTTCTGGCAAGCATCAGCACTCCATTTTCGGAATATGATTATGTGGATAAGAAAAAATTAAAATTTAATGTAAAGCATGCATTTATACAACAAAGTAAAAGTTTTAACTTCATGAGGCATTACAAGTAATAGAGTGCATAACTAGGAGCTTACCTTTTTCGCCTTGAACTGATTGCACCTTCTTCAATCGATTTTCGCCTTGAACATAAATCTAAACATCATTTTTGAACCTTAAACATATATCTTCGGTTTCCCTCCGTCAACAATTTTCGCCTTGAACAGATTTGCCGCCTTCCATGGAGTCCACCTTTAACGGATTATGGCTTTGAGAATGTATTAAAAGTTGAACGGTTTAAACATTTATGTTAGTTAAACGAATTACCGCCTTGAACGTAATTGAACAAAGCTCCACCTTGAATGGATTTCGGTCTTGACCGGTTTTCCACCCGTAAGCACTTATGAACGGTTTCCCTCCATAAACGGTTTCCACCTTGAATGGATTCCATGTTCAATGGGTTTCCATCTTGAACGGATTCCACCTTTAACGAATTTCGCCTTGAACATCTATAAAAGATTTGAATGGTTTAAACAATTATGTTACTTGACTGGGAAATCCACCTTGAACGTATTTTTGCCTTGAACGTACTTCAACCGAATTCCACCTTGAACAGATTTTCGCCTTGAACATTTTTAAAAAGAATTAAATCCATGGTTGAACATTTCTGAATTTTGAAAAATGTTTTGAACCTTAAACAGACATGAATGGTTTCCATCCATGAACGATTTTCGCCTTGAAAGTTTATGAAAAAGAACAAAAATTCCATGGTTGAACATATTTTTATATTGAAAACAACTGTTTTGAACCTTATACATTTATGAATGGTTTCCGTCAATGAACGATTTTCGCCTTGAACATTTAATAGGTACTTGAACTGAATCCCACCTTGAACGGATTTCCGCCTTGAACATTTATGGAAAAGAACATGTTCCATGGTTAAAAATTTCTGAATGTTGAAAAAATGTTTTGAACCTTAAACATTTATGAATAGTTTTACACCATGAACGGATTTTTTGCCTTGAAAATTTATAAAAAGGGGTGAATGGTTTAAACATTTATGTTCCTTGAACGGGAATTCCACCTTGAACGGATTTCTCCCTTTAGCGTACTTGAACATAGTTCCATCTTGAACGGATTTCCGCATTGAACTGATTCCACCTTCAACAATTTTTCGCCTTGAACATAAATCAGAACATCATTTTTGAACCTTAAATATATATGATCGGTTTCCCTCCATGAACGATTTTTGCCTTGAACGGATTCCACCTTGAAAGGATTTGCCGCCTTGAACGGATTCCACCTTTAACGGAGTTTCTCCTTGATACTTTATTAAAAGTTGAATGGTTTAAACATTTATGTTACTTGAACGGATTTCCGCCTTGAACATACTTGAACGGAATTCCACCTTGAACGGATTTCTGCCTTGAACGGTTTTCCACCTCTAAGAATTTATGAATGGTTTCCCTCCATGAACGGTTTCCACCTGAACGGATTCCCGCCTTTAACGGATTCCGCCTTTAACAATTTTCGCCTTGAACATTTATAACAGAGTTGAACGGTTTAAACAATTATGTTACTTGACCGGGAAACCCACCTTGAACGGATTTCTGCCTTGAATGTACTTGAACCGAATTCCATCTTGAACACATTTCCACCTTGAACATTTGTAAAAAGAATAAAATCCATGGTTGAACATTTTCTGAATTTTGAAAAAAATGTTTTGAACCTTATACATATATGAACCATTTCCCTCCATGAACGATTTTGGCCTTAAACATTTAACAGGTACTTGAACAGAATTCCACCTTGGACGGATTTCTCCCTTGAACCAAATTTTGAAAAAAAAAATCAACCTTAAACTTCATGAACGGTTTTCCACCATTGAACGGATTTTTCGCCTTGAAATTTTATAAAAAGAGGTGAACGATTTAAACATTTGTTTTACTTGTACGGGAATTCCACCTTGAACATTTATGATAAAAGAACAATTTCCATCCTTGAACATTTCTGTATTTAAAAAAATGCATTTTTCCATCCTCAAAACATTTTTTTGAATTTTGAACTGTTTCCCTCCATGAACGGTTTCCACCTTCAATGGATTCCACTTGGAACGGATTTCCGCCTTTAGCGTTCCATCTTGACTGGAGATCCGCCTTCAACTGATTTCACCTTCATCGGATTTTTTGCTTAAAAATTATAAAAGAGTTGAACGATCTAAACATTTATGTTACTTGAACGGGAAAATCCACCTGAACGGATTTCCGCCTTAAACATACTTGAACCGAGTTTCACTTTGAACAGATTTCCGGCTTGAACATTTATGAAAAAGAACAATTTCCATGGTTGAACATTTCTAAATTTTGAAAAATTATTTTCATCAGTAAACATTTATGAAAAGATTTTCCACCTTTAGCATTTATTTAGACATAACATTTGTTGAGATAAACATTTGTTTACTCGAAAACAAAATTAGAAAAGTAAGAACATTTATGAAAGTTGAATGCTTTCCCTCGTTAAACATTTATCCGTGGGATTCGCTATCGCAGGTACAATGGTTCGCCGTTCATCATTTTGTAAGAATCAACCCCAAAAATTTGAAGTACTAAAGATGCTATTTTTTGGCATT
Source organism: Lolium rigidum (assembly GCF_022539505.1). NCBI lineage: Eukaryota > Viridiplantae > Streptophyta > Magnoliopsida > Poales > Poaceae > Lolium > Lolium rigidum. Next base: position 262,763,749 of record NC_061510.1, on the reverse strand, counting down.
CCAACTATCCATCATTCATACAATCAGTGCTGGGCCTGTAGTACGCATCGGTACTTCAGAGAAATTACGAAATATATATTAGAATTTGGAAACAGTGTTTGGTAACGTCTACTACAAAAATAGTGCTGTGATGTAGTAAGCTGTTTCGAAAAAGAAAGCAGGCACGCAGCTTCACTAGAAACCATCTCAGAGATATTCACTGTTTTTCTAGGAACAAGCGAGACGAGAACTACAGGTCGGGCCAGATTCTGACTAAAAGACGCTCAAACAGTCAGTGAAGCTACTATGAAAAGTTTATGGGCCAGGCCCATACAAAGCGGGGTTGCGCGGAGCGCCAGATCGCTTCCGCAGTAAACGGAGAATAGGGATCGCCTCCCGCCTGCCAGAGAAACTAGTAGCTTTCATGAGCCACGTTCGTGGGCCGATCAATTACACTCATGTGTGCAACAATGTCATAACATCTTCAACCCGACGATCCAAACGCAGCGGACACACGGACAGCGCCTCGCGTCCGGTTGTTTATTTGGGTCGTACGCTGAGCCCAACGCAGCGGCTACTCATTTGCCCATTTGGCGCATTTCTTTGGGAAACAGGCCATTTGGCAACACATACTTATAAATAAAATCTAAAAATATAAAATAATATCTAATAAATATAGAATAATATCAAATAGCATAAAATAATATCAAATAAAATGTACCATGATGAAGAAAAAAAAAATGCCATAGTTTGAAAGAATATAAAAATTTACAAATTGAGATTGTCAACTCAATTTGGGCGCTCTAGGATCTCCTTCTGCCTTTTCTCGAACCAAGCTCTCTTGGCCTCGCTCATGATGGTCAAGTCGGCGTTCATGATCAGGTTGTCCTCGGTTTGCCGTTTCAGCTCAACTTTCTTCGCCTTCAACTCCACCTCTTTGGCCCTTGCCATTGCTGATCAAGTCGGATCATTTCCGGGTCATGACCGCGATGTCGTTGACGTAAGCGTGTACGTTCCAGCCAATCTGGTCCTTCAAGCACCGCTGCATCGTACGCTGGTAGGTGGCACCTGCATTTTTCAAACCGAAAGGCATGGTGACATAACAGTAAGTGTTGAACGGAGTGATGAACGAGGTCGCCTTTTGGTCGGACTTCTTCATCCGGATCTGGTGATACCCGGAATATGCGTCAAGAAAAAACACATAAGTTCCGCCCCGCCGTCGAATCAATGACTTGGTCAATGCGCGGCAAGGGGAACGGATCCTTCGGACAATGCTTGTTCAAGCCGGAGTAATCGATGCACATTCTTAGTATTTGAGAATTCTTTTTGGCTACAAGGACGGGGTTTGCGACCCAATCAGTATGGATAACTTCTACTACAAAACTTGCCTCTAGTAACTTTGCTAATTCCATCCCTATGGCGCGGTGCTTCTTATCTCCAAAGCGCCGCATAGCTTGCTTCACCGGTTTAGCTCCCGGGTTGATGTTGAGGTAGTGCTCGGCGAGTTCCCTTGGTACTCCAGACATGTCAGAAGGTTGCCATGCGAAGATGTCCATGTTAGCGCGGAGGAACTCGACGAGCGCGTCTTCCTATTTGGGGTCCATGCTGGCTCCGAACGACACCTGCTTAGAGCTATCTCCTGCCTTGAGGTTGATCATGTTGGTGTCTATCGCGGCCTTGAACGAAGTTTTCTGTTAAGAGATCTTCTTCTTGGTGGTATGCATCTCTTTTGGATCCACCACGGCTCTGTAGCCTTGCAGCTCCTCTCCAGATATCACAGATTCTGCGAAGGCGGCTTCGCCTAACTCGCACTCGTGAGCTTTCTTGTAGTCTCCGGATATGGTGATCATAACATTGGGGCCCGAAATCTTGAGCTTGTTGTAGATGTAGCACGCTCTTGCGTGAAACTTGTGGTAGGTGGGCCTGCCGAAGATGACGTGGTAGGAGCTCTTGAAGGCCAGGACCTCAAACGTGATCATCTCTTCGCGGAAATTATTAACATCGTCGAAGGCCACGGGAAGTCTGATGCTGCCCAGGGAGTTTGCTTTCTTACCCGGAACCACGCCGTGGAACTCGGTGTTGCAGTGCTTGATCTGTTCCTTGGTAAGCTGCATTCTCTCCACAGTCTCCAAGTACATGATATTCAAGCTGGCTCCGCCGTCCATGAGGCACTTGGAGAAATCATACCCGTCGATGCGGGGACTTACAACCAAGGCGTAGCACTCTTTCGGAATGATGGTGGGGTGATCCGACCTATCAAACGTACACGGAGTTTCCGACCACCTGACATACTGCGGCACAGCTGGAACTGTGGCGTTCAGGATCCGGAGCGCAGATTTGCTGGCGCGGACTGTCGGTGTCGTTGCCTAATCGACGGTACCTCGGAGGAGGGATCCTCACGAGGGGGAGAAGAAGTAGGGGCCATAGGGCGGAGTGCACACGGGACGGTGGTACGCGAGTTACCCAGCTTCGGAACACCTGCACGATGACGGGGCCTACCGCTGCTTGTCCGGAATTATCCGGGCGCTTTCGCGTTGTTACAATGAGTTGTGGTTGTGCCTCTAGGGCTCCCGGGATCCGGCTTATAAAGGCGCACGGATCTAGGGTTTACATGGAGAGTCCTAGCCGGATTACAGATAGCCTAACTACGGTACAATATCTTGCCGTGCACGTCACGGATCCGCCTTCCATACACGTCGTCCTGGATCCGAGTTCCTCATGGGCCTCCATGGATCCGGGTTACTCCTATGTCGGTACGGATCCGGCCCGCTCGATCCCGGGCTGGACTTCTTCCTTCATGATCAACAACAATCGGGCCGCCCGATGGGCCACATGCCTCATCACCGTCTGTGGGCCACCCGGGCTTGCCGGATCTAGGCACTGTCGATGGTACACCTATGAAGTATACCCACAACAGTAGCCCCCAGAGTTCTCCGAGTTTCGCCTGCAGTTTCCGCCATGCTTGTTCCTTAGATTTCCGGCATCCTCGGCAACGCGGAGAAACTTGAAGAGCTCCAACTTTGCATTTTCTTCCTTTTCCAACTTACAGCCGGAAAATGCTCTCATCCTGCGGGACTTCATCCATCGACATTTCAAAGAATATTTCCGGGTTACTCCCTGCTCGCGAACGAGAGCCAACTTATCTTCACGCAATTACCCGGAATCTTAAAAGACTCAAACGGTTCCGCCAATTCTGGCGCCATTTTTGCGCGATTCGCGCGGTAACTTATCTCTAGCCATTTTTACTGCTAGGGTTTGGGACACGTGTCACACATCCAACGGCGCGACGCTTGCGTTCCGACCACAGGATGCGGAACACGAATCTCATCCCCTCAGCCTATAAATACCAGCCGTCGACCCCTTTACCCCTCATTCACCCCCTTCTCACCTCTCTTCCGAGCGCCGCCCGTTGAGCCTTTCCTCCGCCGCGCCGGAACCCGCCGGAAAATCGCCGGAACATCGCCGGAGCGAGCCCTCCGCCGCAGTGTTCTTCGTGTTCTTAACTCCGGCGAACCACCGCGCAGAAAACTTCCCGCCGGCGACTCGGACCACCGCACGCGCCATTTCGGTACGTCCTCGAGCTCAAACTTCGCGTCGTAGTTGGTAGGGATGAACTTGGGGAAGACGAAGTGGGATCCGACTAAGGAAAGTTTCCGCCAACCTTTTTCTTCAGATGTCTTCAACGACTCCGCCTCCAAACTCGGAACCGATAATGGCGACGCCAATCTCCTCCGCCCCTCCTCCATTTGTTCCCGTCAGGCTGGATCCTTCAAAGGATTCCGGCAAGGAGACTGAGGGAACCTCCGCTCACCCGGAGAAAACCTCCGGGGCGGGCCAGTCGGAGCAGACAAACGAAGAGGCTGCCAAAAAATCAAAAGCTCGGAAACGCGACTCCGAAGCTAAGGGGAAGTGGTGGCCCCGCACCACCACCGAGATGGAATTGAAGAATCTCGAGTCGGAAGGCTTCCTCGCAACCCGGAAGCCGGAGGTCGGTCCCGGATGAACCAGCTCCGGCTCCAAGGGACGACGAGATGGTGCCGACGAAGGCACTGGTGGAGCGTGGATTTTCATTCCCGCCTTCGGATTTCTTCCGGGAGATTCTGAAGACGTATGGACTCCAACCCCACAACATATCTCCGAATAGCGTGCTCGCCATCAGCAACCAGGTCGCTCTCTGCGAGGGCCACCTCCGGGTAACTCCAGAGCTTCCCCTGTTCCAATATTTCTTTACTGTCAAAAAAGAGAAGATCCGCCAAACTTCCGAGCTGCCAACTTGCGGATCCATCACTTTCCTCCTCCGCCCGGGTCGCGTCTACCCCCACACCGATCGCCATGAATCCGCGAGGTATTGGTCCGGAGGTTTCTTCTACCTGAAGGACGTCTCCGACCCGGCGAGCGACAAGATACTTCCAACATTCAAGAACAGCCCCGCCAATGAAACTCCGGCATGGACACAGTGCCCCCACCTCTCCGACTCGCCTCAGCTAAACCGCGCAGTTAGGCGGATCTGCAAGCTCACGGAGGAGGGGCTCACGAGGGAAGGATTTAACCCTCTCCGGTTTACCAAGCGGATCCAGCCGCTCCAACACGAGGGACCGCCCGATGTTTGAATACACGAGGCGCGATGATCCAATGCACGCCACAAAAGATAATCTGTCCGCCGACGCTATTGATAAGAGGATCCGGCTCCTCCTTAAAATCCCACGTGAACTCCATGTTCACGTATGCAACAAAGACATCCACACGGAGGGATCCGGAACCGCGGTACGGCATCTGGACTTGGTTTATTGTTTTTCTTCAAACTTTGTCTAAGTGTTTATATTTGCATTAGCTCGAAGCGCTTGGGGAGAATGAACTCGGAAATCTCCTCCGAGTCCCATCCACCGGTAACCCGGATCCGTAAGCCGCATCGGAGGCGGAAGCTCCCGAAGCCAGCCGCCTCGCGAAGAGGAAAAGGCCAGCCCCTTCCAGCCCCCAAGCGAAACGCCCCCGCGAAACACTCAGCATCGCGGCTACTCGGAAAGCCGAGGCGGAAAGAAGCGCCTCGCGCCGATTAATACCAAGCAACAAGGGGCAGCCTGCCATCCAAGCACTTTTTCAAGCCTTCCGGGTAAGCGTCTTCTTTCCGAGATCCAAGTTCCGGTTTTAACACTTGCTCTTATATTTGTATGCTTTTCCTGAAGTTCCGGAAGCCAGCCTCCCAAGGCCCCAAGGGTCATCAAGAAGAAGGCCAAACCATCTCCGGCTTCATTCCCTATCACTCCTGAGGTGGAAGTTCCGCCTAAAGCTTCATCTGCCAGCAAGCCGGATCCGAAAGACATCATTGACCTTGATGACCTTCCGGAAGACCCTGCCCATCATGGCGACTCCGCCCAGAAGACCTCCTCACCCATTCCTCCACCAGATCAACCAAGTTCCGCTTTCGCGGGACCTACTGATGAGGAGCAAGAGCAAAAGGCCAAGCTCCTCCAAGTTACCAATGCGACCCGCGTCAGCCTCGAGCCAACTCCGTCCCTCCAAAAACTTACCCTCGCGGAGCGTCACGCGGAAGTTTCCGCCATGCTCGAACAAGGTATGGGGGAAACCGGAGGAGGAGGTGGGTTATCTCGCGGAACTGGAGGATAGCCTGAAGGAATTTTTCGCCAAGCACAAGGAAGTGCGGCAGGTAACACTAGCCCCCAAGCATTGGGTGATATAGTTCCGTGTAACATGTATAAGCCGATGCTTTCTCAAAGTGTACTGTTAGGCGGAAATTTGAAATTTTTATCCAAATCTTTGAACTCTTCGCCAGCCCCCCAGATTTTAATATCCGACTAACTCTCTGTCGCTTCTCGGTCCACGCGGAAACGCACGAAGATTTGCGCATTCACGTGCCGGAGCAAATCAAGGAGATCGAGGGACTGCGCGAACATGCGGAAAATAGCCGAAAGGCTATCCAGCAGCTTGAGACCCGACTTCAAGGTACGAGTTCCGGATCTTCACTTTTTGGTGCTGACAGTCGTTCAGGGTGCATAATATGTTCTCTGCTTTCAGAAGAAACTGCCAAGCATTCCTCGCTTGATGAGCTATCCGCCAAGGTCAAGGTGCTTGAGGCGGAGAACGAGTCCCTCAGAAACTTCATGAAAGAATCCTCGAGCAAAGAGACTAAGGCGAAGAAGGAGCTCTCCGAGAAGCATGCCCGTGAGCAGGCGGAGCTGATCGACAAGCTGGAGAAAAGCCAAGGCCGCGTGATCTCCACAATTGCCAAGAACAAAGCCCTGGAAACGGAGGCGGAAGCCATTGACAAGCTTATCTTCCGTAAGCATTTTTCCGCGTCGTTGCTCCGACCATCTTGCATGTTTTCTCTGACGGAACTGAACCTCTTTCTTCCACAGCAAGTCTTGGCTTTGAGTGGACAAAAGATTCAAACCTGACGAGGACGGAGGCATACGAGGAAGCACGGAACTCAATTGATGCGCTGTTTGGAGCCTGTCGCGGAATCGCCACGGCTCTGTCGCTAAAGAAGGCCAAAACCTCAGTCATCGATACGGTGACCAATCTTATGGACAGGTGCAGGAGTTCATCAAGGACTGGCAGAAATCTTCAGCGCGCGGAGCCGCCTCCTTGGTCCTGGCCACCTGCAAGGCTTTCTTCCCCTCACTCAACCTGGCGCAAGTTGCACGCGGAGCCCCCGAGAGTTCCGACATGAGCGCCCTTCTCGCGGAAACTGAAGGCTATGAAGAGCTGTTTGTCAGGCGAGTGGATCACTCGTTCTGGTACAACAAGCACAACCTGCCCGAAGGTTTTTCCGATGCAGAGGAAGGAGCAAGCGAGCCAGAGTTTTATGGGGAAGGATCCGGGTCCAGAGAGCGAGCATTCCGGAGGAAACTCCGGAAACGACTCGAGCCGGATCTGGTGACAGTGACGACGGCTCCAGCTACCAGCAGCCTGAAGAGGAGGACTCCGAGTAGAGTTCCTGTTTGAAACAATGAAACAAGTTGCATCATTTTGGCCCCAGCGAGGGTTTGTAATAAGACTTTAAATTCTTAAGTAGCTAGGAACGAAACGATTATGCATGGGGCGGAAACACTTATCCTGCTATCCGTTTAATGTTATGTGCATGTTTCGTTTTATGTCGGAAAGCAAGTGCTGATCTCGTTATTTTCCGGCTTGCCCGCTTGACCTTCCACGAGCCGGAAAACCTTAGCCGGAGATGCTCGCCAGCGGCGACGAAGCCCAATGGCAATCCGTCCATAACCGCGGAAACAAGCCCCCAAGCATAGGTGCCGGAAATCGCTACTAGGAATCCACGAGTTCGCAACAGATAACAACTTAATCTGAAAACTTAAACTTACGTCCTAAAGGACGATTTTAGAAATCACAACTTTTATACACGCCTAGGCGGAAAACATCCAGCTCTGCGGTTTTAGTCGGAAAAAACATACACGATCTAAAATGAACAAGTAAAGGAGGTAAAAGACTCAAAGAGTGAACCATAAGCTTTATTTCATTGATCATGTATAACTATTACGAGTTTGTAACTCGGAAAAATATGCTAAGTGTAGAAAGGACGTAGCCGTGCTATATTCCAAGGGCGATCTCGTTTCATCGTAGATGTCATCCGGATCCTCACGCTTGCGTTTCCGGCGCCAGCTAGCAGGTCTATCCCTCAGCTCGCGGAAATCGACAAGGTAGTACGATCCGTTATGAAGCACTTTGCTAACGACAAAGGGTCCTTCCCATGGAGATTGCAGCTTATGGTCTTTCACCTGTCGAAGGCGGAGGACCAGGTCTCCGGCCATGAAGGAGCGTTTCCGAACTCGACGACTGTGATAGCGTCGGAGCTTCGCCGGTAGATGGTGGAGCGCTGGTCAGCTAGGTTCCGAGCTTCTTCGATCGGGTCCACGGATAGCCGTCCGGCCTCGTCGACTGTTTCTTCATTATAGGCGGAAACTCGCGGTGAATCGTGGATGATGTCGGAGGGAATCACGGCTTCGGATCCGTATACCAGGAAGAAAGGGGTAAACCCCGTTGACCTGTTAGGGGTAGTTCGCAAACTCCACAAGACAGCGTCTAGTTCGTCGGCCCAAGCTCCAGCTGCTCGTCGCAGCGGTTCTTCAAGGCGTGGCTTGATTCCTGATAATATTAGACCGTTAGCTCTTTCGACTTGACCATTGGATTGTAGGTGAGCCACAGATGCAAGGTCCAATCGAATCCCCATTGTCTCACAGTAATCCTTCAATTCTCCCTGAGCGAAGTTTGTGCCATTATCTGTGATTATGCTGTGTGGGATGCCGAATCTCATTACGAGGCTGATGACAAATTTTAGTGCCGTAGCACCGTCGGCTTTTCTCACTGGCTTGGCCTCGATCCACTTGCTGAACTTGTCAACAACGACCAGGAGGTATTCACAACCACCAGGAGATGATCTTTTTAACTTACCAACCATATCGAGCCCCCGCACCGCAAATGGCCAGGTGATAGGTATGGTCTTCAGCTCTTGGGCTGGAGCGTTTGGTTGAGTAGCGTAGTCACCGACAACCTCGGCAGGTCTTGACTATTTTTTCAAGCATCTTCTTTAGCCGTGAGCCAATAAAAGCCTAGCCGAAAAGCTTTTGCAACGAGTGACCTGGGAGCGGCATGATGCCCGCAGTCCCCTGCGTGGATCTCTCTGAGGATTTCAATGCCATCTTGATTGGAGACGCATTTGAGAAACACCCCTGTTGCGCTTCGTTTGTAGAGCTGTCCATCGACAATTGTGTAGGATCGTGCTCGTCTGATGATCTGGCGTGCGAGGACCTCGTCCTCCGGCAACTTCTGATCGATGAGGTAGTCCAGGAAAGGCTGTGTCCAAGCCGGAATGGTAGCCAATACCCCTTTAGCCGGAGACACTGCCACTTCTGGGTTTTCCGGGTTAGCGCCCTTCACCGAGGGTATCCGGAGATGCTCTAGGTAAATTCCGAGCGGAATTGGCTTTCTCGCCGGATCCGAGCTTGGATAGCATGTCTCGCCGCCGTATTGTCGTCTCTTCCGACGTACTTGACTTCGTATCCGAGGAAGCTCTTGGCGATCTCGTCAACTTCATCTCCGTAGGCCGCCATGACGGAATTTCTCGGCGTTCCGTGTTCCGGCTACTTGCCGTGCCACTGTGTCGGAATCTCCGCAACAAATGATGTGCTTGATCCCTATTTCCTTAGCGATGCGCAGTCCGTGTAGTAGAGCCTCGTATTCCGCCATGTTATTTGTAGCTTCGAAGTGGATCTGCAGTAACATACTGCAGCTTCTTCTCCGGTAGGGGACTTCGTGGTGACTCGGCTCCTGAGCCTTGATGCTGCTTGGATCCGTCGAAGTGCATGACCCATGTTTCTGGTTCCGGCTCCAGACTTTCATCCGGAGCTTCTGTCCAATCTGCAACGAAATCTGCCAAAACTTGGGATTTGACCGCAGTCCTTGGCTTGTAGGCGATGTCGAAGGCGGATAATTCAATGCCCCATTTAGCTGTCCGTCCTGTTGCGTCGCCGTTGTTGAGAATTGTTGACGAGCGGAGCTTTGCTCACAACTCGTTATCGGGTGTTCTTGGAAGTAGTGTCTCAGCTTCCGGCTGCCTAGGAAAACTCCATAAGCTAGCTTCCGAAAGTGAGGGTATCTTTGTTTTGACTCCGTCAGCACTCTCGCTTATGTAGTAGACAGGTCTTTGGACGTCATATTCATGACCTTCTTCCTTTCGCTCCACCACGATGACGAGGCTGATGACTTTGTTGGTAGCCGCCAGATAAAGGAGCATTGGCTCTGACTCTGCCGGGGCTGCCAGGATAGGTGGGGAGGTAAGTATTTCCTTCAACCCTCGAAGAGCTGCGTCAGCTGCGTCGTCCCAGACAAATTTGTCTGTTTTCTTCAGCAACTTGTACGCAGGTAGCGCCTTCTCGCCAAGACGGCTAACAAACCTACTGATTGCTGCGACACAACCAGCTAGTCGTTGCACATCTTTGAGACAAGTTGGCCGTTTGATACACAGGATTGCCTTGATTTTTTCCGGGTTAACCTCAATGCCTCTGTGAGAGACTATGAAGCCAAGGAGTTTTCCGACTGGCACGCCAAAGACGCACTTCGAGCGGATTCAACATCATCTTGTACCGACGGAGATTCTCAAAGGTTTTTGTGAGGTCGCCGATCAAGTCGGATCCTTTCCGGGTCATGACCGCGATGTCGTCGACGTAGGCGTGCACGTTCCGGCCGATTTGGTCCTTCGAGCATCGCCGCATCGTACGTTGGTAGGTGGCACCTGCGTTTTTCAAACCAAAAGGCATAGTAACATAGCAAGTAAGTGCCAAACGGGGTAATGAATGAAGTCGCCTTTGGTCGGATTCCTTGATCCGGATCCGATGATACCCGGAATACGCATCAAGAAAACACAGAAGTCTCCGCCCCGCCGTCGAATCAATGACTTGGTCAATGCGCGGCAGGGGAAACGGATCCTTCGGGCAATGTTTGTTCAAGCCGCAGTAATCGATGCACATTCTTAGTATTTCAGTTGTTCTTTTTGGGTACAAGGACGGGATTCGCGACCCCATCGGTGTGGATAACTTCTATTACAAAACCTGCTTCTAGTAACTTTGCTAGTTCCATTCCTATGGCGCGGCGCTTCTTATCTCCAAAGCGTCGCATAGCTTGCTTCACCGGTTTAGCCCCCGGATTTATGTTGAGGTAGTGCTCGGCGAGTTCCCTAGGTACTCCGGACATGTCGAAGGTTGCCATGCGAAGATATCCATGTTAGCGCGGAGGCACTCGACGAGCGCGCTTTCCTATTTGGGGTCCATGTTGGCTCCGATCGAGACTTGCTTGCTAGGGTCATCTTCCTTGAAGCTGACTTTCTTGGTCTCAATCGCGGCCCCGAAGGAGTTTTTCTCGTTCGGAGATCTCGCTTCTTGGTGGTTTGCATCTCGGCCGGATCCACCGCGGCCCCGTAGCCTTTCAGCTCTTCTCCGGATATGACAGTACTCGCGAAGGCGGCTTCGCCCAACTCGCACTCATGAGCCTTCTTGTAGTCTCCGGTTATGGTGATCATACCATTGGGACCCGGCATCTTGAGCTTGTTGTAGATATAGCACGCTCTTGCGTGGAACTTGTGGTAGGTGGGCCTGCCGAAGATGACATGGTAGGAGCTCTTGAAGGGCACAACTTCGAACGTGATCTTCTCTTCGCGGAAATTATGAACATCGCCGAAAGCCACGGGAAGTGTGATGCCGCCGAGGGAGTTCGCCTTCTTACCCGGAACCACGCCGTGAAACTCAGTGGTGCTGTGTTTGAGATGTTCCTTGGTGAGGTTCATCCGCTCCAAAGTCTCCAGGTACATGATGTTCAAGCTGGCTCCGCCATCCATGAGGCACTTGGAGAAGTCATACCCGTCTATGCGAGGACTCACAACCAAGGCGTAGTATTCTTTTGGCACAATGGCGAGATGATCCTCCCCGTCAAATGTGCACGGAACTTCCGACCACCCGACATACATGCGGCACAGCCGGAACCGTGGCGTTCAGGATCCGGGTAGCTGATTTTGTAGCGCGGACTGTTGGGGTTCCGAGGAAGGTGTGGTAAGCCCCCACGCTCTTTTTCTCGAAGGGGTTGGATTTACCTGCGGATCCGGCTTTGGGATCCGGCGAGTTATCATCCTCGTCCATCGCCTCGGAACTGTCCTCCTCCTTGTCCTTGTTTTTGCCCTTTCCTCCTTTGCCGCGTGGGCGGTGTTTCCGGGCTCGCTTGTATCCTGCCTCCGGGTCGTTCTTTAGGTCGTTGACCCACTTGCAGTTGCGGTTGGTGTGAGTGGACTTCCCCGTAGCCGGATCCAAGTGGGCCAGGCAGGGCATGTCTCCGTACTCCCGTAGGTTTGCGGGGCGCGGGATCCGCCGACCGTGACTTCGCGTGCCATGTCGCCGACCCTCGCCGGCTCCGCCTCCACGGCCGCGTCCTCTTCCGCCTCCTGGACCTCCGCGTTGGAACGCCATGACGGCCATGTCGGATCCGCCACTCTTCTGGTCGTCAGGGTTTTTGCGTTTGTGGCCGCTGTTGTTACCGTTATCACGGTTCTTCTTTTGTTGGTGCAGGGGGATTGCTGTAGCTGCGATGTCACCGCCTGCGTCGTCATCGGCGGCAGTGTGATCACTGGCAATGGAGATCATCTCGTCCAAAGTCGGTTTGTTGGCGTTAGCCGGACATGTAAGCTTATGCCTCAGCGAGTCCTCCTCTCTGCAGTCCACCAATGAAGGCGTACATGGCGGTGGTGTGGTCGACGTTCTCGCACTCGTTTCCGCATGCCAACCATCGTGTGAGGAAGTTTCTTGAGGTTTCTCCCTTCTTCCGGATACAAGCTTGTAAGTCGCTTGTCGTGGCGGGTCTTTTGTAGGTGCCCTCGAAGTGTTTCTCGAAAGCGGTCTTCGGGTCGAACCAGCAAAAGATGGAGTTTTTCTCGAGGTCACCGAGCCGGATCCGGGCTGGTCCTACAAGGTACAACCGGAGCATGCGGCAGGCGATATTAGGGGTTCCTCCGGCGAAGGTTACTGCATTGTAGTAATCCTCGATCCAGGTATCCGGCCTTTCGGTGCCATCATAATGCTTCAGGTTTCCGGGTAACTTGAGGGAGCTCCTTGGCTTTGGTTCCTCTCGAATCATCCTGCCGAAGCACTTCGGTCCGATGTAGTCGGTTCTGTATTCGTTGAGGCGTTCCCGCGCGTCGCGTGAGCCGTGTCGGGGGGACTGTGAGCGAGAGCGAGATCTCCGGCCACCGCCTCCGCCTCCACCTCCGCCGCCACCGCTAGGGTGGTGGTGAGGGAGACCTCGCGAGGGGGCCGATCCGACCTTCTCGCTTCCGCTCGCGGACTCTCCCCGGCCCTCCCGGTGCCGGCTCCGGCTCCCGTGGCTGCCTTCGCCATGACGCTGGCTGCCCCGGTCGTTCCGGCTCCGGCGGGGTTCCGGTCGCGCTCCTCATTCCGGCTCCTCCTAGGCTCGGGCTCACGATCATTGTTCCGATTCCGGCGAGGCTCCGGCGTGCGCTCCCCGTTCCGGCTTCCGGAAGGCATCACGATGTCGCGGATAATAATTCCACCATGCCCTTGAGGCCCGGTGTTTCCGGCTGGACCGCGACGACGAGGGGGACGCGGGTAACCATTAGGCGGAGGAGAGGCGTTGCGGTACTTGTCTCGTCCGGAGTACATTGCATCCTTTCCCTTTCTCGGATCTGACGGAGGCGTCTTTGATGGTACGGGGATCAGATTTGGGTGTTCCCTGGCTTTCCTTCTGCGTTCCGAGGATCCGGTTCGCGACTCGTCATCTCGCTGGCGATTATTGCGGGCGTCCTTCTGCGCAGTGGAGACGCAATGCTCCGGGTTAGATTCCAACTTGCGCGAAGTATCCGCCTTGCTCCGCCGTTTAACCGCCGAAGCGACGAGCGTGCGCAAGTAGTTGATGTCAACCTCCTCGTCACTTTTCTTCAGAATTTCTGCAGCTCTTGCCGGATTGTCCTTCGGGGTAGCGAGCGGCTGCTGTTCGGCGAGGGTTGCGGAGTTGATCCTGCGGGGAGGGATTGCTTCTCCGACGATTCTATCAGCCTCCGCCCGTGCATAGGTCATTTTCACCTCCCACTCGCTCTCATACTCTTGACTTGCTCGAGCGTTGCGGTGACTTCGCGATCCTGTCTCTCAAAGCGATCCATGATCGGTGCAGCTTCTTCCCTCTCATCCAATATAGCAACTGCGGTGTTGGCAAACTTTTTGGCTGTGGCCAGCATCTCCTTTCTAGTGGCCTCTAGAGCCTCCGGATCTGCGGCATCGCCAGGAGTTATTGGCTTGTTGAGGACGTCTGACTTTGCGACCAAATCCATGCGTGCTTGTGCAACTATCTCTTCAGGCGACAGGAGGCTCTCCGAGGAAGGATCCCTACGGGGCCGTTCCCGCGACATCGGAGATCCATGGTGAGATGGCTGGGGGTCGGATTGAGTGTCTGCCGCTTCTGATCCGTCTTCTCCGAGCGCCGCTACAGTTGCAAGTACCTGCTTGGGCTGGGCGGAGTCGACTTCGGGCTGGTCGCTGAAACCATACTCCCCTAGCTTGCGGACGAAGTCATCGGATTCCATGGACGGGGAGTCTCCGGAAATTGGGCTCGGATTACCCGAATCGATTCTTCGGCCGGAGTCTCGCTTTCTCCGACAGACCTCTCGCCGATCCGGAGCAGCGTTGTTTTCCGGGGCCTCGACCCGCACGGGACCGAGCTCCGACTTCATGAGGGGCGGTTCCGGCGGTATGGGCCAAGAAGTGTACGAAGTGACACCTTTGCTTCTCTAACACCTGGGAGACCCGGGCGGATCCGCATTGGTCTTCCACCGTTACTTCCTCGCTCGGGGGCGGATTGGGTGGGTTTTGATTTTTCCGGATCTAAGGCGGAATCTTCGCTAGGAAATTCCAGCGTCTCGGATCGGATCTTCGCGACTCGCGTCCCGCTCGGCGGCGGTCGCGTCGGCGCTACTTACCGGTGGGTTTCCGTCGGAATCGACGGTTTCCCCGATGAAGATGTGTATGCCGCCAACCGGGACGATGGAGAGCTTGACGGGGTTGGTTTTAGCCGGAATCCAACACTCATCCGGAGGGACGATCGGCGGACTTCCGGCGTAAAGGACACGCCCCACGGCGATGGTGTCGTCGTAGCTTCCCATGGCGGAACCCTCCCGGTTCCGGCCTCCGTACGCCGCGAGCCCCACGGTGGGCGCCAACCGCCGTTGCCTAATCGACGGTACCTCGGAGGAGGGATCCTCACGAGGGGGAGAAGAAGTAGGGGCCATAGGGCGGAGTGCACACGGGACGGTGGTACGCGAGTTACCCGGCTTCGGAACACCCGCACGATGACGAGGGCCTACTCGCTGCTTGTCCGGAATTATCCGGGGCGCTTTCGCGTTGTTACAATGAGTTGTGGTTGTGCCTCTAGGGCTCCCGGGATCCGGCTTATAAAGGCGCACGGATCTAGGGTTTACATGGAGAGTCCTAGCCGGATTACAGATAGCCTAACTACGGTACAATATCTTGCCGTGCACGTCACGGATCCGCCTTCCATACACGTCGTCCTGGATCCGAGTTCCTCATGGGCCTCCATGGATCCGGGTTACTCCTATGTCGGTACGGATCCGGCCCGCCGATCCCGGGCTGGACTTCTTCCTTCATGATCAACAAGCAATCGGGCCGCCCGATGGGCCACATGCCTCATCACTGTCTGTGGGCCACCCGGGCTTGCCGGATCTAGGCACTGTCGATGGTACACCTATGAAGTATACCCACAACAGTCGGGGTTCCAAGGAAGGTGTGGTATGCACCAGCACTCTTTTTGACGAAGGGATTCGATTTGTTGGCTGCGGAACGCTCCTCCGGCGAAGCGTCATCCTCGTCCATCGCCTCAGAACTGTCCTCGTACTTTTCCTTGTTCTTGCCCTTGCCTCCTTTGCCGCGTGGGTGGTGCTTTCGGGCTCGCTTGTAGCCTGCTTCCGGGTCGACCTTCAGGTCGTTGACCCACTTGCAACTGCGGTTAGTATGAGAGGATTTGTCGGTAGCCGGATCCATATGGGCCAGACATGGCATGTCTCTGTATTCTTCGTAGGTTTGGGGAGCGCGGAACCCAGCAGTTATGACCTTGTCAGCGCGCTGCTGGCCCCTGCCGGCTCCGCCCCCACGTCCGCGGCCTCTTCCGCCTCCTTGACCTCCGCGTTGGAATGCTACGGCGACCATGTCGGATCCGCCGCTCTTCTGGTCTTCGGGGTGGTTCTTCCGCTTGTTGCTATTGCTGGTGCCGCCGTTATCGCGGTTTTTCTTCTGCTGATGAAGGGGTATGGCTGTAGCGGCAAGTTCTCCACCTGCGTCATCGTCAGCGGCGGTGTGATTACTTGCGATGCCGATCATGTCATCCAACGTAAGATTGTTTTCATTGATCAGGCAGGTGAGCTTGTGCCGGAGCAATCCTCCTCTCTGCAGCCCACCGATGAAAGCGTGCATGGCTGTGCGATTATCCACGTTTTCGCACTCGTTCCTGGTTGCCAACCATCGTGTGAGGAAGTTTCGCGATGTTTCGCATTTCTTATGAATACATGCTTGTTGGTCGCTTGTTGTGGCAGGCCTCTTGTAGGTACCCCTGAAGTGCTTCTCGAAGGCAATCTTCAAGTCGAACCAGCAAAAGATGATGTTCTCCGGGAGGTCACCAAGCCAAGTACGAGCTAGACCAACAAGGTACAGCTGAAGCATGCGGCAGGCTATCCTTTGATTCCCTCCGGCGAAGTTTACTGCGTTGAAGTAGTCCTCGATCTAGGTGTCGGGTCTTTCACTGCCATCATAGTGCTTCAGATTTCCGGGTAGCTTAAGGTTCAAGCCCTTTGGATAAGGCTCCTCCCGGATCATCCTGCCGAAGCATTTTGGGCCAATGTATTCAGATCTGTACTCATTGAGACGTTCCCTTGCATCGCGTGAACGGTTGCAGGGAGATTTTGAGCGGGAATGGGATCTCCGGCCTCCGCCTCCGCCTCCACCTCCTCCACTAGGTGGTGGGGAGGGAGATCTACGAGGGGGCCTGTTAGACCGCTTGCTTCTGCCTTCGGATTCTCCACGTCCTTCCTGGTGCTGGCTCCGGCTTCGGTGGCTGCCTTCGCCATGGTGGCGATCGCTACCGTCGTTCTGGCTCCTGCGGGGTTCCGGATCGCGCTCTTCATTCCTGCTCCGACGAGGCTCCGGCGTGCGCTCCGTGTTCCTGTTCCTCTGGGGTGCCACGTTGTCGCGGATATTGATTCCACCAGGCCGTGGGGCCTAGTATTTCCGGCTGGACTAAGACGGCGAGGTGGGGGAGGATGTGGGTACCCGTTGGGCGGAGGTGATGAGTTCTAGTACTTGTCTCTGCCAGTATACATCGGATCCTTTCCCTTCTTTGGGTCCGTCGGAGGTGTTTTCGAGGGAACCGGGATTGGATTTGGATGCTCTCTGGTTTTCCTTCTATACTTCGCGGATCCGGTGCGCGATTCGTCGTCACGGTGAGCCCTCCCAGAGGCATCCTTCTGTGATGTGGATACACAGTGTTCCGGGTTGGATTCCAACCGGCGTGAAGTGTCTGCCTTGCTCCGTTGCTTCATTGCTGAGGCTACCAGAGTGCGGAGGTGTGCGATGTCGACTTCTTCGTCTTTTTTCGCCAAGAGTTCCGCAGCCTTCTTCATGTTATCCTTGGGAGTGGCAAGCGGGTGCTGGTTTTAGGGGGTTGCGAAGTTGATCTTTCTGGGGCCGATGGCTTCCCTACGGATTCTATCTGCCTCTTTATCAGCATCCTCCATCATGGTTTCCCATTTAGCTCGGAGTTTCATAGCCTCTGCCAGACATGTTGTGGCTTCGCGTTCTCTCTTGAGGAAATTTTCCATTACTTCGGCAGCTTCTTGCCTTTCCTCCAGCATTGCTGCTGCAGTGTTGGCAATGACCTTGGCGGTGCTCAGCATCTCCTTTCTTGTTGCTTCTAGAGCTTTAGGATCTGCGGTGTCGTCCGGAGTTATTGGCTTGTTGAGAATTTCCGAGTGTGCGATGGAACCTTGGCCTGCCTGTTCGACGAGCTCTTCCGGAGACAAGTAATGCTGGCTCCCGGAATCGTTTTCTTCTCCGGAATCCGGCGCAGCATGGCGACGAGGTCGCACGGGCGGAGTCTCTGAAGTGGACGGTCCCAGGAGTGCGACACCGGTTGGAGTATCTTCTTCGCCAGCGTCCTGGTCTAGCCCAGTTATGGTCACTAGGACCTGCTTAGGCGGAGCGGATTCCGCTTCGGCTTCCTCTTCACCCTCTAACTCCTTCAGGGCTTTGTTGAATTCCTCCGTGTTCATGGTTGAAACATCATCGGAAGTTGGACTTAGATTGCCCAGGATTGATTCTTCTACATCTCCGACATCCTCTTGCTGTTCCGGGGCTTCGCTTTCTCCGGTATCTTCAACCTGCATGGGTCGAGCTCCTTCCGGAGGAAGGGCGGTTCCTGCGGTATGCGCGAGGAAGTGAACGAAGTGGCACCTTTGCTTCTCTAAGACCTGGGAGACCCAGGTGGATCTGCATTGGTCTTCCACCGTAGTTTCCTGCTCAGGGGCGGATTGGGTGGGTTTTGAATTTTCCAGATCTAAGGCGGAATCTTCCTTAGGAAGCTCCTGCATCTCAGATCGGATCTTCGCGACTGCGTCCTGCTCAGCAGCGGTCGCGTCAGCGTTACTTACCAGGGCGTTTCCGTCAGAATCTATGATCTCGCCGATGAAGATGTGAATGCCGCCGATTGGGACGATGGAGAGCTTGACGGGGTCGGTCCTAGCCGGAATCCAGCACTCGTCCTGTGGGACGATCGGAAAGTTTCCGGCGTAAAGGACACGCCCCACAGCGATGGATTCGTCGTAGCTTCCCATGGCGGAACCCTCCCGGTTCCGGCCACCTGACGCCGCAGGCCCCATGGTGGGTGACAAAGTATTAACTTGTCAATGCCTACGGATTGTAGACTAGGGTTTAGTTGGAAGTAGAGGGCAAGTAGATCTCGAGGGTTTCAGCCGGAAAAATACTCGACTGCTAGAAAACTAGGGTTGTGTTGACAATGAAATCGATCCTCTCTTCGTCCCTCGACTCCCCCTTATATAGGAGGCGGAGCCGAGGGTTTCATGATACACAAGTTACAGAGTTTGGGAGACTATTTGAGTCCGTCCCGTAATAGTTACAAATCAATATTCCTAATACAATTATATGTTTCCAAACTCTCTCCTGACTGGGCTTCTGGGCTTCATAATCTTCGGGTTGTGGGCCTTCAGTAAAACCCCGGGTACCATCTTCGGCAGGCCCATTGGGGATGCCTATGTCAGTAGCCCCCGAGATTTTGCTTGAATCGGAAAATCTCCAACTTTACAATTACCATACAACTTCTTCGAGTTAACATATATTTTTAATAAATCAATCATATATTGTACAGGGATAACGGTAATTGGGGCTAGTTCATCTGACGGATCAGGTACTAGTTAACTGCTCTTGCGGCAATCCACCAAAACCTACTTCAAGATCACGTCCCTGGACATGATCTCGGGATACTGGTGTAATTCGACATGTGCCGCTTAAGGTCTTACCAGATGTCGAATTCCAGTCATGTTTTATCGGGTACCTAACGCGTCCGTTAGGATTTTTCTTCGCATCTGCTGACATGGAAAAAGTAGCGAAGCGCCGTCAGAGGCGGTGCCACGCCGCACAGGACGGATCCCGGGGACTTACCTTCGCAAAGTATCGCGACATTCAGAGATTAATTTGCGGCTGAGGCACTCTGAGAATATATTGTCGAGTGCTTTTTCGGCTGTTGGAATAGCACATTTATTTGAGTCATCGGATGACTTGTATATTTTTATCGTGTCCTCCCGATGGGAGTATATGAAGAGTTATTTGTATAGCTTGAAATATGCTCACCACGCTTTTATAATTTCATCGGGCACGCGAACAGCGTTCCCGATGGGAGTAGCCCCCGAGGCTACAGCCAAGGACTTGTACTTGGTTGTAGGCTCACCATTTTAACATCTTTTGTCGCTATATTATCATCTTTTCGAGTTCTTCCATCTTTATCGGGTGCGCGACCAGCGCTCCCGATGGGAGTAGCCCCCGAGCATATGAACAAATGCTTGTATTTGATCATAGGATCTCATTTTTTCTTTATTGTGCTGCCCAAAATTTCCCTGTCGATACTCTTGATAAAACTCTTTAAAAACTAGCCCCCGAGCATTTGAACAAAAACTTGTATTTGATCAAAATCTCTCGAAATTACCATCACTTCTTCACTGTCACCCATCTTCACAACACCGCAGTCGAGATTTCCCTTTGTTAAAGTGACATCAGTGCTGACGATAGCCACGACCCCTGTATTGGGAAAACGCGAGTTCTGTCCTGTCACTGACCTGTGGACTCAAAATCTGTGGCATTTTGACATGTTACGCAAGTGGGGGACACACGTCCTCCGCTTTTCCTGGCACGCGCGCTATAGCGCCTGTCCAGTTCCATCGTAGCAAAAATACGTTTTTACCCCCTGAGCCACGTGTAGAGCATCAAGCCTATTACTGCTGCATCCAACGGCGCATCGATTCGCAGGTTTTGCTATAGAAGACCTTCTTCTTCCTCCGTTCACCCCTTCGCTGCGCCGCACCTTTGCTCTATCTCTCTCGAAAATCCCCCATTGCCACAAAACGCTCTTGCGCCCGTGCTTGCTTCCTCATTGCAGTCAGTCCCAATGAATGCCGCCACGGTCAAGGCTCACCAAGCACACCTCCCCCATGGCGATAGAAGACCTGCAGTTCTCCGAGTGGGAGAGATCCAGGATCTCCAACCAGGACGTGAACCTGCTCAAGAAGCTCGGGTTCATGAAGCAGGAGAAAACGCTGATCTTCCCCGGTGAGGAGAGCTACCCCACGCCGCGCATTGGATACTGGGTAACCTTCGTTGACCACCTCATCCGCGGTTTGGCTACTCCGATCCACGAATTTCTTCGTGGATTACTCTTTGTTTACGGGCTGCAGCTGCACCAGCTCACCCCCAATTCCATCCTCCACATCTCTATCTTCATTACCCTCTGCAAATGCTTTCTCGGGACCCATCCCAATTGGGGCCTGTGGAAACGCATATTCCTTGTCTGCCGCAACAGCTCCCACAACACCTCCTATAATGTAGGTGGTGTTATTATCTGCGTCCGCCCAGATGTCGAGTATTTCGATGTCAAATTCCCTGACTCTGTTCAAGGGTGGCGCAAAAGATGGCTTTATGTCCATGAAGAGCACAATGACTCGCAAGAGTACAATGTCTCTCCTTTTGATGGTAGCGAGAAGATCTTCCGGCGTCGGTCGTGGGATGCTGAAGCTACCGGTGAAGAGAAAACGGTGACAGAGGCGCTAATGAAACGCATTGATAACCCACAAGTATAGGGGATCGCAATAGTCTTCGAGGGAAGTAAAACCCAAATTTATTGATTCGACACAAGGGGAGGTAAAGAATACTTATAAGCCTTAACAACTGAGTTGTCAATTCAGCTGCACCTGGAAAAACACTAGTTACAGGGGTGATGTGAATGTAGCAGTAATATGAGAGCAGTAGTAACAGTAACACAGCAGCAGTAATAGTAACACAGAGGCAATGGCACCAGAAAATAGTTGATACTACTTCCAATGTCATGTAGAAATGAGTATATGATGATGAAAGATGGACCGGGGTTCCCAGCTATCTTCACTAGTGGTAACTCTCAAATAACAAGTGTTGGGTGAACAAATTACAGTTGGGCAATTTATAGGATTGAAATAGCATTAAGACAGAACATCAAGATTATTAATCATGTAGGCATGTTTTCCATATATAGTCATACGTGCTCGCAATGAGAAACTTGTACAACATCTTTTGTCCTACCAGCCGGTGGCAGCCGGGCCTCAAGGGAATCTACTAGCTATTAAGGTACTCCTTTTAATAGAGCACCGGAGCAAAGCATTAACACTTGGTGAAAACATGTGATCCTCATACCTAAGCCTTCCCCTCCAGTTATCCCAGTTGCTGTCACTCTGGGGCCTCGGGTTCCGGACATAGACATGTGCAAACAACTTGTCGATACAATCTAAGCAATAAGTATAGAGCTTAAACCTAAGATCATGCCACTCGGGCCCTAGTGACAAGCATTAAACACAACAAGATTGCAGCAACAATAACTTCATAAACTTTATAGATAGACTAATCATAATGTAACAATCCATCGGATCCCAACAAACACAACACCGATTACATCGGATGAATCTCAATCATGTAAGGCAGCTCATGAGATCATTGTATTGAAGTACATGGAGGAGAGAGTACCAACTAGCTACAGCTAGAACCCGTAGTCCATGGGGGAACTACTCACGGAGCATGATGGAGGCGGTGGCGTCGATGGAGATGGCTTCCGGGGGCACTTCCCCGTCCCGGCGGCGTGCCGGAACAGAGATTCTGTCCCTCGAATTGGAGTTTCGCGATGGCGGCGGCGCCCCTGGAGTCTTTCTGGAGTTTCATCAATTCGTCTCACGTTTTTAGGTCGAAAGGGGTCTTATAGGCGAAGAGGCAACGCAGGAGGGTGCCTGGGCCCCCCTCACCATAGGCTGGCGCGGCCAGGCCTAGGGCCGCGCCGCCTTATGGTGTGGTGGCCCCCTGGCCCGCCTCCGACTCTCGTTCGGTGTTCTGGGGTCTTCAGGGAAAAATAAGATTCTGGGTCTTTGTTTCGTCGAATTCCGAGAATATTGCCCAAACAGCCTTTCCGGAACCAAAAACAGCGAGAAAACGAGAACTGGCACTTCGGCATCTTGTTAATAGGTTAGTTCCGTAAAATGCATAAAAACATTATAAAGTGCGAGCAAAACATGTAGGTATTGTCATAAAACAAGCATGGAACATCAGAAATTATAGATACGTTGGAGACGTATCAAGCATCCCCAAGCTTAGTTCCTGCTCGCCCTCGAGTAGGTAAACGATAAAAAGAATAATTTCTGTAGTGACATGCTACTTACATAATTTTGATCATACTGTTGTAAAGCATATGAGATGAATGAAGTGACTCAAGGCAATGATCTATAGTTGCTAACAAATGGATAACATATAGCAAAACTTTTCATGAATAGTACTTTCAAGACAAGCATCAAAAGTCTTGCATAAGAGTTAACTCATAAAGCAATAAATTCAAAGTGAAGGCATTGAAGCAACACAAAGGAAGATTTAAATTTCAGCAGTTGCTTTCAACTTTCAACATGCATATCTCATGGATAATTGTCAACACAAAGTAATATGATGAGTGCAAATAAGCAAGTATGTAAAAATCAATGCACAGTTGACACAAGTGTTTGCTTATAAGATGGAAGGAAGTAGGTAAACTGACTCAACATAAAGTAAAAGAAAGGCCCTTCGCGAGAGGAAGCGAGGATTAAATCATGTGCTAGAGCTTTTTAAGTTTTGAAATCATATAGAGAGCATAAAAGTAAAGTTTTGAGAGGTGTTTGTTGTTGTCAACGAATGGTAGTGGGCACTCTAACCCCCTCATCAAACAGACTTTCAAAGAGCGGCTCCCATGAAGGACGTTATCTCTACCAGCAAGGTAGATAATCCCTCTTCTCTTTTGTTTACACATGTATTTTAGTTTTAGTTTTATGGTTGACACTCCTCCCAACCTTTTGCTTACACAAGCCATGGCTAACCGAACTCGGGTGCCTTCCAACATTCACATACCATGAAGGAGTGTCTATTTGCAAAATTAAGTTGCTTACTGATGAATCAGGGCAATACACGTGAAGAGAATTATTAATGAAAGTTAATTAATTGGGTCTGGGAACCCCGTTGCCAGCTCTTTTTGCAAAATTATTGGATAAGCGGATGAAGCCACTAGTCCATTGGTGAAAGCTGCCCAACAAGATTGAAAGATAAAACACCACATATTTCCTCATGAGCTATAAAACATTGACACAAATAAGAGATAATAAAGTTTTGAATTGTTTAAAGGTAGCACATGAAATATTTACTTGGAATGGCAGAAAATACCACATAGTAGGTAGGTATGGTGGACACACATGGCATTGGTTTTGGCTCAAGGTTTTGGATGCACGAGAAGCATTTCCTCTCAGTACAAGGCTTTGGCTAGCAAGGTTGTTTGAAGCAAACACAAGTATGAACTGGTACAACAAAACTTACATAAGAACATATTGCAAGCATTATAAGACTCTACACTTGTCTTCCTTGTTGCTCAAACACTTTTACCGAGAAAATATCTAGACCTTAGAGAGACCAATCATGCAAACCAATTTCAACAAGCTCTACGGTAGTTCTCCACTAATAGGTTCAAACTACATGATGCAAGAGCTTAATCATGATCTACTTTGAGAGCTCAAAACAATTGCCAAGTATCAAATTATCCAAGACAATATGAGGCATTTTCTGTTTCCAACCAAATAACAATAAGTGCAATAGCTTCCAACTTTTGTCATTAAACATTAAAAGTAAAACGAAGAACACAAGTGTTCATATGAAAAAGCGGAGCGTGTCTCTCTCCCACACAAGGATTGCTAGGATCCAATCTTATTCAAACAAAAACAAAAATAAAAACACACAGACGCTCCAAGTAAAGAACATAAGATGTGACCGAATAAAAATATAGTTTCAATAGAAGAAACCTGATAAGTTGATGAAGAAGGGGATGCCTTGGGCATCCCCAAGCTTAGACGCTTGAGTCTTCTTGAAATATGCAGGGATGAACCACGGGGGCATCCCCAAGCTTAGACTTTTCACTCTTCTTGATCATATATCATCCTCCTCTCTTGACCCTTGAAAACTTCCTTCACAACAAACTTCTCATAAACTTCATTAGAGGGGTTAGTACTCAAAAAACTTTAATCCACTTTAGTCCTGTAGTGACACATTGCAAGAACTCAGTAAAACATTTGCTACAGCTCTCCACGTCTAGATAGCCTCACTTAAAGTCCACAAGAGACAATGCAAAAAACAGAGACAGAATATGTCAAAACAGAACAGCCAGTAAAGACGAATTTTTAAGAGGTACTTCCGTTGCTCAAATCAGAAAACTCAAAACTAATGAAAGTTGCGTACATATCTGAGGAACACTCACGTAAATTGGAAGATTTTTCTGAGTTACCTACAGAGAATCTTACCCAAATTCGTGACAGCAAGAAATCTGTTTTTCTGCGCAGTAATCCAAATCTAGTATCAACCTTCTATTAGAGACTTCACTTGGCACAACATTGCAATAAAATAAAGATAATAAGAGCTTGCTACAGTAGTAACAACTTCCAAAACACAACAAAACAGTAGCGAAATAAAGACATGGGTTATCTCCCAAGAAGTGCTTTCTTTATAGCCATTAAGATGGGCTCAGCAATTTTAATGATGCACTCGCAAGAAATAAGAGTTGAAGCAAAAGAGGGCATCAAGAGGCAAATTCAAAACACATTTAAGTCTAACCCACTTCCTATGCATAGGAATCTTGTACACAAATAAATTCACGAAGAACAAAGTGATAAGCATAAGAAGATAAAACAAGAGTAACTTCAAAATTTTCAGCATGTAGAGAGGTGTTTTAGTACCATGCAAATTTCTACACCCATATTTCCCTCTCTCATAATAATTTTCAGTAGCTTCATGAATAAACTCAACAACATAACTATCACATACAGCATGCTTTTGATGATCCACAAACACATAATTTTTATCAAGCTCAAAAATAATAGGATTAAAACTTTCAAACCCACTTTTATCAATTATATAACAAGATGATTGATCAATCTTAAAAGATATGGGACTCCTAGATAAAGTCAAGATCTCTCCAATCCCATTTTCATTAGTAGTGCAATTAATATTATCAAGTAACATAGGACTATCATCTAGAGATTTATCATAAACATTTGCTAAGCAAAACTCTTTAGTACCATGCATTTCGACATCAGGCACAAAAAAAGCATTATCATAAGATTTATCAAAATAGCATGGATTATCATGAATAACAGTAGCATAATTATTCTCACAAGTTTTACTCATAGGTACTATTTCAAGAGAATCCACAGGAACATAACATTCATCCTCCTTTGGTAAGCATGGAGGACAATCAAATAGTGTAAGAGATAAAGAGTTACTCTCATTAGAAGGTTGGCATGGGTAGATAATCCATTCTTCTCCTTTTGTTCATCACTCTCCTCTTCTTTTTCATCCAATGAGCTTTCAGGTTCATCGATTTCCTCCTCTTTTTCATCCAATGAGCTTTCAGGTTCATCAATTTCTTCTTCCACTGGTTCCTACAAATTGTGAGTGCATTCTTGTGCATTAATGAGTCTCTCTTTATAATCAATGATATAAGGATTATCACTGTAGCTTTCTATGGAAAAATTAAGGATAGAAGAGACATAATCTTTAAGGTCCTTACAAATAGCACAAGTTTCATAATTTTTAGAAATGAAGGATTCTATCTCAGAGGCTCCCATAAATATGACAAATTGTTCTACCTCTTCGAACCCAAGATGAATATAGCTATTCCAATTATAGTTCTTAATTAAAACTTCCTCACTAAAGCCACATTGAAATTTAAGATGTTTAGTATCCTGTTTAGAGCAACAGTTTATATCATGGCGTTTAAGCAAGATTTTAGCAATTGTATTCAGTTTTTCTATCACAACACTCATAACTTTAGCCGTTCTTGATTCTCTATAGTTATTATATAATTCAATAAGATCCAAATAGGTTGTAGGTTCTCCCATAGCAACAGTTTTTAATTTTTCGGTTTTTCAAATTTTTATGGATTTTCGGATATATAAGAAAAACAAGACAAAAACAAACTAGACGAAAATAAACTAAGCAAAATAATACTAGACACAAGTAATTAAACTAAGAAAAACAAAATAAAATAAAACAAAAACAGAGAGAGAGGTAGAGTGTACTCCCCAGGTGAACTTATGAGTAGAGCTATGCCTCCCCGGCGACGGCGCCAGAAAATAGCCTTGATAACCCACAAGTATAGGGGATCGCAACAGTCTTCGAGGGAAGTAAAACCCAAATTTATTGATTCGACACAAGGGGAGGTAAAGAATACTTATAAGCCTTAACAACTGAGTTGTCAATTCAGCTGCACCTGGAAAAGCACTAGTAACAGGGGTGATGTGAAAGTAGCAGTAATATGAGAGCAGTAGTAACAGTAACATAGCAGTAATAATAGTAAGACAGAGGCAATGGCACCAGAAAATAGTTGATACTACTTCCAATGTCATGTAGAAACGAGTATATGATGATGAAAGATGGACCGGGGTTCCCAGCTATCTTCACTAGTGGTAACTCTCAAATAACAAGTGTTGGGTGAACAAATTACAGTTGGGAAATTTATAGGATTGAAATAGCATTAAGACGTAACATCAAGATTATTAATCATGTAGGCATGTTTTCCATATATAGTCATACGTGCTCGCAATGAGAAACTTGTACAACATCTTTTGTCCTACCAGCCGGTGGTAGCCGGGCCTCAAGGGAATCTACTGGCTATTAATGTACTCCTTTTAATAGAGCACCGGAGCAAAGCATTAACACTTGGTGAAAACATGTGATCCTCATACCTAAGCCTTCCCCTCCAGTTATCCCAGTTGCTGTCACTCTGGGGCCTCGGGTTCCGGACATAGACATGTGCAAACAACTTTTGGATACAATCTAAGCAATAAGTCTAGAGCTTAAATCTAAGAT
This sequence comes from Lolium rigidum, assembly GCF_022539505.1. Classification (NCBI taxonomy): domain Eukaryota; kingdom Viridiplantae; phylum Streptophyta; class Magnoliopsida; order Poales; family Poaceae; genus Lolium; species Lolium rigidum. The sequence continues at coordinate 262,736,516 of NC_061510.1, read as the reverse complement.
CATGCCACTCGGGCCCTAGTGACAAGCATTAACTTTATATATAGACTAATCATAATGTAACAATCCATCGGATCCCAACAAACACAATACCGATTACATCAGATGAATCTCAATCATGTAAGGCAGCTCATGAGATCATTGTATTGAAGTACATGGAGGAGAGAGTACCAACTAGCTACAGCTAGAACCCGTAGTCCATGGGGGATCTACTCACGGAGCATGATGGAGGCGGTGGCGTCGATGGAGATGGCTTCCGGGGGCACTTCCCCGTCCCGGCGGCGTGCCGGAACAGAGATTCTGTCCCTCGAATTGGAGTTTCGCGATGGCGGCGGTGCCCCTGGAGTCTTTCTGGAGTTTCGTCAATTCGTCTCGCGTTTTTAGGTCGAAAGGGGTTTTATAGGCGAAGAGGCGACGCAGGAGGGTGCCTGGGCCCCCCTCACCATAGGCTGGCGCGGCCAGGCCTGGGGCCGCGCCGCCTTATGGTGTGGTGGCCCCCTGGCCCGCCTCCGACTCTCCTTCGGTGTTCTGGGGTCTTCCGGGAAAAATAAGATTTTGGGTCTTTGTTTCGTCGAATTCCGAGAATATTGCCCGAACAACCTTTCTGAAAACAGCAGAAAACAGGAACTAGCACTTCGGCATCTTGTTAATAGGTTAGTTCCGGAAAATGCATAAAAACATTATAAAGTGCGAGCAAAACATGTAGGTATTGTCATAAAACAAGCATGGAACATCAGAAATTATAGATACGTTGGAGACGTATCACGCATCCACGAACTTCAGAATACCCGCGGGAAAGAGCTGACGGGGTTTCAGATTACTGCGTATTTCCTTAGGATCAGGGTGCAGCCTTTGCAGTCTCGCAAGAACCCTCTCTGGATGTATGCTGGCGACAAAGACGTGGACCGCTTCTCCAAGGATCTGTCAGTGAAAGACCTGGAGAAACTTCTTCAGAAGATTTCGTCGCTGAGCAAGAAGGACACCATTCCATCCTCGTGTCGCGTGGAGCCGTATAGCGGCACCAACACCCTCCCCAAGGTAAGCTATTTTTGTTCCCGACGAACTTTTAGCTTTGTCGCCTACTATTTTTTGCTGAATTCATTGATGTAACCTGTCGCCTCTATCTTTTTTCCTTGTAGAAACATCAAGTTAGATCTTCTCTACCTCCCCTTCCTGAAGGCAGAGAGGTTGAGGAGCGAACCATCATCACCGATGAGACCCACAGTACTTCTCGCTCTGAGAGTGAAGTTGCGGGTTCTCACAAATCCGCGGCTTCCTCTGAAGGAGATGCTGAATCTGAGGCTTCCGAATCTGTACACTCTCTCCCTTCCGCTGTGTCTCCAAAGAACAAAAGGAAGATGGGTGAAGTTGCAGACTCCGGCACCTCCAAAGCCGGCCAAAAGCCTGCCCAAGAAACTTCCCCGAAGAGGAGGAAACCTTCAACCCTTACAACGACGCCCTTGTTAGCTCGTAAGTTTCTGTCACCTTTTTGCACCCGATATTTTGCCTGTTAAGCGTTTCTTATACTATTTCTTGATGCACAGTGGCGACAAGGAAGAAGATCCCCCTGTTAACGTGACTGCTCTTACGAGCACGTCTCGTACTTTAGTTCTTTCCGAGACTCGCCCTACTACGGACGAAACCTTGCCTTCTCAGCAGGACATAGGACACCTGACTCCTGTCGGGAGCCCCCGTGCCCCGTCACCGAAGAGAGTGAGGATTGAGCTGGGCAAAGAGCCGAGCCTCTTGACCGGGAGTTCGGCGACTCCTCCTATGGACGATGTAAGGGCTCTGACCATTCTCTTATTTGCTATCGAACTTTTTTCCCATGTTGATCTTCTCATCCATGTTATTTTTTCAACCTCTGATGAAAGAATTTATTCGTCTTGGTACCCAATTTATCGGGTACCGTGATTATGCTGATAAGTTGAAAGGTATTCCTCTCTTGCTTCTTCTTGTCGAGTAGATTTTCCTCTGCTATCTTGTCGTAACATTGTCATCCTTTCTTTTGATAGAGGCTCTCGCCGAGGCTAATAAGCACGCCGATGACCTTGCCCTCAAGCTGGAGCAAAGCAAAAAAACTAGCGAAAAGGCTGAGTTAGACGCTGCCGCTGTCGAGAGTCTTTGAAAAAGACTCCATGACGCTGAAACTGCCTTGAGCGAGAACACAACCCAGCAAACTGCTCGCGAGGAAGAGATCATCGCCCGCTTGGAATCGCAAAATCGGCGCTTTGTTAGTAAGTGCCCCAACCACTTTGATTGTTCGTGAGCATTCGCTTTTCCGTGCACTTGTTGAAAACCCGAAATTTGTTTCAGCAGGGAGGATGCACCAGGATTTTGAACTCAAAAAGCCCGAAGATGATCATCTTCTTGACGCTCTTTCTCTCCTTGAGATTCATGGGGATGAAGTGCGCCAGAGTATCTCTGATGCCAAGTCAGCATTTTCGCGGCTTTTCCCCTACTTCTTCCCGAAGAAAGAGCAGCCCGACACCTTTGCTGCCTAGACCAAGCACTTCATTCCCGAAGAAGATCGTGGGCTGGCCCTCCAGCAAGAGAACTTGAAGATTGGCGTTGAAGGCACCATCGCTTTGGTTGTCGAAAGCCAACAAAGCGTCGACTGGGCAAAGGTTGGTAAAGTGAAGAAGATGGAGACAAAGAGGTGGCAATCCTTGATTAAGGCTGTGATGTCTACGCACGCTTCTATTCCTGGAGACAGTGTTGGGCCTCCAAGAGCAGAGGTTTGTAGAACAGCAGCAAGTTTCCCTTAAGTGAATCACCCAAGGTTTATTGAACTCAGGGAGGTAGAGGTCAAAGATATCCCTCTCAAGCAACCCTGCAATTACGATACAAGAAGTCTCTTGTGTCCCCAACACACCTAATACACTTGTCAGATGTATAGGTGCACTAGTTCGGCGAAGAGATAGTAAGATGCAAGTGATATGGATGAATATGAGTGGTAATAACAATCTGAAATAAATATGGCAGCAAGTAAACATGCGGTAGAACAGTAAGTAAACGGAGTTTCGATATTCGGAAACAAGGCCTAGGGATCATACTTTCACCAGTGGACACTCTCAACAATGATCACATAAATAAATAACTTCTCTTCTCTTATGCTACTTTCAAAGACTCTATTGTTGGATAACAAACACCATTCATTGTGTAGGGCTACGAGAGCACCCTCAAGCCGGAGTAAACAAGCTCCACAACGTCATAAAGGAATCACACACGATGCAAACACCGTCACTCGTCACACCATGGAGAGTGAATCCGGAGTTCATATTAAAGTAACTCTAGAGTACATAGTAATAGTTAACTTCATAATCTACAAGAGATCACAATCATAACCTACGCCAAGTACTATATGATGCACACACTGTCCACATTACATCATGAAGGAGGAATAGACTAGTTTAATAACATCACTAGAGTAGCACATAGATTAATAGTGATACAAAGCTCATGATCACATAAAGATCACATGGGAGAGAAAGATGAACCACATAGCTACCGGTAAAGCCCTTAGCCTCGGGGAGAACTACTCCCTCCTCATCATGGGAGACAGCGACGGCGATGAAGATGGATTCCGGGGGCAATTCCCCGTCCCGGCGGCGTGCCGGAACAGAGACTTCTGTCCCCCGAAACGGAGTTTCGCGATGGCGGCGGCGTCCCTGGAGTCTTTCTGGAGTTTCATCAATTGGTGTCGGGTTTTTAGGTCACGAGGGGTTTTATAGGCGAAGAGGCGGCGTCGGAGGGGCACCAGGGCGCCCTCCCCACCTAGTGGCGCGGCCAGGAGTGGGCCCGCGCCCAGGTGTGGTGTGGGGCCCCCTTGGCCCCCCTCCGGCTCTCCTTCGGTGTTCTGGAACATTCCGGGGAAAATAAGGCCTTGGGCTTTTGTTTCGTCGAATTCCGAGAATATTGCCCGAACAGCCTTTCTGGAACCAAAAACAGCAGAAAACAGGAACTGGCACTTCGGCATCTTGTTAATAGGTTAGTTCCGGAAAATGCATGAAATCATTATAAAGTGTGAGCAAACCATGTAGGTATTGTCATAAAACTAGCATGGAACATCAGAAATTATAGATACGTTGGAGACGTATCAAGCATCCCCAAGCTTAGTTCCTACTCGCCCTCGAGTAGGTAAACGATAACAAGGATAGTTTCTGAAGTGACATGCTACTAACATAATCTTGATCATACTATTGTAAAGCATATGAGATGAATGAAGTGATTCAAAGCAACGGTAAAGATAATGACTAAACAACTGAATCATATAGCAAAGACTTTTCATGTATAGTACTTTCAAGACAAGCATCAATAAGACTTGCATAGGAGTTAACTCATAAAACAATAAATTCTTAGTAGAAAGTTTTGAAGCAACACAAAGGAAGATATAAGTTTCAGCAGTTGCTTTCAACTTCAACATGTATATCTCATGGATAATTGTCAACACAAAGTAATATGATGAATGCAAATAAGCAAGTATGTAGGAATCGATGCACACAGTTGACACAAGTGTTTGCTTCTAAGATAGAAGGAAGTAGGTAAACTGACTCAACATAAAGTAAAAGAAAGGCCCTTCGTAGAGGGAAGCATGGATTACTCTTTTTGTGCTAGAGCTTTTCATTTTGAGAACATAGAAACAATTTTGTCAACGGTAGTAATAATTCATATGTGTTTTTTTTTGACAACTTTACCGTAGGGGAAGCCCCTACGGTGTAATTTTTATATTAAAGCTCGAGCACTGTACAAAAGGAGCAGAGAAATGAGGGAGTTACATCAAGGGGGGTAGAAGTGTTTTAGAAAGAGCATTACATAAAAAGTTACACAAAGACCGCAAGCAGCCATTCAATAAGAGGTTGAACTAGTTCTGCCTTCACTTTGTATCTATGCAGTAGCAAGTCACTCTGAAAACCCACCTTCCATTTATTAAAAGATACCGGCAGCCCTTTAAAAATAAAATCATTTCTGATTTTCCAGATATTCCATGCCGCACACGCTATAATCTCCATGAAACAAGGTCCAGTAAAGGCAGATCTTGCAGCAAGAAAGCTGTCGGAAAACGCCACGCTTCTGTTCCAATGTATGTTTAGAGCGTTCCAACATTGATTGGCAAAAACACATCCAAAAAAGAGATGATCCCGTGTTTCTAGGAGAGAGTCTTGACAAAGAATACAATCAGCACCGGAGTCCAAGTGCCATTGTTTGCGAAGCATAAGGTCTCTGGTATTTAATCTATCGATCATAAGAAGCCATGAGAAAACCTTCAGCTTTGGGAGCGATCTGGACTTCCAAATTGCATTAAGAGCTGCATCCTTCGGCATTTGCTCAAATAGGAAATTATAATATTTCGACGCTGAGTATTTGACTCCCCACACAAAGCTGCGCTGGTCAAGGTTCTCTATCACCAAATGTGTCGCTGCAAGTATAAGCTCAACTTGCTGAAACTCTTCATATGCTTCAACCGAGAGGGGGAGGGCAAAACACGAGCTAAGAACCTCTGAGTGTGCCAGCTCCGCCACTGATAAATCTTCATCTAGAGCATATGAATAGAGCCTGGGAAATTTGTCACATAGTACCTCATTGTTATGCCAAAAATCTTTCCAAAAGAGAACCGTTGTACCATCTCCTATTTTACAGTGAGATACACTGCGGTATTCATTCACCAAACTAAAAATGTCCCGCCACCAAAATGATCCACGTTTAGTTTGCGCATGTGGCACCGAATTACCATAAAGAGACCATACTAGCTTGACCCAAGGGATGTTTTCTCTTGCATAAAATTTATGGAGTTGTTTCAGTAATAGAGCTTTATTTTGCAACTCCAAATTGCGGACTCCCAGACCACCAAACTTCTTAGGTTTGCACACAGTTGACCAAGCCGCTAATGCATTAACTGAACAAGAGTCTTCCTCTTTGGCCCAAAGGCAGTGGCGCTGAGCTCTATTGACCATATTGATAATGGTCTTCTGCAGTTTAAGGGAGCACATGAAAAAAGTCGGCAGAGAAGATAGAACTGATCTGACAAACTCAAGACGACCCCCGTATCCCAAGAAACGAGCACTTGCATTTAACCTTCTCTCAACTAGACCCACTAATGGAGAAAGGTCCTGAATTGTGGGTTTAGTCGTTCCCAAAGGCAAACCTAAATAAGTAAAGGGCAGGCGACCCACGGCACATCCAAAACTGGTAGCCAACATATTTAGTCTATCTTCAGACACATTAACAGGCATTAATGAGGACTTGGAATAATTAACATGTAGTCCGGTTGCTTGTGCAAAAGGTTCCAGTAAACTTTTTAGAGCTGCCAATTGGACTGGGCAGGCTTGTAAAATGAGCAATGTATCGTCAGCGTATTGCACAATTGGAAAGTCGCAATTTGGAATGTCCAACGGTGCCTGTAGAAACCCCTCTTGAAAGATTTTGTTGACCAATGCTTGCAGTAGTTCAGACACCCCAACAAAAAGTAACGGAGATAGCGGATCGCCTTGGCGAACACCACGACGACAGTTGAACTTTTTCCCAGGGACACCATTCAAAAGGAGTGAAGAAGTACCCGTGGACATTATCATATCTAGCCATCTCAACCATCTGGGATCAAAACCTAAGCATTCAAACACCTTCATCACTGCCCTATGCTCAACAGTATCAAATGCTTTTGCGAAATCAAGTTTGAGAATAACAGTCTCAACTCCAGCTTGTTTGCATTGATGTATATATTCATATGCCCAACCAACACAGTCTTGAATGTTCCTTGAATGTAGAAACCCATATTGATTGATATGAACTAGCTCCAGAATTCTGTGTTGTAACCGATTTGCAAGAAGCTTGGTGAGCAGCTTTAGACAAATATTTAACAAAGAAATTGGTCTATAGTCATTGGGACCTTCAGGGGAAATGGTTTTGGGGATCAGGGTGATAAAAGAATCGTTAATGCTTTGAAGATTAACAGTCCCCTCCCAAAATTCTTGGCATAGCCGATAAAAGTCATATTTCACCACCGGCCAGCACACCTTGAGAAACAAACCAGAGAAACCATCCGGTCCAGGTGCTTTATCTCCTGGCATATGATCTACCACTTTGTCAATCTCTTCATGGGTGAAAGGCAGAGACAACTCTTCCAACCCAGCAAATGGCTGAAAATACTGAGAGAAATCTAAGCTTGAAGATGATGGTACAGAGACACCCAATCTGCTCTTGAAGGAGTTCCATAATAAGCCAGCCTTTTCCTCATGATCTACAGCTACAGATCCATCCTCTCTGACAAGAGAAGCTATGGTGTTTTTCCTGTATCTTATTGTTGCCATCGAGTGAAAGAAAGATGTATTTTCGTCTCCTAACTGAGCCCATCTAGCTGTACATCTTTTCCGCCAGTAATCTTGTTTGCAAAGGAGTAAGTGCTGCAACCTACTTTTGATGATATTTCGAAAATTCCACTCTGTAAGATGCAGAGCCCTCTGCTCCTCAAAACTGTCTAGCATTAGAATAGTTTCATTACATTTACTGATCAAACCATTCAACACTGATATGCTAGTGCTCCACTTTTTCAGACCCTTACGCAATAACTTCAATTTTGCTGACAGACTTTTTGCAGCGTCACCTGGACAAGTAATCTCCCAAATCGTTTTTACCACATCCAAAAAACCCGGCATTCTGACCCAATGATTCTCAAAACGGAAGACCTTAGCTTTAGGAATAGAAGTGCCGATAGAAACAACACATGGGACGTGATCTGATGTGGGTCGGGCTAGTGGATTAACCAAGGTATTGGGAAATTTTAGGGTCCAAGAAGGAGAGGTAAAAAACCAATCCAGCTGGACAAGTAGCGGATCTGATTGCATATTGCTCCAAGTAAAAGAGCGGCCCTTGATAGGTAGCTCAATTAGTCCCAGATAGCTAATGATCTCATTGAAAGTTGCAATGTCTGTCATGTTTGCACCCTCTCTGTTACGGTTTTCAGCAAACCGGTAAAAGTTGAAGTCACCAAGCAGTAACCAAAGATCATCATCTTGTATGTTCAGACTAAACAACCAAGCCACAAAATTAGCACGTTCAATTCCACCACAAGGACCATATACATTAACCAGGGTGAAAACATCAGAGGAGATATTGGAAGTGAAAGTAACAGCTATACCAAAGCTCTCTTCTAGAACCACTTGACCAGCGAACATGTTACTGACCCAGATTACTAGCAAACCCCCAGATGCTCCATCAGAAGGGATGTAGACAAACTTGTCAAAACGGCGAGGAGCAAACAACTTAATAAAGTTTGGGTCAAAATCCATCTTTTTAGTTTCTTGTAAGCAAACTATGGAAGCGTTGCTTTCTTCAATTTTGTTGCGGAGAGCCGGCCATTTATCAGGGTCATTTAAACCACGAATATTCCAACTCAGAACGTGCCAAGAACGATTACGATTCATCTTACAGACGTGCACAGACACTTAAAACTGAGAATAAGAATAGGCACTAATCAGTGCGACCCTGTTGTAGACGCTCGGCCGTAAGTTCAGCCGGGTCGATGAGACATTCCTCTACGCCAATTCGCTGCATTTCTTCAATCTGCAGAACGGCAGGAGCAGTAGCTTTGGAAACCTTGGAGACCTTGCGACGTGTAGTATGATTCGGCAACGCCATGTACTTGTATCCTGCATTATTATTGCGAGTACACCGCCGAACTTGAGATACCACCAGCGGAGTCATGTTCTCATGGCCATGCATAGCTGGAAGATTATTAATAACGACACCTGGAACCTCAACTTGATCAGCTTCAGGCACCATGTGCTCTTGATCAGCAGCATGAGCCAACTGAGCTTTCTCTGCAACAATCCTTTCATGTATCGAAGAACTCCCTGCATCCTCAAAAGGCTGCTGAACTGATGTAGCATCTGTAACTTTGAAACCCACAAAATTATTCCCAGAAAGATCAGAGCTAAAGCAACACTGTGCCGTTTTTGTCAGAGCCAGCTTCTTGGCAGTCTGAAGGATGTCCGTTGCAGGATTAAAAAGCACTAGATCAAGAGCGTGAGCTGGCTGAATAACATAGTCAGGCTGGACGAAGAAAAAAGTCTTAGGCACTTGGACTATCTCCGGATTAACCACAACACAAGCATTTTTAGAAAGTTCAGGTTCCGAGATACCAATATCCATACCAACAATAGTGTCAGACATGGAAGTGCTAGAGTTGGAGAAAACCATGTCGGAGGGAGTTGAATTATTAACCACCTGAGAGAGAACAGAAAATGTGGCTTCTTTCAGCTTTGGACGCCAAATTTTCTGTGTGGAACAGTTTTTGGCAGAGTGACCACGGATATTGCATTTAGCACAGAGAACTTTAACCCATCGCTTGACTGTTTTTTGGGTTGGTCTAGCTGACTTCACGGGACAACACAATTTACAAGAAGTTCCTTGATAATGACAGTCGTAGCAACGGATACCCGGGCAAGCTTGCGCCAGGTGGCCCAAGAGAGAACAGGCCGAACAAAGATTCAACCGTTTGAGAATATAATCGGAAGGCGGGATCATGATCAAGTTAACTGCCTTAGCCACCTCCTCATCCGAATAATCTGCCTGCTTTAAGTCCAAGATATGCGGGAGAATATCCGCTGAGATCTGATCAAAATAAATCTTTTGAAAAACGGATCCCACAAATTTTGCACCTGCCTCAAACGGCCTGCTCTTTTCAAGGGAGGTCGAAAACTTGCCAAAAATAATCTCAGCTGGCTTAGCGATCACCGGCGTCGAGGAACTCACCGGCGACTTAACTGCAGTATGATCAAGCATAGAGGAACTCGACTCATGAAACAAACCTGTGGTATTATAATTCGCAGCAAGCGAACCAAACTTGGACAATTCTGCGGCTGAAGAACCTGAACGATCATTCGCTGCGCTAGCTGCAAGAACACTCAAAGATGGTCTATACCGAATAGGGCTACGCTGAGCCACTTCCAGAATCTCCTCTTTAGAACTCCAATAAGGAACTTCACAATAAGCGAACCCATTGATCTGCGGATGAACACCTCTATATAGCGAAAAATGGCAGACAAAATCCGGCCAAATACGGTCTTTAAGGCCATAAACAAAATGCCCAACTTTATTCGAGGCCACAGAGAAACGAAAGCGACAATCACTCAATTGATAAACCCTGAATCCATTATGATCACCACCAATGCAACATTGCAGAGCAACACCCACAGATTCCTCGGACAAAAGAAAAGAGGCCGAGGAGAAAGAGACCACCAAGAAGAATTCCTTTGCAGATGGGGAGGGAATGAAGTGGACTGAGGAACCAAACCTACGACGAACCTGATTTGCAAACGCCAATCCAGGGGAGAAATCCCAATGGAGTAGCCCTTCCATGGAGATCTAAATCTAGAAACCAAGGTGATCGCCGGCGTGGAGGTGGATGGACGGGCGTGGGAGTCTAATTCATATGTGTTATGCATAAGACATCCTATAAGTTGCAAGCCTCATGCATAGAATACCAATAGTGCTCGCACCTTGTCCTAATTAGCTTGGATTTACATGGATTATCATTGCCTAACATATGTTTCAACCAAGTGTCACAAAGGGGTACCTCTATGTCGCCTGTACAAAGGTCCAAGGAGATAGATCGCATTTGATTTCTCGTTTTTGATAGATCTCAACTAAGGACATCCATACCGGGACAACATAGACAACGAGATAATGGACTCCTCTTTAATACTTAAGCATTCAACAACAGATAATATTCTCATAAGAGATTGAGGATTAATGTCCAAACTGAAACTTCCACCATGATTCATGGCTTTAGTTAGCGGCCCAATGTTCTTCTCTAACAATATGCATACTCAAACCATTTGATCATGATAAATCACCCTTACTTCAGACAAGACGAACATGCATAGCAACTCACATGATATTCAACAAAGGTGTAATAGTTGATGGCGTCCCTAGAAACATGGTTACCGCTCAACAAGCAACTTATAAGAAATAAGATACATAAGTAACATATTCTTTACCACAATAGTTTTTAAGGCTATTTTCCCATGAGCTATGTATTGCAAAGACAAAGAATGAAATTTTAAAGGTAGCACTCACCTAATTTACTTTGGAATGGCAGAGAAATACCACATAGTGGGTAGGTATGGTGGACACAAATGGCATAGTTTTTGGCTCAAGGATTTGGATGCACGAGAAGTAATCCCTCTCAATACAAGGCTTTGGCTAGCAAGGTTGTTTGAAGCAAACACAAGTATGAACCGGTACAGAAAAACTTACATAAGAACATATTGCAAGCATTATAATACTCTACACTGTCTTCCTTGTTGTTCAAACACTTCACCGAGAAAATATCTAGACTTTAGAGAGACCAATCATGCAAACCAAATTTCAACAAGCTCTATGGTAGTTCTTCATTAATAGGTGCAAAGTACATGATGCAAGAGCTTAAACATGATCTATTTGAGCAAAACAATTGCCAAGTATCAAATTATTCAAGACAATATACCAATTACCACATGAAGCATTTTCTGTTTCCAACCATATAACAATGAACGAAGCAGTTTCAACCTTCGCTATGAACATTAAAAGTAAAGCTAAGAACACCAGTGTTCATATGAAACAGCGGATCGTGTCTCCCTCCCACATAAGCATGAATTTATTCAGAGAATAAAAATAACGAAACAAAAATAAAAGCACACAGACGCTCCAAGTAAAGCACATAAGATGTGACGGAATAAAAATATAGTTTCACTAGAGGTGACCTGATAAGTTGTCGATGAAGAAGGGGATGCCTTGGGCATCCCCAAGCTTAGATGCTTGAGTCTTCTTGAAATATGCAGGGATGAACCACCGGGTGCATCCCCAAGCTTATATTTTTCACTCTTCTTGATCATATTATATCATCCTCCTCTCTTGACCCTTGAAAACTTCCTCCACACCAAACTCAAAACAAACTCATTAGAGGGTTAGTGCATAATCAAAAATTTACATATTCAGAGGTGACATAATCATTCTTAACACTTCTAGATATTGCACAAAGCTACTGAAAGTTAATGGAACAAATAAATCCATTCAACATAGCAAAAGAGGCAATGCGAAATAAAAGGCAGAATCTGTCAAAACAGAACAGTCAGTAAAGACGAATTTTTCAGGGGCACTTAACTTGCTCAGATGAAAAAGCTCAAATTGAATGAAAGTTGCGTACATATCTGAGGATCACACACGAAAATTGGCAGACTTTTCTGAGTTACCTACAGAGAGGCCTACTCAAATTCGTGACAGCAAGAAATCTGTTTCTGCGCAGTAATCCAAATCTAGTATCAACTATCAAAGACTTTACTTGGCACAACAATGCAATAAAATAAAGATAAGGAGAGGTTGCTACAGTAGTAACAACTTCCAAGACACAACAAAACAGTAGCAAAATAAAACATGGGTTATCTCCCAAGAAGTGCTTTCTTTATAGCCATTAAGATGGGCTCAGTAATTTTCATGATGCTCTTGCAAGAAATAAGAGTTGAAGCAAAAGAGAGCATCAAAAGCAAATAAGAAACACTTTTAAGTCTAACCCACTTCCTATGAAAAGGAATCTTATAAATAAACAAGTCATGTAAGCACAAAGCAACAAGCATATAAAGGCAACACAAGCACAATTTCAAGATTCTCAACATAAAGAGGGGAAACTTAATATTATTAAGATGCATATAACCATGTTTCCCTCTCTCATAATAACTTTCAGTAGCATCATGAACAAACTCAACAATATAACTATCACATAAAGCATTCTTATTCACATGCATAAAAGTATCATTACTCTCCATATAAGCATAATCAATTTTATTAGTAATAGTGAGAGTAAAACTATCACAACCATCATTGTAATCATCATAAATTGCAGGCATGGTATAATCATAATAAACTTTATCCTCCATAGTAGGTGGCACCAAAATACCACTATCATTATAATCATCATAAATGGGAGGCAAAGTATCATCAAAGAAAATTTTCTCCTCAAAACATGGGGGACTAAAAATGTCACAACCAGCTTCCCAAGCTTAAATTCTTCCATAGCATTAGCAATATTAGTGTTCAAAGAGTTCATGCTAATAACATTGCTACAACTATTTTGCAAACAAAGTTCCATGGGTTTTTTAATTCTCTCTTCAAACACATCATGTCCTAGTTCAATATAAAGTTCATAAAGATCTCTAATTTTGTTGTTGTTTTCCATTATGCCTAACTAGTGAAAGAAAAACAAGAAACAAAAAGATGCAATTGCAGGATCAAAAGGAAATAGCTTCGAGCACTCACACACCGGCAACAGTGCTAGGAAATAGCTTAGTAGTCGGAGGATGTGAATACCTTTTACCTTACCTCCCCGGCAATGGCGCCGTGAAAATAGCTTGATGTCTACGCACGCTTCTATTCCTCGTAGACGGTGTTGGGCCTCCAAGAGCGAGAGGTTTGTAGAACAGCGAGCAAGTTTCCCTTAAGTGAATCACCCAAGGTTTATCGAACTCAGGGAGGTAGAGGTCAAAGATATCCCTCTCAAGCAACCCTGCAATTACGATACAAGAAGTCTCTTGTGTCCCCAACACACCTAATACACTTGTCAGATGTATAGGTGCACTAGTTCGGCGAAGAGATAGTAAGATGCAAGTGATATGGATGAATATGAGTGGTAATAACAATCTGAAATAAATATGGCAGCAAGTAAACATGCGGTAGAACAGTAAGTAAACGGAGTTTCGATATTCGGAAACAAGGCCTAGGGATCATACTTTCACTAGTGGACACTCTCAACAATGATCACATAAATAAATAACTTCTCTTCTCTTATGCTACTTTCAAAGACTCTATTGTTGGATAACAAACACCATTCATTGTGTAGGGCTACGAGAGCACCCTCAAGCCGGAGTAAACAAGCTCCACAACGTCATAAAGGAATCACACACGATGCAAACACCGTCACCTGTCACACCATGGAGAGTGAATCCGGAGTTCATATTAAAGTAACTCTAGAGTACATAGTAATAGTTAACTTCATAATCTACAAGAGATCACAATCATAACCTACGCCAAGTACTACATGATGCACACACTGTCCACATTACATCATGAAGGAGGAATAGACTACTTTAATAACATCACTAGAGTATCACATAGATTAATAGTGATACAAAGCTCATGATCACATAAAGATCACATGGGAGAGAGAGATGAACCACATAGCTACCGGTAAAGCCCTTAGCCTCGGGGGAGAACTACTCCCTCCTCATCATGGGAGACAGCGACGGCGATGAAGATGGCGGTGGTGTCGATGGAGATGGATTCCGGGGGCAATTCCCCGTCCCGGCAGCGTGCCGGAACAGAGACTTTTGTCCCCCGAAACGGAGTTTCGCGATGGCGGCGGCGTCCCTGGAGTCTTTCTGGAGTTTCGTCAATTGGTGTCGGGTTTTTAGGTCACGAGGGATTTTATAGGCGAAGAGGCGGCGTCGAAGGGGCACCAGGGCGCCCTCCCCACCTGGTGGCGCGGCCAGGGGTGGGCCCGCGCCCAGGTGTGGTGTGGGGCCCCCTTGGCCCCCTCCGGCTCTCCTTCGGTGTTCTGGAACATTCCGGGGAAAATAAGGCCTTGGGCTTTTGTTTCGTCGAATTCCGAGAATATTGCCCGAACAGCCTTTACGGAACCAAAAACAGCGGAAAACAGAAGCTGGCACTTCGGCATCTTGTTAATAGGTTAGTTCCGGAAAATGCATGAAATCATTATAAAATGTGAGCAAAACATGTAGGTATTGTCATAAAACTAGCATGGAACATCAGAAATTATAGATACGTTGGAGACGTATCAGGCTGCCAAGCCGAACTCGAAGAAAATCCTCTCCTTCCTCGGATATAAACCAGCTCCTTCCCCTAGTTCTACAAAGCTGGAGGTCAAGTAGACCGTCTTGTCCAACTGTCATTGCCTATTCGACGGTACCTCCGAGGAGGGCTCCTCACGGGGGGGAGAAGAAGTGTGGGCCATAGGGTGGAGAGTCCTCGGGACAGTGGTACGCGATTTACCTAGCTTCGGAACACCTGCACGATGACAGGGCCTACTGCTGCTTGTCTGGAATTATCTAGGCGCTTCCATGTTGTTACAATGAATTGTGGTTGTATCTCTAGGGCTCCCAGGATCCGGCTTATAAAGGCGCACGGATCTAGGGTTTACATTGGAGAGTCCTAGCCGGAATACAAGTTACCTAACTACGGTACAATATCTTGCCGTGTACGTCAAGGATCCGCCTTCCATCAAGGCCGTACTGGATCTGGATACTTCATGGGCCTTCACTGATGAGGTCTAAGACCCCGTGTGTGGCCCGATCTCGCGGTTGACCCGAAATCCAAAGAGGGAAGAGAGGGAGAGCGCGAAGAACACGATGAACACGAAGAACACGAGGAACTCACGCACGCACACCAACCCGATACAATCGATACTTACCCCCGTGGCTCGATGGACCACGCCAATAGAATCAACCCGGAAGAGACGCGCGGTAGAATTCCGAGCGGAGAGATTGGTGAGGGAGATGAATCTAGGAGTGGGAGAGAGAGAGTGGGTAGCACTAGAATCTCACACACCAAATCCAATCATCCAACAAGGGTAGCCTTGATACAAAGGGGATGAAACCCTAGGGAGACAAAGCTCAAATCCATGTCTAAGCCTAAATCTTGTCTAAGGGGTAAAGGGGATGACCTAGGTGCTTATATAGAGGTACAAGGCGACTTGGGTCGAAAAGGTACGCGGTTGATCGACTCGGGCCGTTTCCGGTCGAGTCTGTTGTCGAGGGTACTCCTCGCCAATGCCCTCCGATAGGGGCTTAGGGTTGATGGAATCCTGCAAGCTGACACGAGACATCGGTTCACAGACAAGCGGGGAGAGCGATTTACCCAGGTTCGGGGCCCTCGATGAGGTAAAACCCTTACGTCCTGCCTGTCTGTTCTTGATTATGATGATAATGGATTACAATGGGGTGCCGAATAGTTCGGCTGAGATCTCGTCGAGATGGCTATTGCTAAGGTGACCTAGCTCTAAGCTTTTGCTGGCTAAGATTGCTAAGATTGATCGTGTCCCTCGGTAGCCCCTCTCCTGGCCTTTATATAGAAGGCTAGGTCTCAAGAGGTCTCACCGAGTACGACTAAGTTTACAGTAATTTTAGATCCGATCTTTCCTTGTTCGATCGCTTCCTTGTCTTGCCCGTCAAGGAACCTTCTGGTGCGCCGTCCTAGTGGCCCATCTCGCCTTCATGTGTCTTCATGGGCCTCCAATTAATCAATACAGGATAGGGTAATGTGGGTTACCCGAAGGGTAGTGCCCACGTCAGTAGCCCCCGAGTGTCTAGCCGAAGATAGTTCGGGTAGAGACTAAAGTATGTCTTCTCCTGATGTTCTTCTCCTTCGTTGTCCTTGTTCATCTTGAATCTGCTCTGTCTTCATTTTATCGGGTGCGCGTCAGCGCTCCCGATGGGAGTAGCCCCCGAGTCTAGGTACGGATGCTCACAGTCCGTGCGTAGACTCAAGTTGTACCACTCGAATATTTTCCTCTGCCGATGTTTTCCACAGATTTTCATAGGTCATCCGATATATTTTCTTTATGCAAAGGATAATGAGTAACATGCCCAACTTTTGTTTGGTTAACTGCCGATGGAAAAACAACGTTACCCTACACAGAATCAAGTCCCCGGGCATGATCCTGGAGTGCAAAAAACTTCTATCGGGTGTGCATTACGCGCTCCCGATGGGAGTAATAGCCCCCGAGTGTCTGGTTGCGAGCGCTTGCAACCGAGTGCAGACTCAAACTTTCTTCCTTCGACTGCTCATTCTATCGAGTCTTCATTTTATCGGGTGCGCGTCAGCGCTCCCGATGGGAGTAGCCCCCGAGTCTAGGTACAGATGTCTACAGCCGGGCGTAGACTCAAGTCCTTCATCCGATAGCTTTTCTTTTTTTTCCTTCGAATGCTTCAAGTTTTGTTTTTAATGACGTCACTGATGACGTGTAATTGCTGTGGGCTGATTGACAGGACGTGACCTGACGGGCCTACCCTAGCTCTGCGCGGGTAGTTTTTAGGGCTTGACCATTGCACGCGTGGCGATCGAGGTACCTCCTCGATTTTTGCACAACGTGGGAATAATGGGCCGCCGATTCTACTCTTTCTTCAAGCGCCACGTGCTTACATAGCACTTATCTTTTCCTCAAAATCTCCAAAGGGCGAGAAATCTCTAATCTTCTCCACGTTTTCCGTACCATCTCCTCATTCTTTTCCTTCTTCCTCCCTTTGCCGTTGCTGCGCCGCCACCACTGCTTTTCCAATCTTCATCAGATCTCACAATGGTGAAGAAGAAGAATCCTGCCGCCGCTGCCAGTTCTACCAGCGGAGGCGCCGCCGCCAAGTCCTCTTATTCTCTTCCGAAGGGGAGCGCTCCAAGTGCTCCTCCCCCAGCTCCAGCGCCGCCAGCGCCGTCGAGTTCAAAGGTCAAGCCCGGAGATTGGGTGGCATCAACCGTCACCAAGCGTGACGAGAAGAGATCCCGAAGCCTGGGATTGATTTCTTCCGAAGAGGGAAACGTGATCCTTCGAGGTGCGATTTCTCAGCCTGATCCCCCTGCTGGCTTTACCGTGATGTTCTTATCTTTCCTGTACCGAGGCCTTTCGCTTCCTACCCATGGATTCCTCCTCCACCTCTTGCGAACGTACGAAATTCAACTATGGCAACTTACCCCCAACTCAATCCTCCACGTTGCTGTGTTCATCACCCTTTGTGAGGAGTTTCTGGGTATCGAACCTCATTTCGGGCTGTGGAAAAAGATCTTCTATGTGAAGAGATACAACAGCAGTAATGGATACTTTGTCACCGGAGGAGTGGGGTTTGTAGCTCGCTCAGAGGTCAATTACTTCAATTTTCCAATGAGAGATTCCGTGCAAGGGTGGAGGCTGAAATGGTTTTACATCAAGGACTCCCTGTCACCCGAATCTCAGCTTCCTTGCTTTGCCGATGTTTCCGAAGCCAAGCCCAAGAATTCCTGGAAGAATATCCTCTCACCCGATGAAAGAGTAGCAGCCGAAGAACTATTTACTAAATTCCTTCGAATCAAAGAGGCCGATGGCCAAACTATGATCGGCACAGAGGTGGCAGCGGTATTCTTGAAACGTCGAGTGCAACCAGCCATGGCCAGAGTTCACCCGATGTGGTTGTACTCAGGTCCAAAGGACGAGACCAGGATTAACGCTGCCGATCTGTCGGAAAAGGAGTTGCTTGATGAAGTCCGTCGTCTTACTTCCTTTACCCAGGAAGATTCGATTCCGTTGGTTTCTTCTTACACTCCCCTTGACGCTGACCATCCACCATCAAAGGTATTTTTTCTTTCTTCATGTCCTCATTTTGCTGCTTTTTCTTGGCTGACATGGTTTCCATTGTTCTTACTTGTTATTTTCTTTGACAGATCCCCATAGTTTCTGAGAATATGCATGATTCGCCGGATGATACTTCTGAGGGGAGAGGATCCTCAATCCCCGTAGATTTTCACACTGTCGAGCACACAGGCCCAGAGGACAAATATAATGGTCCAATAGATTTTGAAGTTGCTCACTTCGACCTTCCTTCCTCAGCCGATGACGCTGGTGACGCAGATGGATCAATGCGTAATGACAACGCTGATCGTGATACCTTTGTTGATGCAGCTGCGGAGGAGGCCAGGGCTTCACCTGCGAAGAGATCAACCGACGGCTTTGCCGATGAAGATGATCTCTTCGACATGTAAGCAGTTTCTTCTCTGAAGTTATATTTGCCCTTTTATTTTTCATACTCCTTTTGTAACCATTGTCAGGCATCCCTCTTTGCAGCGACGAAGGCTTTATCGAGCCTCCGACTAAGAAAGCCAAATCTGACGCTGCCCCGCCGGTCATAGTAGCTTCCGAAGCTTCGGCTCCTAAGGCAGCCCCTACGGCTCAAGCATCAACAGCTTCTTCTCTTTCCAAGGGGAAAGATGCTTCTCCAACTACTGCCGCCGCGACTCCTCCTTCTGTAGGTCCTTTTTTAATTGTGATGCAAATCTCTTGGAATGTGCTTTGCTTAACAATTTCTTGGTAAAACATCCTTCTTTCTTAAGGACCTGCGAGGCGTTATTTCCTCTTTGGAGGTCTTTGCCTCCCAATTCACTTCTCTGGAAGTTGACAAGGCTCGGCTACAAAAGGAAGTCAAGTCTTTCTCCTCGAAATTAGATGGCGCAGTCAAGATAGCTGCTGAGGCTCGCCAAGAAGTTGATTCTTTGAAGGAAGAACTGGGCTGGCTGAAGGAGAAGCTGAAGGAGGAGGAAGCATCCAGGCTGTTGGCTGAAGCTCGGGCAGCCGAAAAGGATGAAGCCCTTCGTCAGTCTTCTTTGGCCTTGCTAGGTACTATTTTATACACCTCTGTCGATTGATGCACTTATGGATTCGATTCTTTGGCCAATGTATTTTTCTTTCTTTCCCCTGCGAAGCGGCGAACATCCTCGCCGATGCCCCGGACAGAGTTCCAGACAATTCCCCGGCAAACGCTACGTCGATGATTCTTGCCTCTCACCAGCTTACGCAGGAGCTTCTTGTGAAGGGAAAGGGTGCCCTGGCACGGATGCACTCGATGATCTTTCCCAAGATCAAGCAAGACAAGACCCTGGGGCAGCTGATCGATGCCTTCGCGGTTGACACCAAGGAGGTGATCGAGGTATTCAAGCGTACACCGCGCACTTATGGTGCTGTCCTAGCCTTCCAGCTTATGATGGGTTACGACTTTAAGGGTGATATTGAAGAGATGACTAAGGGGCTGCCGAAAGAGCAAGACGGGCAGCTTGCTGACCTAAGCGCCTTTAAAGCGTCTGCCCTTACTTGTGCTCGACAGCTCCTTGAACTGGTTTCATCAAGGAAGTCGTCGACTGGACCCAGTTTATCGACTCAGACCCAGGCCCCTTGATTCTTGTAGCAAACTTATGCTTGAGCTGATGTGAAACATTGTTCTGCCGCAAAACTTATGATTGTAATAAACTCCGTGCTAGCAATGTTGTTAGCACACTTTTGTTATAATATTTCTTCTTGTACTTCTCCCGATGGGAGTTACTTCGGATGCTCAGCTGTACCATATCCATCATCCTTTTGTAACGGTGTTCCCTGCGGAGTCTTCCCGAGTGCCCTCGTTTGTTGATGACTCTTCGGGTGCCCTTCTTGAAAGTGATCGGATCCAGCGTATGAAGGATCGGATTACGCAGATGGAGAAGGACCTGCGCAGCACTTATGCCTTGGCTGCTATTGTCAATATGAAGAGCGAGATTGCAGCCGACGTGGAACGATACACTCTTACTGAGCTGCATAAAGCTACCGAGAGTTTGAACTGTAAGTTTCCTGACTCCTTTGCCCTTTTGTCAGCAACGCCTTGTCTGACTCTTTATTGATTCTTTTGCCGAGTCATAGCTTTGAATCGTGCGGAAGAGAACAAGCGGATACACGAGCGAGTGCATGCTTTAACCCAGCTTTCCTCATCCGAAGAGATTTTCACGGCGAGAACACTCGAAGGCTTCGGCTATTGCGAAATTTCAGGATCGGGTCCAACAAGTCCACCAATTCTTTGACAAGTGTTACAAAGCTATGAGGGTGGTTTGGAAGACGATGTTTCCTTTGAATGCAATTCCCCCTACGCTTTTAACTCGATGTCCGAATTTGGGAACGCCAAGAAGATTCGGGACTTGGTGAGAGCTCAAGTTTTTGCGGGGGCCAAGTGTACGCTTGCCCTTGTGCTTGCTCGTTATCCCTCAGCCTGTTTGCTATCTATTGCCAACGCAACTGGCGATTTTGAAGAACTGTACCCGAAGGTATTATTGCCTGCCAACATAATTGTCGACAGGCTTGAGGAGGATTCGAAGGTACCTGAATAAAGGGAAACTCCGCAAGGGTGACGTTAGGATGTAAAGTTATTTTTGTAAAATGAATTGCATTGGCTAATCCATCCAAGTGTTAGGATTGTTAAGCCGAAACTTGTTAGTTGGTAAATACATGAATATGTACTTTTACCGTGCCGTTGGCAAATTTTTGAAGGAGAAAATCTTAATTGCCCGTTATATGCATGTATACTGGTTGGTCAGCAAATCATTATGAGTGATCAGCTCGTGTTGCAGGTTTTGCTAAACCTGTTGTATGCGCAACTTTGCTTTTAACCGATTGTAAGTTTCGACAGTCACTCTCGAATATTTCGGGTGCAATGGTTCTGCCGATGAGCCCGTTGTTCTTTGATATTTCCATAAGTGAAATATCGAACGTGGGTTGTCTTATGTTTTCCAAACTCTTGCTTTTTGCGGCACTCGTAGAGGCATCTGAAGCAGAGGGAAGGATTAATGTCCTTGTTTTTCTTTGCAGCACTCGTGGAAGTTTTTCCCTTGGGGCGCAATCTTCTACCGCGCGTTACGTTGTACCGTTACTTGTAAGCAAGGTTCACGGTGGCGCGGTCATAGATGCTTTAAATTTCTGCAATGCTTAACAAGAATTGAAACTTAAGTGCTCATTGATAGGATAAATACGAAACTAAAGGGCGAAAAAGGAGGCCCTGTGTAAAGTAAAGGGAAAAAATTTAAAGACTAGGGAGTGCTTTATTGGGGAAGGGGTTCTTCTCATCTTCGACAACATCTTCTGATTTCTTCGTCATGCTAGTGGTTGCTGCAGCGTTGTTGATTTCGCCAGGGGCTTGGGCAGCGATTGTCAGTGCCTTGCTGCCTCCTATATCTTCTGCATCGGCAACTGTCGAAGCTTGTGCTGCCGAAGCTTTTGCTGCTGAGGCTTCAAGAGCAGTGTTGGCTGGCTTCTTCTTGGTTTCTCTGTCATGTTTTTCCTCCTTGATTTCTCGTATCGTCAGCTTGGGCGGAAGGTCGACAGTTTCTCGCTGTGGCCCAAACTTTGCAGCAATCCTTTGAAAATCACGATCACAATTGTCCGAGCGTGAGAAACTTCCATGGACTGTGATGTTCGTTCCATTGTTCCCAGGCATTTTCAGCTTGAGGTATGCATAGTGCGGCACAGCCATGAACTTGGCATAAGCTGGTCTCCCGAGTATGGCGTGATACTGTGATTCCCAGTTCACAACTTCGAACTCGATCTTCTCCTTCCTGAAATTGTCGGATTTGCCGAAGACGACGTTCAGGTATGCTTTGCCAAGAGAGTACGCTGGTGAAGTAGGGAGAATCCCATGAAAGCGGGTGTCTGATTCTTCTAGCATTCTCATGGTGATCCCCATACTTTGAATTGTGTCAAGGAATATCAAGTTGAGTCCACTTCCTCCGTCCATGAAAACTTTGCTCATCTTGAACCCTCCTATCTGTGCTTCGACCACTAGGGCGGCATGTCCTGGTTTTGGTATAGTCATCGGGTGATCCGCTCGGCTGAACGTGATATTCTGAGACGACCACTCGACATACTCAGGGATATTCGCCATAACGCTTTCTGCCAAGTTGATTTCTCGGGTGAGCCTCTTCATTTCTCTCCTTGAGACGCCTGTCCTATGAATCATACTCATCTGCCCGCGTGGCGGTGGAAATGCCTCGTTGGGTTGGTGAGGTTGAGATTGCTGGACCTGATGTTGCGGTGGGGGTGGTGGTGGTGGCGGTGGTAGCTGTTGCTGGCCTGCCTGCTGGATGAGTTTATGCATGTCGATGAACTGCCGACAGTCCCTGAGCAGGTGGCTAGACTTTATTTTACCATCCTTGGAATCGGTATATGAATGCAGGTAGCAGGGGGCGTTGATCTGCTCAGCGTAGGGTAGTTCGGGAGTTCTCTATTGTCGTGGTTTATAGTTGCCACGGTTCCCAGAGTTGTTCCGATTACCGTCCTGCCGATCGTCTCGCCTGTCGTCGTACCGATCATCCTACCGATCAGAATAACCTGCGGCCACCAAGTTATTGTCATCGTAGCTGCGGTTCTTCCTTCTCTTGTTGCGATCCCTTCGACCACCCGAATCGTGCTTCGGCTGGTCGTCCTCTTCGTCGTCACTGCGCTGTCGTGGCTTTCGAACGTTGTCTTCGCCATCTGCCCAGCTGTTGGCGATTTCCATTAATTTGGTTATGGTTTTCGGCTTCTTGCGCCCAAGTTCTTCTATATAGCTTTCACGTCGGATGCCATCACTGAAGGCGTCGATCGCTCTGTCGACAGATACGTCTTCCGCAGCGTTCAGGAGTTTGAATCTCCCGATGTATGCACGCATCGACTCCTTCTGCTTTTGCTGACAATGCCATAATTCCTCGATCCCGACGGGTCTTTTGTAGGTTGCTTGGAAGTTGGCGACGAAGGCTTCTACTAGGTCTTCCCATGACTTAATGGAACCCTTTGGCAGACCTCTAAGCCAGGCTCGCGCTGAGTCCTTTAGGTAAAGCTGTAAGCACTGCATTGCTGCTATCTGGTTTCCTTTTTGCAGAATTACTGTCTGTAGATAGTCCTCTATCCAGGATCTCGGCTCCTGCTGCCCATCGTACTTGGCGGCGTCGGTAGGGATGGGTTTGAACTTCTTGGGTGGCATCGCCTCCCGAATTTTGTAGCTTAAACAATCGGCTCCCCTAAGCTCGCCGTCGTTCTCCTGGGTCTCATCCGAAGAAGCGCTATCGAATTCTTCTCTGGCGGCGCGTCGTCGCCTTACTTTGTCGATTATACTCTGAGTAATTTCATCTCGAGCATCTCTTGCGCGGTGCTTTGGGCCGCTGGTCTGCAAGGTGGTCTTCTCCTTCCGTGGAACTAGATTATCTCCTAATATCGCGAGACTTTCTAAGGCACCACGGTGAGCCTGTGCCATGGATCCTTCGGGACGCTGGTTAATGAGGTATGCTGCAAGGTTGGCTATTGCTCCCGCAACGGTTTTTGGCCGTGGCATGCCCGCGGTGTCCGTAGTCATAAAGGACTTGGTCAGGTTTGACGTTATCTCCCTTGCATCATCTTCCGAAAGCCTGGACATTCTTGATCGATGTTTGCCTCCTCCGTGGGTACTTCGGGAGGCACTTCCCTGCGAGCCTCTGCGTCGCTCGCTGGATCGGTCCGCTGCAGATAGGCGTTTCTCGAGGGTGGCTTGCTCCTTAGATAGGCGCTCACGATTTTTCTCCAATATGGAGCGGTAAGCGTTGAGAGTGCCAACCGTGGTTCCTGCTGGAAGCGGTGTATCGTTAAGCACGGCTGCCTTGGCTGCTGCCCACTCCTCCTCTGTAATGGTGTGGTCGCTGTTGTTGTTGCTGGCGCTGTTTTCAAAACTAGCTCGTCTGCTGGAACGGGGGGTGCGGTCTTCGTCTCCCCTGTTGGCGACATAAACTTGGAGGGGCGCCACTCTTCGGGTGTCTCCTTGGGTGATGCTGCCGATGCTATCCTCTCCCGATGAATACTAGGCATTGCAGATGAACGGCGTGTCGCTTGACCCCAGTCCGTGCCTGGTGTCGCAGTTCATGCAGTAATACGAGGTTAGCTCCGAGGTCGCGGGATCATCGAGATCCGACCGACATAGAGGACGTCGACCGGGGAGTCGAAGGCGCGGACGGACTTGACGGGCTTGTCAGGCCAGCCGAAAGGTCGAGTGATGACGACGCGCTCGGACTCGTCAATCTGGAGATGGGAGATTCTAGCAGTCGAAGAATTCCTTCTGAGTTGACGTTGTAGTGGACGCTCCCGAAAGCTATCTCCATGTTGCCTTGTAGACCGGAGAAACTCGAGCGAGATGAATCGCTATGTGGGGTGAATTCGTAGGAGCCGAAACGAATCGGGCTTCCCAGACGAGGCGATGATGGTGTTGACGAAGCTGCCGATGACATGACGGGTTCAGCCGATGTCCGATCTTGTGCCGACGGGTTTCCACGAGACGGCGCCAATTGTCGAGGGTACTCCTCGCCAATGCCCTCCGATAGGGGCTTAGGGTTGATGGAATCCTGCAAGCTGACACGAGACATCGGTTCACAGACAAGCGGGGAGAGCGATTTACCCAGGTTCGGGGCCCTCGATGAGGTAAAACCCTTACGTCCTGCCTGTCTGTTCTTGATTATGATGATAATGGATTACAATGGGGTGCCGAATAGTTCGGCTGAGATCTCGTCGAGATGGCTATTGCTAAGGTGACCTAGCTCTAAGCTTTTGCTGGCTAAGATTGCTAAGATTGATCGTGTCTCTCGGCAGCCCCTCTCCTGGCCTTTATATAGAAGGCTAGGTCTCAAGAGGTCTCACCGAGTACGACTAAGTTTACAGTAATTTTAGATCCGATCTTTCCTTGTTCGATCGCTTCCTTGTCTTGCCCGTCAAGGAACCTTCTGGTGCGCCGTCCTAGTGGCCCATCTCGCCTTTATGTGTCTTCATGGGCCTCCAATTAATCAATACATGATAGGGTAATGTGGGTTACCCGAAGGGTAGTGCCCACATCATCTGTCCCGTGAAATCCGGTCAACCGGGTTCCAACCGGGCCTGGGACCGGACGGCCTGGTGCCAGGGCCGGTCAACCGGCCGCCAACCGGGAAGTTCGCAAAAGTTCCTCGGGTTGGCGTCGGTACGACGCCCGGTTGTCGCCGGGGTGGATCCGGTCTGGGGCCCGGTCTGACCAGCCCTGGGACCGGCCTGGCCGGCCTGGGGCCCGGTTGACCGGCCTCTGGACCGGCTGGGCCTCTTCCTCCCGCCTCTTCTTCCTCTTCCTTCTTCTCTTCTTTCCTTCTTCTTCTTCTCTCTTCCTTGCACCATGGGAGTTCCTTCTCTCCGGTTCCTCGATGACTCTTGTACCTAATGACATGTAACACACCGGCATGAGGTAGCATTCCATCCAAGGTATTGACGAGGTCGAGTGTCGAGAGGAAGGAGTTCACCTTGACATATATGGCGGGGGTTTGTGTTGTTGGTCCACTTGGGGGACTCCTTGGCCATGGTGTAGCGTCGATGATAGTCGGGGCTGCACTTGTTGGTCTTGAGGCGTAGGTGTCCAAAGGCCACCCCGCATCATCTCCCCCCTTGGGGAAGAGTCGTCCTCGACTCTTGTTCCTCCACAACGATGATGTAGATGTTGAGCCTTGTAGCTTGTTGAAGGACTTGTATAGTTGCCCTTGTATCCTTATGGATGCTCGTCGTGGTATGGGCGTCCTTGTTGTAGTCCTTGACGGTTCTCCCATGTGGTGGTGGAGGGATAAAGTCGCGATCGAAGAAGAACTTGGGGAAAAACAACTTGCGAATGGAAAGCTTGTGCATGCCAAATTTGTGATCGGCGAACAAAAGGCTCTCAATAAAACACGAAGCATCAAGTCGTTTCTCCAAGAGGCATTTGGCAAAAATGGGAACCAAAAGAATGTCGATGTATCCAAAATGTGGTAGGGCAAAAATTTGTGCATGTAAGATTTGTAAGGTGTCAAAAATGTGTGGTGTAGCATTGTCCCAAACAAGTGGAACAAACAAAAGGCAAGTGTCGGCGGTAAAATTTGGGGCAAAATTGTTATGTGCAATGGCAAAGCGATGGAGACTTCGAACTTGGGAGAGTATGGTTGGCTTGAGCCGAGTATGAGTGTCCTCAAGTGTGAAAGAATCCGTTGCAATTGCCAAAGATGAAATGAGAAATCGAAAGAAGAGCAACTTTTTGTGTGACATGTGGCACAAGATGCATAAGGTGTCTCTCACATGTATGACATGGTCCTTGAGAATCTTGGAGTGTATGATGATAGCATCAAGACATACAACAACCATTGTGCCAACAAGATGTGTCAAGATATGTTGCATAAGAGGCAAAAGAGGTGACGAGGAGTTGGACCAAACCGGAAACTCGACAAGGCAATTCGGAAACACACGAGGGCGAAGGCTTGTGGGAACATACCCTTTGGTGTGATTCCCGCGGGTTATGTCCTTGTTGGGGTAGCTCTCAATTGCGCGTTTCGTGAGCTCATGCTCCGTAGTGGTGGAAGTAGTCATTCGGGTACCTATACACACAAAAGAGAAAACAAAAAGCGTGTGTGCATGGTAGAGGAACACATCATCCATCATGATGTTCCATGTCTTGTGCACATCACCATTAGTGTCAATCAACATAGTATGGAATGCATGGCGATAGTGCAAATGGCAAGAAGGTGCATTCATGGCATGTGGTAACTCATGATCATCAAAAAGTGAGAAGGCTATGGGGGCCATCTCGTGGACAATGAAATAAGCATTCTTGCATACCAAGCATAAGAAAGAGCAATTGTTCACAATCTTGGATGCAAGGATCATGGAATGGTGTAAGCATTTTGGGCAAAGCATGCGGAAGCTAATGTCATCCTTGTCATTATCATTGCAAGCAATACATGGGAAAGAACAAGTGGTCGACATATTGCAAGCAATGGTAGAAAAATTGAAACTCTCATAGCATGGCATGGTCATTGTATCACACTCAATCAATTCCACATGATCCACAATGTTATCAAGCAAAGTATCGCATGGGAAAATGAAAGTAGCATGTGACGTAGCAAATGTATCATCAAGATCATGCATGCACTCATAAGTCATCATGTCCACTAGTGGGATCATGGCATCATCAACACCTATGTTGTTACCTTTGTATGCCGACTCATTTGAGGTAGGTGTTGTGGAAGTAGGAGGATCCATGTGGTCGACATGTCCGTCTTGGAGCAAGCATGGTGAGATATCATCATCTTCATGCACCATGTACATCGTCTCCATGATCGGGAACTCGTCCTCCGTGGAACCTAGTGCAACATAAGAAGACACCATAGAGGGAGAGGTTAATGTGTTAGCAAATGCGATGTCCTCCAAGAACGTATCATCTACCTCTCTCAACTCGCTTGGTGTATCACTCATGTCCTTCAAACGGAAGTACTCAAACTCACATATGGGGTGGAAGTCACTCAACTCACTATCACTCTCACTCAAGTGGGCTAAGTGGCTCTCACGCTCACATGGGGTTGGTACCAACTCATCAATGAAGCATATAGGAGTAGGCTCGACTTTCTCATCTCCATGCGCCTCTTTGGTTGTAGGGAAATTCCCATGCTCAACCATCTCAACTCCATGCGCCTCCATAGGTGAAGGGAGAATCCCATGCTCACCATGCTCAACTCCATCGCCTCCCAAGTCGTCCTCCATCGTGGTCACCATAGTGTCGTGGAGAGCTAGGCTCGGATCCACATCATCCTTGAGTTGACCTTGTTGATCTTCATCTTGAAGTGTGGGCGCAAAAGGCTTCTTGGTGGCTTGGGCTTGTAGCTTGCCGAAGTAGAGCGTCTTGGCGCTTGGCGTTGTGCACTGCCATGCCACGTGACCCTTGGCCTTGCACACCTCACATAGGAGATTGGGACATTCCCGTGGAGGGTGGCCTTGTTGCTTTCACTTGTAGCATCGGAGTCCATAGGCATGTGACGAGGTAGGGGCCATTGTGGTGGTGGCGCAAGAGGTGGAAGTGGCCATATGAGGAAGGTATGCGCGATGTGCACTTGCCATCCTTGGAGTGGTGGACACCGAGAGATGGTGCTTGTCGTCTTCATGTCGAGGCTCTCGTCGTCGAAGATCCGTGGAAGATGTTGGTCGATGGCGCTCATGGGGTGACTTGTGTCGGTGAAGATCACGCGGTGACATGTGTCGATGGGATCCATGAGATGGTGGATGGCGACGACGATCATGTGAAGGTGTGTGTCGATGACGATCCTCGACATGCCTAGATGATGGCTCATGCGGCTTGGCATAGTGCTTGTGGCGCCTTGTGGAGCTTGGAGAAGAGTGTCGATGACGATCATGTTGGGGACGCTCTTGATGCTCCACATGATGTACTTGAAGTCGATGATCTTGTGCATAAGCACTCTCATGGTGGTGCCTTGTGGAGCTCGGAGAAGTGTGTCGATGATGCTCATGATGGGGACGCTCTTGATGATCCATATGATGGTGCCATCGTGGAGGTCCTCTATCCTCATATGTAGCTCCATTGGCCAAGTAGGTGACTAGGTGAGGCTCCGCCATGGTGTCGATGTCGTAGGCGTGGCGTTGCTCCACCATGTCGTCCATGCTTGATGAGCCATTGTTGATGTAGAGCTCGTCGAAGTCGTCCTCAAGGTGGTGCTCCACCATGTCGTCCATGTCGATGATGCTTGGGGAGCCATGGTCGTTGTCGAGCTCCTCGATGTCGGAGATGTCGGTGATGCTTTCGGAGCCATAGTCGGAGTAGAGCTCCACATGTTCCTCCACATCCGCGAGTGCTTGAAGAGGAATCCTCCTCGAAGTTCTCCGTGTACTCCTCCGTATCTTCATCTTCGCTATCC
This sequence comes from Lolium rigidum, assembly GCF_022539505.1. Taxonomy (NCBI): domain Eukaryota; kingdom Viridiplantae; phylum Streptophyta; class Magnoliopsida; order Poales; family Poaceae; genus Lolium; species Lolium rigidum. The sequence goes on along the minus strand of NC_061510.1, from coordinate 262,707,257 downwards.
ATGTTAGCACGATGGTATCTATATGGTGTATGTTAGTGGAAGAACACTACCTCGCAACCTTACCGTGGTATGACAAGATTGGGGTGATCCAACAAACCGAGAGTTAGAACAATTGTATCGGGCACTCACACAAAAGCACACGCAAAAGCTAGAAAATATGGTGTTATGTGAGTGTGGTGGAAATCCAAAAGACGAAATCCGAAATCAAGTGTATTGTCAAGAGCGGGTGAAATCCAAAAATTCAAATGTCAAAGCGATGATCACTATAAACACGAAAAAGATGTGGAAGACACACACGAGATGAACGGGGTTAGTGCGACCAAGGAATGAGCGGAAAAGTGTAAGAAGCCCGAAAGCAAGGGTGCTCGGTGTCACAGTAACACAAGGAGAGGCAAAGCTTTGGTTGCAAACGAAGAGACAACAAGATTCACACGCGGCCTCTCTTCTCTTTTCTCTCTTTTGCTTAAAAGCTTTTTCTCTTTTGTATTTGGTGGCACTTGACACTCTTTTGTATATGTATGGTGGCACTTGCACTCTTTTGCTCTTTTTGTGTTTTGGCGGCTTTTTCTCGCCCTATGTTAGCGTTAGCTCGCTTTTGCTATTTTGCCACACGAGTTTTGCTTAGAAGCTTGACTCCACACTACACACACACCTCACAATCGGGGCCACGTGCAATGTCTCGCAACACTCAATAAGCAATGCTCGATAGGATAGATCGCAAAAGAAGAGGGGTTACAAGGGGAATGCAAGTTATACCTAGATGAAAATGTTAAGCGGTGTCGGAACACACAACTTGCGATGATGGCGGTGGTGTCAAGAGTACGGTTGCAAGTTCGGGGTGCCGAGGATGTCGTCGCTTGCTTCGGAGCTGCGGGTTAGTTTCACAAACAAGGCACTCAAACCGGAACAAGCAAACACAAGTTAGCGGAAGACAAGGGTCAAAGTAGCTTGGCGGTGGTGGCGGTGGTAAGCCGGTGGTGGGTGGTGTCGATGCTCTTGCGGTTGCGGCGGTGGTTATGGGGCCGCGTTGGTGTGTACCGGTTGTCTGCGGGGTGACGGAGCTTGCCGGCGGAGGAGAGGAGTGGTGGTGGTCGGCGGTGGTGGTGGGAGTGGTGACGCCCGGTCCAGGGGCCGGTCTGGCCGGGTCTGGGGCCGGCTGGGCCGGTCACACGGCCGGTCGACCGGGTTCTGGGCTGGCCCGGCCGGTCTGTGGCCCGGTCAACCGGTGCTCAACCGGACAGCTCGTTTTCTCTCTCCTGTTCTTGAGCAAAACCAAGCCAAATCGACCAAATCGAAGGGAAACGATGGAATTGGAGGCTAAAAGTTGGGGAAATAGTAGATCAAGCACAACAACACCGAATCCATGGACCAAAACCACTCAAAACTCAACAAAATCGCAGATCCGTCCAAAGGCAAATTAGGGCTATTTTTGGGGAATTTTTTGGAAAATTTTTAGAGACGAAATTGGGTGGGTGGAGGGTCAAATCCGCGGAAACCAAAGGCTGCTGATACCATATGATGAGGTCTAAGACCCCGTGTGTGGCCCGATCTCGCGGTTGACCCGAAATCCAAAGAGGGAAGAGAGGGAGAGCGCGAAGAACAAGATGAACACGAAGAACACGAGGAACTCACGCACGCACACCAACCCGATACAATCGATACTTACCCCCGTGGCTCGATGGACCACGCCAATAGAATCAACCCGGAAGAGACGCGCGGTAGAATTCCGAGCGGAGAGATTGGTGAGGGAGATGAATCTAGGAGTGGGAGAGAGAGTGGGTAGCACTAGAATCTCACACACCAAATCCAATCATCCAACAAGGGTAGCCTTGATACAAAGGGGATGAAACCCTAGGGAGACAAAGCTCAAATCCATGTCTAAGCCTAAATCTTGTCTAAGGGGTAAAGGGGATGACCTAGGTGCTTATATAGAGGTACAAGGCGACTTGGGTCGAAAAGGTACGCGGTTGATCGACTCGGGCCGTTTCCGGTCGAGTCTGTCCCGTGAAATCCGGTCAACCGGGTTCCAACCGGGCCTGGGACCGGACGGCCTGGTGCTAGGGCCGGTCAACCGGCCGCCAAATTGGAAGTTCGCAAAAGTTCCTCGGGTTGGCGTCGGTACGACGCCCGGTTGTCGCCGGGGTGGATCCGGTCTGGGGCCCGGTATGACCGGCCCTGGGACCGGCCTGGCCGGCCTGGGGCCCAGTTGACCGGCCTCTGGACCGGCTGGGCCTCTTCCTCCCGCCTCTTCTTCCTCTTCCTTCTTCTCTTCTTTCCTTCTTCTTCTTCTCTCTTCGTTGCACCATGGGAGTTCCTTCTCTCCGGTTCCTCGATGACTCTTGTACCTAATGACATGTAACACACCGACATGAGGTAGCATTCCATCCAAGGTATTGACGAGGTCGAGTGTCGAGAGGAAGGAGTTCACCTTGACATATATGGCGGGGGTTTGTGTTGTTGGTCCACTTGGGGGACTCCTTGGCCATGGTGTAGCGTCGATGATAGTCGGGGCTGCACTTGTTGGTCTTGATGCGTAGGTGTCCAAAGGCCACCCCGCATCATTCACGGATCCGGCCTCCTTCGTAGGTCGGTTGAGATCCGGCTCCTTGCTCCTGGGCTGGACTTCATCCATCGTGATCTACAGCAACTGGGCCGCCCGATGGGCCACATGCCACACCACCATCTGTGGGCCACCCGGGCTTGCCGGATCTAGGCCATGCCGTTGATATACCCATAAATTATACCCACAACACTTTTTCTTGGCCTTCACCTCTTCAATCTCAAACTTCCTCTTTTGGACATCGAAGTAGTTCTTCCTGTCCTCTTCTTTCTCCCGGCGCCTCCTCTCATCCCTCTTGTCCGTGGACACCTCTCGGTCAGCATGCATCTTCTTCAAAGTGCCGAACAATTGCATGGCCGAAGCATCACGCTTCATGTCGGCTTTGGTTGCCTTGTGACCTCGTGGACGACTTGCACGAGAAGAGGAGCTACCGCAAGGCTGCCCACTGATACGTCTCCAATGTATCTATAATTTCTGATGTTCCATGTTTGTTTTATGACAATACCTACATGTTTTGCTCGCACTTTATAATGTTTGTATGCGTTTTCCGGAACTAACCTATTAACAAGATGCCGAAGTGCCAGTTCCTGTTTTCTGCTGTTTTTGGTTCCAGAAAGGCTGTTTGGGCAATATTCTCGGAATTCGACGAAACAAAGACCCAGAATCTTATTTTTCCGGGAAGACCCCAGAACACCGAAGGAGAGTCGGAGGCGGGCCAGGGGGCCACCACACCATAAGGCGGCGCGGCCCCAGGCCTGGCCGCGCCAGCCTATGGTGAGGGGGGCCCAGGCACCCTCCTACGTCGCCTCTTTTCCTATAAGACCCCTTTCGACCTAAAAACGCGATACGAATTGACGAAACTCCAGAAAGACTCCAGGGGCGCCGCCGCCATCGCGAAACTCCAATTCGGGGGACAGAATCTCTGTTCCGGCACGCCACCGGGACGGGGAAGTGCCCCCGGAAGCCATCTCCATCAACGCCACCGCCTCCATCATGCTCCGTGAGTAGTTCCCCCATGGACTACGGGTTCTAGCTGTAGCTAGTAGGTACTCTCTCCCCCATGTACTTCAATACAATGATCTCATGGGCTGCCTTACATGATTGAGATTCATTTGATGTAATCGGTGTTGTGTTTGTTGGGATCCGATGAATATGGAATACTATGTCAAGTTGATTATCAATCTATCATATATGTTGTTTATGTTCTTGCATGCTCTCCGTTTCTAGTAGAGGCTCTAGCCAAGTTGATACTTGTAACTCCAAGAGGGAGTATTTATGCTCGATAGTGGGTTCATGCCTCCATTGAATGCGGGACGGTGACGGAAAGTTCTAAGGTTGTGGATGTGTTGTTGCCACTAGGGATAAAACATCAATGCTTTGTCTAAGGATATTTGTGTTGATTACATTACGCACCATACTTAATGCAATTGTCTGTTGTTTGCAACTTAATACTGGAAGGGGTTCGGATGATAACCTGAAGGTGGACTTTTTAGGCATAGATGCATGTTGGATAGCGGTCTATGTACTTTGTCGTAATGCCCTGATTAAATATCATAGTATTCATCGTGATATATGTATGTGCATTGTTATGCCTTCTCTATTTGTCAATTGCCCAACTGTAATTTGTTCACCCAACACTTGTTATTGGAGAGTTACCACTAGTGTAGATAGCTGGGAACCCCGGTCCATCTCTCATCATCATATACTCGTTCTATATGACATTGGTAGTAGTATCAACTATTCTTTGGTGCCATTGCCTCTGTGTTACTATTACTGCTGCTGTGTTACTGTTACTATCACTCTCATATTACTGCTACTTTTACATCACCCTTGTTACTAGTGCTTTTCCAGGTGCAGCTGAATTGACAACTCAGTTGTTAAGGCTTATAAGTATTCTTTACCTCCCCTTGTGTCGAATCAATAAATTTGGGTTTTACTTCCCTCGAAGACTGTTGCGATCCCCTATACTTGTGGGTTATCACCCACCATCAAGGTCAATGACCGTGGGATCTTTGGCGGTCTTGTTGCCAGTCAAGGTCTCCATGTACCCCTCGTACCCCTCCTGGAACTTGGGAGTGCCCTAGAGTTCCTTCCAGCAATGAGAGAAGGCAAGGCTCTTTCCTTCGTTCGTCGATTTGAAGAAATCCAAAGCTTGCCACACCTAGAGCAAAGGAAGACAACAGTGACAAACATATGTGCAAATAACGAAAGAACAAGTTGGGGTTAAGAACTATACCAAGTCCTTTATGCTGATGCCGCTAACGGGAATCCACTTCACGTGATCATACGCCGCCTGGAACTTGTTGCATTCCGTTTGAATTGTTCCCCACCTCTTTTGGAAGGATATATCGTTGCGGTCGCTCTCAAATGCCTCCTCTCCGTATTTGCGATGTTCGTAGAAGTATTCATAGATCCGGCACCAGAATGCGGTCCCCTTCTACTCGGCACCTATCAATGCATCTTGCCCAATGGTCAACCATCCATCGACGAGCATCTTGTCCTCCTGCGCCGTGTAGTTGGTGGTTCTTTTGCTAACCCGGCGACCTCGAGCTTGTGCAGCTGTGGCTTGTGTGAGCTCCTCAGCGAACAACGGCTCCTGGTCGATGTTCATGCTGCCGGGATGGCCAGTGGTGTCCTCCTCTGTGTCATTGGGAGGTGGCTGGGGAGCCTGGTCGGTCGAAGGATATGGCACGGTGGTCGGCATTGTCGGCGGGTAGGACGGAGGGGCCTGCACGGTGGACGGTGCCTGCATCAATGGCAGCGCGCGCTTGGCCGACAAATCATCGAACAGGTTGCGTGCACCGGTCATCGCTGCTGCTCCCAGGTGCTTGGGGGCCTTGGAGTTCGCCGGCGCACTATTGAGGTCAATGGACGAAGGCGACGGCCCCGTCATGGACTCGCCCACCTCCGGTGACCCATCCCGTGACGGGTACGTGTACCGCCCCGACGGCGCCACTATTTCGTGCGCGTCGGGCGTGTACCCAAACGGGGCGGTCAGCGGGGCTATTGACCTTGGAGGAAGGGGCCGGGTCACGGATGAGGCCGAGCCCCCCCCCCGAGGCCGTGCCGGCGCCCGGGATGATCATGTGCTGAGTGAGCGTTGCGTGGCCGTAAAAGAGCATGGCATGCTCTTTCATGGCATTCGCTTTCGCCTGCGTTTGGAGTTGAAGGAGCTACTCCGCCGCCCGCTACCGCTCCTCCGCGGCAGCGGCATCCTTCTTCCGTTGCTCGTGCACCCTGCGCCTGTCGCCCCGCTTCTTGCTCTCAATCGTCCGGTGAGCTCGGGCTTCGCCTTCTTCGTTGCCGGCCCGGGCTCCACAACCACCAGAGCGTCCAGTTCAGGAGCCGCCTCCACGGGAGGAGCGGCAATGGCCGCGAGCTGGGCCTCGTCTCCGATGGTGGCGGTGGTGGCGGCAGGAGCTTCGTCGGCCTTCTCTAGGTTTTGGGAGTGGAGTGAAGTGGGTGTGTTTTGGGAGGCAGACAGGCGGGCCAGGGTGGACAAAGGGAGGATGTGAGCGGCCAGCGATCGGCGTCCGCGGCTTTGGGTCATCCCTGACACCGCGGCCATCCGTTTTTGGGATGGGTCCGCGCGCTGGGCCGCGTTTTTGTCCGGTTGGACCCATCCGGACGCGCGGGCGCGAGATGGGTCGCCGCGTTGGAGATGCCCTTATTGATCGTGCCGATACTCACAACCGGAAAAAGTAAAATGCCTGCTATGGCTTATATTGTTCTAGTCCTTAGAGCAGCTCTAACAGTCACTTAAAAACGAGCCGGAACCGAAAAATTCCAGCGAGAATACGGAAAGAGTCCCAGAATCTGGAGCCCGAACTCGCGACCTGGCCCGTAAAATGATTTCGGGGGCCCGAGAAATTGGACGGCCACCCCGTACTTATACAGGGCGCGGGGGCGAGTTGGGTTCCAAAACCCTACTCCCCCGCCGCCGCTCCATCGAGTCTCCGCTCCACCTCGGGCGAGAAATTGCTTCGCTGTCTTCGCCTTTTCCGCTCCGCCGCCACCACCCCTCCCTCCGTAATGGTGCGTGCAAGACAGGCCGGTAGGGGAGGGGGCCGAATCAGCGGCGGAAAATCGCTACCGCGTCCGTCGGGTGTGCGGTCGGAGGCGGACTGCGCGAGGCGGGCGCGCTTCGATGAAGCTTGGAAGCGGGCGGCCGGCAGGTGGCCGCATAGGTTCGCACGCCAGCCTGTGCGCTCGGAGGCGTGTGATGTGGAAGGCGACGCACCCCCCGCCGGCTCGTGCAGCCCGCCGCTGCCGGCGCTTCCGCCGCGCGGCGAGTGCAACGACGATGACGAGGAAGACGGGCAGCCTGTCACCCGCGGGAGCTCGGCGGATGCGGCGCCGTTTGAGGTGGCCGCACTCATCCTCGCATAGGCATCTCCGGCGCCAAAAAACCGTCCTCCTCCAGGCGTACAACCCCGGTGAAAATCCCGGAGCCAATTTCATAGTTTTTGGGGTCAAATTAGTGAGGACGAGTAGGTTTAGTTAGTATTTTGATTAGTATGTGTAAATTATGTTCGAATGTAGCTCGATCGGAGCAAGATTTCGTTTCATTTCGCATGGATCATCCGAGCAAAATTTCCCGTGACTTTTGATTTCCATTTTTCAGTTCGCGTTTTCACTTTCTATTTTGCGCCGCGACTAAAATCATCGAAACTAAAAAATTCGGGAGACCGAACTCCGTGTTCTCGATTCGAGTTTATACGGGCACTACTAGAGATGCTCTTACACCAGCACAAACACCACCATCTAAAGTCTAAGAGCATCTCCCCGCGTCCTCAAAATTGTCCCTCAAACGGCGCTGGATTGAGTGTTTGGGGAACGCTTTTTCTTTGTGCCGCGTTTGGAGGACGTCGCTCCCCAGGCGCGTCCCCCAAACGCGCCCGTCAAACATTAAAATAACTCATTATTTGTTTTTTTGCATTTTTATTTCAACAGAGAGAAGGAATTTGTAGGTACCATCAAGATTTTCAAAGTAGTGCAACATATTGTAACAAATTACATATAAAAAATTCGAAAAAATATGAACTAATTTTTAAACTACTACTTCTTTGATTGCCCCTCCTCGTCGTTCTCATGGAGGCGCTTTGTGCTCGTCACCTCTTCCGAAGAGGTCGTGGTGTTCGACGCGTCGGAGGATATTGTGTCCCCCTCCGACGAGTAGTCCTTGCTGTATTCGTCGTCGTCGGTGCTCGCCGGCTGCACCTCCTCCTTCGCCTTCGCCCGGACCCTTGCCTCCTTCTTTGCCGCCGCCGCCTCCTCGGCCTCTTCCTCCTCCGCCTTCTCATGGCCAGTGTCAGCAATGGTCCTCCCCTCCTTCTCAAGGTTGTCGTCGGCGACGTCCTTCCCCTCCTCATCATGGCCATCATCGGCCTCCCACTCCTCATCCTAGCTGTCTGTCGGCGGGGAACCAGAGCTGCTAGGCGTTGCAACTCTGTACCACCAATGGCGCCATCCCGATGGCTTCCCCTCGCTATCGGTGTCCGACGAAAAATTGAGGTTGCTCACGGTCAGAGGGGAGATGAGAGATGAATGGCGCCGGCCGCACTAGTAGGAAAACGCTTATAGGCGAAGCTTATTTATGTGGCGCACCACCAAAAATGCGCCACAGAAAGTTGTTTTGTGGCGCACCAGGCATGGTGCGCCACAGAAATAGCTTAATTTTGTGGCGCACCAACAAACCATGGGCCACAGAAACTTGGTGGGGCCAGCCCGAATCATTGGTTTCACTATTTCTGTGACGCACAGGATCACGTGCGCCACAGAAATAAGACATTCTGTGGTGCACTTGTCCTGGTGCGCCACTGAATTAAGACTTTCTGTGCCGCATGTGGGATGGTGCGCCACAGAAACTACACATTTCTGTGGCGCACATGAGTTCCATGGGCCACAGAACTTTTTTTGGCTCCCCACGCAACTCCACCCCCCCCGCGTGGATCGCCTTTTTTACCTCTGTAAAAAATAAAAAAAATAGATAAAAATTTCAAAAAAAAAATTCCTTCAAGATGCCCATGTATTATGTCATCTTTACCACTGAGAATTAACAAACAATAATTTCGACCTTTTTTGCAAAATTACGTGGGAAAATCATCAAACTGGATTTCTGGTTGAATACGAACTCGAAAAAAACGCATAATATATCAAAATGTTCCCACGAAAAACCTACATCCGAATTCACGGGGGGGGGGTGTGGAGTTGCGTGGGGAGCCAAAAAGAGTAAAAAGTTACGGGCAGTTAAAGTGTTTTTGCTGCAAAATACAAAAAAAGAAAAAAAAAATTCTGTGGCGCACCTAGTGCCCATGCGCCACAGAATTAACGTCCAAAATTTGAATTTTCTGCCGCCCTCCTCCACTTCTCCTCACTACTCCTCCACTTCTCCTCACTTATGCAAACTTCTCCTCCACTTCTCCTCCTCCTCCTCCTCCTCCTCCTCCTCCTCCTCCTCCACCAACACCTCCTCCGGCCGGCCTCCTCCTCCTCATCCTCCACCACCACCACCTCCTCCGGGGCCGTCCTCCTACTCCGGCGACCTTCTCCTCCGGCCGGCCTCCTCCTACTCTGGCGACCTACTCCGGCGACCTTCTCCTCCTCCTCCGGTCGGCCTCCTCCTACTCCGGCCGGCCTCCACCTACTCCGGCCGGCCTCCTCCTACTCCGACGACCTTCTCCTCCTCCTCCTCCACCACCACCTCCTCTTCCTCCACCACCACCACCTCCATCACCTCCTCCTCCACCACCACCACCACCACCACCTCCTCCACCACCACCATCACCTCCACCACCACCTCCACCACCACCTCCATCACCTCCACCACCACCACCACCACCACCACCACCACCACCACCACCACCACCACCACCTCCTCCTCCACCACCACCACCACCACTGTCGTCGTGGTGAACGAGCAGATGCCATAGGATGGCTTAAGTTGGGGCCGAATGGACGTATGAGGATTCGGGGGAGGGTTTGCGATTAGATGGGAAGAACTTCCGGATGCTTTCCTCAAGAACACAACCAAAGGCCGGTATGCAAGAAGAGAGACAAGAGGAAGAACTCTTTACTAGATCGCTAGCTTCATTGATCTCAACATGGTTACAAGTTTCTCAGTACACCGATCTCTCTATGGTCTCGCGCCTGTAGGAGGCAGTACCCCTCTCCTTATATAGGGGAGAGGGTAGCTTACATCGGAAGAAACCCTAATGGCATCTTTGACTAGACAAACTACTTTACAAAGCTACTTTAATCATAGATGACACCGGAGTCCTCTTTAATCAGGGGCGCTGACGTCCTCCGGCTTCTTTGACCGTCACTCTTCTCTTTATCGTCAGCCCTTTGTCAAAAGTTACTTTGCTTAGCTCATCTTTGTCTTCTAGCTCTGGAGAGAATCTTTGACCGGTCCTGCCGACAGGCTCTCCTTTCCGGTATCTTCTTTACCGGGTTCCGGTATACCCCTCTTGGGGATACCGGCTTAGCTCCACTTAGCTAAACTCTTAACCTCAGGTTCCGGTATAAACATTAAACCGGTATCTTGATGGCACGAGCCATCCGGTTTGACATGCCTTTGGCATACCGGGGGTCATCCCCCCAACATTAGTCCCCGAAGCTGGTATAGTCTGGTGGATCCTATCCAACAGACCATGCCAGGTTCTTATGTCTTTGATACCGGTTTGATTCATCCGGCGTCACGCTCGGATCCGGCATCTTTGCCCGGATCCTCCTTATCTTTTCTTTGCAAGTCATGCCCCGGTGCCTTATCTTCCGGTATCTTAACCATTAAACGCTTCCTCGGCGAAGTCGAGAATATCTCGGGCCCCGCGCCTGACAGAGACATGCGCACTGTGACTGACGCGCCAGTGTCAGTTGTCATTTCATTTCGACTTCCGCGCGCTCATTTAATGCACCGCAGCGGATCCCACTAGCCGTTCCAGATCTCTGTGTGCCCCCGTGTGGCCTTCGGTTTTTTCGCGTGTATCCCGTCGACACGTGGCGGCCCATTGTGCGAACCGCCGTGGGCCGCGAGGCGAACCGCCGCGGCCCAGCGGTTTCCAGCCCACTTCCCTCCTTCTTTATAAGCGCAACCGCCGCTCCTCCTTCATCTTCTTCGCATTCCCCACTTCCTTGCGCGCGAGTTCATCGCCTCCGTGCCTTTGCCATTCTTCGTCGCCGCCGCTTGCTCGAGCCCGTCGCCCGGCGAACTTACTCCTGTGTTCCGCCGGACGTCGTCGTGCTGAGATCTTCAGCAGCAACTTCACCGAGCTCGCCGCATTCGCGCTTCCTTAAGCTGTTCTTCGCCTCGTCGTCGCCGGACTTCCTCGGCGGCCCTAGGCTCGCCGCTCCTCCAGCAAACTCCCTTCCTCGCGACTCCGCCGCCTCAGGTTAGGCTCGACGCGCCTTTACCTCTTTCTCTTTTGCACTTTGGATCTCGGGGACGGTAGAGTATTTATTCGCTCTTTGTTTTGCTTTTCCTCTTACTCGTAGATCTTCGCGCGAGGGTTCGTTTGGGGAAAACTGTTTCTCAGTAGATTTCGGCATCTCCTAGATCTCCATGTCTAGCGAGGGATCTCTCCCTGCCGCCACTTCTAGCACCCAAGATAGCAACGCCTCCGACGGGTTAACCGACGACCTCGCCCGGATGGGCCAGGCATCCGGCCGGAAGCAAGAGGCCGGCACATCTAGCCGGGCCTCCGGAAAGGACAAGACACGCGGAGCCTGGAGAGGTTCCGACGTGACCCAATATGAGATCGACTGGCTCTACCGGTCCGGGAGGATTCCGGAAGGAGTTACCTCGCCGGCTTCCTCGCGGCGAAATCCAACCGGTGCTCGAACCGGGCGAGGCCGTTGTTTTCCTTGCTCACTTTGAGCGTGGCTTCGGCCTTCCTCGCCTCAGATTTCTTTCGCCAACTCCTTGACTTCTATCGCCTCCAACCTCATCATCTCCCCGGCAACGCCGTTTTTTATCTTTCTTGCTTTGTGGCCTTCATGGAGGGCTACATTGGCATCCGTCCCGCTCGCGAGACGTTCGCCCGCTTTTTCTCCCTTCGGATCAATTCGGTCCAGGGCAAGGACATTCCTAAGCCCAAACCCCCCGTTCAATGCGGGTCCTGTATTATCGGCTCCCGCCAAGGGAGCCCCTTTTTTAAGTTCAACGGCCTCGAGTCTTGCCTATGTGAAGAACGCGGGCGACGAGGACCTCATCAACTTGCCGGCGTTCAACCCGGCGCCACCCGCCAAGACCAACTGGCAGTACAACCCCGGAAGGGATCACACCGAGACGAACCGGGTGGTGCGCTTCATGCAGGGGTTGATGAGGGACACCAAGATCTGCTCCGACGATATCATCCGTGCCTTCATCAGCCGCCGGGTGCTTCCCCTCCAGCAGCGCGCGCACAAAATTAGTGAGATGTACGGCCCCGGCGATCCCACCAAGATCACCGGCTTGGCTTTGAGCAAGGAGGACGTGGTCCTAAAGGCGGGCCAAATCTGCCAAACGGACATGCCGGATGACTGGGAGTGGGGCCTTTGCCCTCTTAGTGCCAGGAATCCTCCGTCCAAAGATGTAAGAAGATATGCGGCTCGGGTCGTGTTACCGGTAACTTTTGTGCAAGTGTCTAACCTTTCTTTTTTCCTTTGCTTTCAGGCCAAGGCCCGCTTCCCCCGGATTGATTCAGACCGGCGAGGCCCTGCCCAGAAGAGGCCCTTGGACAAGTACGATCCGGATCCCGTCATCCATTGGCTGGATCTAAGGATGGGCCGGACTCCATCTTCTCGCCTTGGCAAGTCTCCGCCGGAACCTGCTGGTTCGTCTGATGACTTGACCATACTTGAGGTAGCTTTTCCATTCGTTCTCTTATACTCTTTTGTTACTTCACTTCTGTAGACATTCCCTCAGTCAGCAACAAACCACAGGTCCATGAGCACGTGCCTCCGCTGCAAGCTGAGGTGGGGGACGAGTTCCTGGACAACCTTATGGCCGAAGGCCAGAAGAGTGATCCTCCGGCTGCTGATGCCGGCCCCAGCCGTGCCTCTTCCGGCAAGCGCCCTCGGACCGAGGTCATCGGCGGGAAGCAGGTCGGCACCAAGCGCTACAAGCGAGGCGGATGCCGATGTCTTCCGGGTAAGTTTTATCTCTTTTTATACTCTCTTTGTTTCCACCGAATTCTTCTCCGGTTGCTTTTTTCCAACTCGTTCTCCTTTTCCTTTCTTTCAGCCCCGCACTTGAGCTTGGCTCGGCCGGCTCTGCTGGCTCCGCCGGCTCCGCGAGGACTTCAACTCCTCCTCCTCACTCAAGTCCGGCACCATCTGGTGCCGGCAACACCTCTGCCTCCCCTTCGGGGGGCACTGCAAGTTCGGGGCGCGCGGCCCCAACACCTCCAGATCACCGCGCGGAGGAGGACTCTACCTCCCCTCCAGAGACCCAAGACACCGGCGCCAGCAACATCGGCGCCGGCCAAACTGATGCCGGGCGGGCGGAACCTCTGGTTCCCTCTTCCCCGAAGAAGAAGAAGAAGCCAAGCTCTTCCCCTACCGCGCCGGATGCTTCCGCGCCGGTCTTTATTCCTCCTCCTGAGGCCACGCCGACACCGCCGCCCAGCCAAGGATCTTCCGCGGCCAAGCAGCCGGTGCCGTCCAAGACCCCCAAGATCACCACTTTTCTAAAGCCCGGGGCTTCCCGCGGCAAGGCTGTGGAGGGCGGCACCTCTGGTGGCTCGGGAGATGTGGTGCTCGCACGTCAGCCCCCGCCGCGCTCGTTGCACGGGACAAGCCCACCGGCCTCCTAGGTCGGATCGTTGAACCGAAGCGCGCGGGCAAGGACCTGGGGCACCTCCTCCCCTATGCCCGTGAAGTGGAACGAGGCGGATATCTCTCGCCTCAACCCGCGGCCCGGGAAAGGACCGCCTTCCTGCGCCGGATCCCGCCGGGGCTCGGTCCACCGAAGAACACTTCACGCGTGTTAAACGCGCCGTGAAAAGAGTTCGACGGTGCTTGGTACGATGCTACCAACAATGTGGTGGTAAGTTCTGCTAAACCTCTTTCATAATTCCCGTTGATGCCGGTTTCTTTTTCTTTCCGGATCTTATCTATTCTCCCGATCCCCGAGTTTTGTGGTGAGAGCGCAGCTCTTGGCGCAAAACTTTAACTTAAAACTTAGCGTGAAACCGGCACCGCCGCTCCCCGAGTTTCGGGTTAAACACCTTCCTCTTAGCACACAACTTAGTTTTAAAAACCTAGCATGACACCGGCGCTGCCATCCCCGAGTTTCGGGTTGAAACTTTGTTTCTTTCTCACAACTACCTTTCTTTGAATAGAGCACCTGTCGACACCCGGAAGCAGCTCTTCGAGGAGCTTCGTGGGAGCATCGGGAGCTTGCTCGAGGCTCACGCCCACCGCCAAGGTTCGTTTCTTTTTCCCTCCGGCATCTTTTTACCGGAATGTTTCCTTCCTTGATGCTTACGCACTCTTTGTTTAACAGCTTGTTCCGAAGCTAGCCTCGAGGCCCCGAAGGCCCGGAGTTGCCAAGCTCCAAGGTACCATCCTTTCTTTTTCTCGCCGACCCTTTCCTTTTTTCATTCGATCTAGTGCTGCTTGCTAAGACTTTTCTTTTTGGTATTTAGGCGAGAAGGAGCAGCTCCTCGTGGAACACAACGAGGCGCCGGAGGCCCAGAAGACCGCCCTGGGGGAGCTCAAGGAGCAGGCCATACAAGCCGCGCTCCGGCATGAGCAAGTTTTGAAGGATGCTCGGGTTGCAGCGGAGGCTAGGCTGGCGGAGGTTGTGGAGGACTCCACGAACGCCAACACCGTCTTGACGGCAGAACTGGAGGAGGAAAGGAAGGCGCGGAAAGCAGCGGAGCGGCTTATTGATACCATGACCACCGATCATCGGGAGTATGACCGGTTGGTTATGAAAATAGATGCGCTAGCTCTCCGTAAGTCCTTGCCTTGTCCCTTCTCTTGCTTACAAGCTTTTTTCCCTTGAAGATATATCTTTGTTCCTTTCTTTCCCGACACACTCTTTTCCGGTATCTTGTGTTTATGTTTTTTCTTTCTTTCTGTAGAGCACTTCCCGGAATCCCAGTCCTATGCTGTGAAGAAAGTAAGGGAGGACCGGATTGCGCGGGAGTTCCCCAACATGGATGCGCACCGGGACGGGTACGACTATCTTGTCGCCCTCTCGCCGCGGGTCCAACATATGCGTTGCGTCGACCGGCTTCTTGTCTACCTTCCAACCGCCGCCATCCAGATCTTCAAGGTGTTATGGCCTGAGGAGGAGCTGCCGGAGAACATCACGCTCACCGCCAACCGGCTCAAAGATGCCGGGCACCGAATCCGCGAGTGGCAATGCTCTGCGGCTCGTGCCGGAGCCGACACGGCGCTGCGCTCCGCGTGCTCATGGTATCCTGCTCTTGATCTGGACGCTCTTCAGGGCGTGCGCGCGGATGCTCCCACGGACACCGACCCAGCGCTCACCGCGAAGCGGCAGGACCGGGCATACCGGCTTGCCGAATATGCCGAGGTCCGCACCTTCATCCCACCCCCCCCTGGCGTCAAGGACTACCTCAGCGATGAGGAAGAAGAAGACGAGGGAGATGAAGGTGAAGCTGCCGGGGACGTGCCGCCGGAAGCTCCCGAAGCCGACGCTACTCCTCCTGAAGATGCCGAGGCCGGTGCTGCTCCACCCGACGTCCCTGCTGCCTGATGACCTTCTATGACACCTTTGCCTCGCTATGCCCGTTGGCCCTGTTTACCTTAAAACAATGTCTGTTAAATTCTGCCCCGGTATGCCGGGGCTTAAGATGTAAAACTTAAGTTTTCTTGTGGTTGTGCTACAACATTTCCTGCCGGTAAGTTATACCGGTAGCTAAGTATTTATGAGTTTGCCTTAGCATATTTTGCTTTTGGTTCTCGCTTTTATCCTGCACTGCAAAGATTTCTCAATTGCTTCCGCGTCCAATTTGATGCATACCTGGTTCTTTTGCCTTGGCTCTGCCTGCCTTCTCTGGGCGTTCTTTGGCGTATGAGCACAAGGTTCTTTCACCAAACAAGCATCTTCTTGAACTTAGAAATAACTTTGAAATTTTGCGAAAAACTGGTTTAACCGGGGTTAGTTAAATTTTCCGGATCGCTCTTTCCTGCTCTCCCTTTTCGCAGTTCATGTGCTTATCTCCTACCGGTTTATCTTGCTTGCCATGAAGCCGGTTTTCGGACAGCAGCAGAGTCGAAGACTCCGGTAGGATTTAGCACACTACTAAACCGGAAAGAAAAAACATTCAATAAGCAACCGGTAAACTGAAAAAATAGACAAGTTACATGCAACTTAAGTTGGGGTAGTCCCCGAGACTCATTTAAGGTTCCGACATCTTTTATTCATAGCATATAAGGTACAAAAAAGGAACTTCTTACAACACCACTTCAAGAGTAGAAAGGACGCAACAGAGCTACGTTCCATGGACGCTTGCTCTCTTCTCCGGACTTGTCCGCCTTTCCTTTTTTCCACTCTTGTGCATCGATCAAGTAATACGCATCATTGTGAAGCACCTTGCTTACAATGAAGGGACCCTCCCATGGTGGCAAGAGCTTATGCCGGCCTTCGGTGCGCCGCACTAGGCGAAGCACAAGATCTCCTTCCCGGAAGACTCTTGGATTAACTTTCCGGTCATGATAGCGTCTGAGGTTTTGCTGGTAAATGGCTGTTCTTGCCAAAGCTAGCTCTCTTGCTTCTTCTAGCAAGTCCACGTCATTTTCTCTGGCCTCTTTGACCTCTTGCTCAGTATAGAGCTGTACTCTTGGTGAATCATGGATGATGTCGGTTGGTATGACTGCTTCTGCTCCATAGACCATGAAGAACGGAGTGTATCCGGTAGACCGGTTTGGGGTTGTTCTTATACTCCACAGCACAGATGGTATCTCATCAAGCCAACACCCCGGTGCCTTTTCCACTGCGTCAATGAGTCTGGGTTTGATACCGGAGAGTACCAAAGCATTCATTCTTTCCACTTGGCCGTTGCCTTGTGGGTGTGCCACCGAGCACAAATCCAACCGGATGTTCTTATCTTCACAGAACCTTTTGAACTCACCTTGAGCAAAGTTGGTTCCATTGTCAGTGATGATGCTGTGCGGGTATCCATACCGCAAGATGACATCTTTCAAGAATTTCACAGCTGTATGCCCATCACACTTTGCGATAGGTTTTACTTCTAGCCATTTGGTGAACTTGTCCACCATGACCAAGATGTGAGTCATGCTGCTCCTTGCAGTCTTAAATGGGCCAACCATGTCAAGGCACCAAACAGCAAACGGCCATGTTAGCGGTATTGTCTTTAAACCGGACGCTGGGGTATGATTTTGCTTGGCGTACCTCTGGCACCCGTTGCATTTCCTTACCAAATCCTCAGCGTTCGCCAAAGCAGTGGGCCAGTAAAACCCATGCCGAAACACTTTTGCTACCAGCGCCCTTGACGAGGCATGGTGCCCACATTCTCCTTGGTGAATTTCCTCAAGCATTTCTCTCCCTTCTTCCGGTTCCACACATCTTTGAAGGACACCGGTAACGCTTCTCTTGTACACCTCACCATTGATGAATGTGTATGCTTTGGACCTTCTTTGGATTCTCCTTGATTCATTTTCGTCACCGGCAAGGTGCCGTTGATTAGGAATTCCTTAATAGGTTTAGCCCATGACGGTATCTCTCGAACCAAAAACACCGGTGCATCTATCTCCATGCTATCCACCAGCATCATTTCTTCCGGTATGGGTACGGCAGTCCCCGAGCTTGCCGGAACAGTCCCCGGGTTCGCCGGAGCAGTCCCCGGGTTCCCTTCATCGATATCCATTGGCACAATGTGTGACTCCGGAACAAAAATTGATTCCGACTCGGGACTTGGCTTGATTGATGGTACTCTCAGGTGTGCCAGAGCTATTCCGGGAGGAATTTCTTGTCGGGATGAGCCTATCTTGGACAAAGCATCCGCAGCTTCATTTTCTGCACGCGGTACATGGTGAAACTCACAACCTTCGAAGAACCCGGCAATCTTTTGCACGTGAAACCGGTACGAGGCCATGTTGGCATCTTTTGCATCCCAATCTCCGGAACACTGCTGTACTACAAGATCCGAATCTCCATAGCAAATGATCCGGTGCGCACCGATTTCTTTTGCGACCTTAAGCCCATGGATCAAAGCTTCATATTCAGCGACATTGTTCAATGCCCTGAAATGTACTTGCAAAACATACCGGAGGTGATCTCCTTTCGGTGAAGTAAGCACCACACCGGCACCCAGACCCTCCTTGAGCTTGGATCCATCAAAGTGCATTTTCCAGTACTCTATCTTCTGATCCGGCGGTTTGTATTGCATCTCCGCCCAATCAACAAGGAAATCAGCCAGAGCTCGTGATTTTATGGCATCTCTTCTTTCATACACCGGCACGTATGGTGATATCTGGATCGCCCATTTTGCCATCCGGCCGCTGGCGTCTTTGTTGCACATGATGTCGGAGATAGGTGCTTCACTCACCACCTTCATAGGATGTTCCTCGAAGTAGTGCTTGAGCTTTGTGGCGGCCATAAACACGCCATAGGTCATTTTCTGGAAGTGCGGGTAGTTTTGCTTTGAGAGGGAGAGCACCTCGCTCAGGTAGTATACCGGCCTCTGGACGGTTTTTCCTTCCTCTTCTCTTTCTACTACCACAACAACACTCACGACCCGGTTGGTTGCTGCTATGTACAACAACATTGGTTCTCTTTCCAACGGCGAAGCCAATATTGGTGCGGTAGCTAACATTGTCTTCAGCTCCTTGAATGCTGCATCTGCCTGAGGGGTCCAGACGAACTTATCGGATTTTCTCATTAAGGCATACAATGGCAAGGCCTTCTCTCCCAACCTGCTTATGAACCGGCTTAGCGATGCTAAGCTTCCGGTAAACTTTTGTATGTCCTTCAAATCCTGTGGTATTGTCATTCTTTCGATTGCCCGGATCTTTACCGGATTGACCTCAATGCCTCGGCTTGAGACGAGGAAACCCAGCAGCTTGCCGGCAGGGACACCGAAAGTGCATTTTGCTGGATTGAGTTTCATCCGGAACCTCCTTAGGTTATCAAATGTTTGCCGGAGATCATCGATCAGGGTATCTTTTACCTTAGTTTTTATCACGATGTCATCCACATACACCTGCACATTCTTTCCGATTTGATCAAACAAGCATTTTTGCATACAGCGCTGGTACGTTGCACCAGCGTTGCGCAAACCAAAAGGCATAGTGATATAGCAGTAAGCCCCGTGCGGGGTAATGAACGCAGTTTTTATTTGATCTTCCTTTTTCAAGGGAATTTGGTGGAAACCGGAATAGGCATCCGGAAGGACAACAACTCACACCCGAGCGGTTGAATCAATCACTTGATCGATTCGTGGCAAAGGAAAAGGGTCTCTTGGGCAAGCTTTGTTGAGGTTGGTGTAGTCGATGCACATGCGCCACACCTTCGGAGCTTTTGCCTCCAGTGTTCTCATCTTTCTTCTTTTCAACCATCACCGGATTGGCCAGCCACTCGTGTGCGTGACCTCCACAATGAATTTGGCAACAAGCAGTTTGGTTACCTCTTCTCCTATGATCTTTCTTCTATCTTCGCCGAACCGGCGCAAGGGTTGTCGCACCGGCTTGGCATCTTTTCGAACGTTCAAGGAGTGCTCAGCCAGCTCCCTCGGAACACCTACCAAATCTTCGGCTGACCGAGCAAAGATATTCCGATTCTCACGGAGGAAGCCGACGAGCGCGCTTTCCTATGCTTGATCGAGGCCGGCACCGATACGAACGGTGCGCTCCGGGTAGGCCGGATCCAGCACAATGTCCTTTGTCTCATTTGTTGGCTTGAATGCCGGAGCGCTCGGACTTGCACTCATTGCCGCTAAGCTCAGCTCGTGAGGACTCGAGCCGGCGCAACAGCTGTTTGCATCCTTTTCTTTTCCTCCGCGATCACCAGCGATTCCGCTAGGTTCGATCCGGCAGACGCTGTTTCCAGCGAGACCTTGTAGTTTCCCACCACAGTCAGAGGTCCACGAGGTGCCGGCATCTTCATCTTGAGATACGCCGTGTGGGTCGAGGCCATGAAGGCCGCCAGTGCCGGTCTCCCCAGCAAAGCATGGTACGGACTATCTAAGTCCACCACCTCAAACTCCAAGTTCTCAACCCGGCAATTGTCACGTCCTCCAAACGACACGTCCACCCGGACTTTTCCAACCGGTGCGCAGGACAAACCCGGAACGATTCCATGGAACGTTGTGCGCGTTGGCTGAAGCATGTTTTCTCGTTATGCCCAGCCGTATGCATGGTGTGCTTGTACATGATGTTGATGCTCGCTGCCATTGTCTATCGAGCACCTTGCTGAACTTCACTCGAGTTTGCGGCCCTTTCATGATTGGGTCCACAACAAGAGCATATCCTCCCGGATTCGGCATGATTTTGGGGTGATCCTTGATCGACCAAGCAATTTCCTGGTTGGACCACTCGCATGTATTTGGGCACTGCCGGCATCACAGCATTTACTTCCATGGAGCGGCGGTGCATACTTTGCTCGTCCGTCGGCTCGGTGACAAAAACAACACAGACAAGATGCGGGTCTTCGTAAACATTCCGGCCTAAAGGTGGCGGTGGAGGTAGCTGGTTATCATCTTGTTCCACCCGGTTAACTTGCTGGTATTGCTGCCGGTTTGGCTGCACCGGTAAAGCGTTTGGCCCGGTAAGCGGCGGTGGTGGCGGTAGCTGCTGCTGCCGCGGCATGTCCGTGGTGGCATCATTGCATTGCCTCCTCGCCCTTGGGCATCTTTTACCGCCCCTTTTTCCATCAAGTACTTGGTCCAGGTACAATCCTTCGTCAGATGGTTTGGCGGGTGTGCCGGATTCGGTGTGTGCCACCGGCATGGTTGGTCTATGGCAGCTTCCATGGTGTATTTCGCGGGTTCTTGCCAGTTTCTTTTCTGGACCCAGGGTTTCTTTTCCACCCATTGCTTCTTTGGACCCGCCCATGGCTGCGATCCGGTTCTTTGCCTCTGGCTGCCGCTGGCATCAGAGTCTTCCTGCACAGCAGCAACTTGCTGCGGGCCATACCTTCGATCCGGGAAATCTTCCCTCCTCTTGTTGTTCCGGTTGTCCCGGTGTTGCTCTTGGCGTTGCTCGTTCCGGTTCAGGTTGCATCGCCGGCTGCGTTGGGTCTCCCAACGCGTAGTTATCCGCCACACGTATCATCTCTCGCCAACGTTGTCGGCATGTTCCGCTGCAGCTTTTGCCACGATGGCGAACCTCTTTTGCACCCACCGCTAAACCAAGCAATGGCCTGTGCCTCGATTACCCCTTCACAAGAGTTCCTTGTGGTGTTCCACCGGGCCGGATAATCCCGATCTGTTTCGCTCGGGCGCTGCACACACAGAAGCGAGTTGCTCGCGGCCTGTTTGGCCTCCGATAGGTGCTGCTGAAATTGCTCACAAAAGCCTCCTCAAAATCCAGCCAGCCATTTATGCTTCCCGCCGGCAAGTTGTTTAGCCGATTCTTGCCGGTCCAACCAGAAACGATGGTATGATCCTCACGGCCCAACGCCGGTTTCCTCCTCCTGCTACGGTTCCTCCGCCTCCTGCGACGTATACCGCGGTCACGTAATCCGCGAGCCAATCTTCCGGCTTCGTAGTGCCATCGTATGTTTTTGTGTCACGGGGCAACGTGAAGTTGCGAACTGGTGGTTTTTCTCTCATGATTCTTGGGCCAAAGCACTTTGGACCTGGAGGACCTTCCTCCTCGATCATTTCTGACAAGTATACTCTATCCAGACGGTGCCTCGCATCCCGTTCCGGTAAGTATCTCTCTCCCAAGCGTTCTCCCAAAGGGTTCCGGTATGCTGCCGGTCCGTTAGAATCGGCTTCATCGTAACGTTCCGGTGCCGCGGCCCTTGCCTGCCGGTACCTTGGTGGAGGCATCTCTTCCTCATCTTCATCATACGCTGCCCCTGCAGCCGGATAGTTTTGCCCGGTTTCATGTTTACCGGCATGTTTGTTTCCGGCATAGCCTTCTTTGGCGTAGCCTCGCTCTCGCCCCTTGGCTTTTTCTACCGGCATCGTGTTGCCCGGCTTTTTGTTTACCGGCAAGGACCGGATCATACACGGTCATCTGCCGTGCGTTCACTTCTTTTTCTTTTCTTCTGTCCGGATGGGGGGACGAGGCCTGCCCCTGGGACTTGCTTCCGGCATTCTTTGTTGAACGCGCGGATTTCGAGGCTATAGCCTTGTTCAGCTTAGCCAGCTGCTCAGCGTTCTGCTGCTCTACAGCGTCAAGCAGCTCTCTGACACGCTCTTGTTGTTTTGCCAGAGCCTCTCCGGTAAGCGAATCACACAGATCTACAGCAGCCTTAGCAGCTTTTATTGTTTTATCCGGACTGCTGTACTTAGGTTTCTCTACAATGCTAACAGATGCAGAGGTACTTTTGCCGGTAAGAACTTCCTTACGCAAATCCCGATCTAGATTGCGAGCCTTAAGCCGGTTTTCCGGTATCCTAGCAGCATGAGCGCTAACAGAAGCAAAGCCATGGGCAGCGTTATACTCACGTACGGTTAGGTTCAGCTCGCGCTGCGCCTTGACGACGTCTTTGCCGCTCTCGAGTATCCTCGGGCGCTGCGCCTCCGGCTCCGCCCGAGCCGCTGCCGGGTCGATGTTCTCGCGCGATGGGGGTTGCCGGCGCGTTCATCGCTGTTTGGAGAGGCGTTGCCGGTGGCGCGGATGATGCTCCCGCCGCGCGCTGCGTCGCGCTCCGGCGGTGGCTTAGCCGCACGGGTCGAAACCGCGCGACCAGCACCTTCAGCCTCAACCTCCTTTCCCGCACCAGCCACACCGGTCATCATTACCTCGACGCCGCCGGGAGCGCGACCAGCACAGAGCCATCTTGGCGGGTCCGGTGCTACCAGCACCGGCGAGAGGCGCTGGCGCACGGGGACGGTGCCGAAGTAGATGCGGTGGCTGCCGAACTCGATGACGCGGCCGTTCTTGGGGAAGATGCCGCCGTTGGCGAAGCAGCCCGCGTTGTCGTTGATGAAATCGATGGAGTAGAAGCTCTGCACAAGCGCATACACCGTCCGCTCGCCGGCGAACTCGAGGAGGCCCGCCCGAATGTGTACTCCAGCATGCGCCACTTCATGCCCCACGGTGGGCGCCAACTGTCGTCGTGGTGAACGAGCAGATGCCATAGGATGGCTTAAGTTGGGGCCGAATGGACGTATGAGGATTCGGGGGAGGGTTTGCGATTAGATGGGAAGAACTTCCGGATGCTTTCCTCAAGAACACAACCAAATGCCGGTATGCAAGAAGAGAGACAAGAGGAAGAACTCTTTACTAGATCGCTAGCTTCATTGATCTCAACATGGTTACAAGTTTCTCAGTACACTGATCTCTCTATGGTCTCGCGCCTGTAGGAGGCGTACTCCCTCTCCTTATATAGGGGAGAGGGTAGCTTACATCGGAAGAAACCCTAATGGCATCCTTGACTAGACAAACTACTTTACAAAGCTACTTTAATCATAGATGACACCGGAGTCCTCTTTAATCAGGGGCGCTGACGTCCTCCGGCTTCTTTGACCGTCACTCTTCTCTTTATCGTCAGCCCTTTGTCAAAAGTTACTTTGCTTAGCTCATCTTTGTCTTCTAGCTCTGGAGAGAATCTTTGACCGGTCCTGTCGACAGGCTCTCCTTTCCGGTATCTTCTTTACCGGGTTCCGGTATACCCCTCTTGGGGATACCGGCTTAGCTCCACTTAGCTAAACTCTTAACCTCAGGTTCCGGTATAAACATTAAACCGGTATCTTGATGGCACGAGCCATCCGGTTTGACATGCCTTTGGCATACCGGGGGTCATCCCCCCAACAACCACCACCACCACCTCCTCCTCCTCCTCCGGCCGTCCTCCTCCTTCACCCACCCAGCGAAATAAAAAAAAATTCGGCGGCCCCATATCTAGATCTAGATCTAGATCTGGCCGCCATTTTTTTTTGAATTTCAAAAAAAAAATCTATGGCGCACCACCGCCGGTGCGCCATAGAAATAAGTGGCTGTGGCGCACCACCGCCGGTGCGCCACAGAAATAAGACTTTCTGTGGCGCATGGGTCGGTGCGCCACAGAAACCTTATTTTTGTGGCAAGAATTCTGTGGCGCACCGCCCATGCGCCACAAAATTGATTTTTGGTGCGCCACTGATGAGCCTTTTCCTACTAGTGCCGGTTGTAGATCGGAATGCACATACGTACGGGTCTTACTGAGAAGGGATGAATGGCGGCGCAGATATCAAAGAGGGCTGCGGTTGCTCTTCCGCTGAGTTCGCTCTCCATTCCGGTGATTTGCGCGTCGATCGACGCGGTTGCCACTGCGACGGTTCCCCTTTTCGGCAACTGCACCGTCGGTAGGTAGGCGATGGTTGAGAGTCGTTCGTGTGTCACTGACATGTCGAGCCCGCCACTCCCCGTCCCGCTTCTCGCTGTGTTTGGCGCGCCCGGAGCGTCCCTGTGGACCGGGGATGGGCTCGGGGCACCGTACACCGTATTGGGCCGCGCCGAGCGGAAAGGGGCTTTGGGCGCGCGACTGGGAACAAAACCTTTAGGCGACGATTTGGGGGATGCGGCTGGAGATGCTCTAAGTCTCCAAAAGCGACATCTCCAAGATGTGTCATCGTCACCCGACCATAAATCTTAGGTTTTCACTCTGAAGAAATCCTCGCTCTCAACACAATTGCTTCAACAAGCTAGCTCTTTTTTTTCTCGGTTCCCTTATCCTTAGCGTAGAAGTCAAAATGAAACAAAAGTGTCAGGCACAACAAACTAAGGGTAGGCCTTAGATTTTTCACCCTCAAAGGTAGAACATTGAACTTCTCCTATGCTGAATCCCCTCCTATGCTGAATCCACCACTCGCATGCCAATGTTATGAAGCCGAAATACCAAGCAATCTCACCATTGACGCAAAGCCTTGAACCACTAGCACCAATCCTCAAAACTCGGCGTTCATGTCATTCGCCACTTCTGACTTCACCATGGAACCAAAAGACGTGCGCCATGATGGCAAGTGATAGCAGAGCTTCACACTGCTTCCTCCTGAAACCAAACGACCGCAAAAAATATGGGAACACATAAATGGATCCCATCCGATCTAGCAATCTCCGGGCATGAGTAGTCCAAGGGAGTTCGCCAACGAAGCCTTCCAAACTCGACACTCCGGCCAGATCAAGGAGGACAAGCATCCATTAGATCTTCGTCTTGACGCGAGGGGAACCCTAGGACCGCCAGCTTTATGATGAGGACAAAATTGCCCCCACGCTGCCATTCGCCGCCCACAATTACGAATGAGGTTCTTAACATCCACCGCAGTAGGAAACGACAGACACACCAACGACATATGAGCAACGTGGTGCTCGCCGTCCCCGCACAACCAGCCATCACCCTAGGGACGACGAGGTACCTGCAGTAGCCGTTGCCTACGCGGCCCAGATCGAGCCAGGGCGCTGCACAGATCCGGCCCGCCCGACCAGCCGCAGGCGATTGTCGCGTCGCCGTGCATCCGCGGTCCAGACCGTCGTATCCCGTCGCCAGCCCATCGTCTGTGTCCGTCGCCAAGAGCGCCACCACCGCACACCCAACGGAGCTTATCTCCGCGCTGAGAGGATCCACCCGATGCGCCTCATAGCCTTCCACCATAGGCAAACGGGCACCGGTGGTGGCAGTGGCCAGGGAAGACATGGAAGGGAGGTCTTGTGTTGGGGTTGTTGCCCTCCAGAGTCGCCGCCGCGCGGACGACCAAGGAGGAGGGAAGGGAGGTGGACCGCCCGGGAGGAGGGAGGAGCACAAATATGTTTTTAGGAAACAAGCGCAAAACTTCCAAGGGAAACTCTTTCAAAGCACTGAGTTCACAAAAAACGTTGACCAACGGGGGAATGATCCCTCCCTTGGCTATACGTTGTTAGGTAGGATGAGACTTTCCCGGTTTATTCGCCCCTGCTGCGAAATTACCGCGCATGGAGATTCGAACCCGGGTGGGCTAGCTGCGCACTCGCTTGCCGTACCACTGAGCTAGAGCTCAGTTCTCAAAGCACTGAGTTCACCTTATTTAACCCTGCTAAACTTTCTACTTGTAGCAGTATGCACAAAAGTTGCGACTAGCTAAAAAACTATGAGGAGCATAAGTTATTAAGTTCCGTAAACAGAAACAATGTAAACAAAATTCACAACTTAAGAATCTCCTAGGGCTTCTTCTAAAGAAAAACGTCAGTAAGAACAGTCTCGAGCGAAGCTCTCAAAATTTCCAAACCCTCCTTGTATGCGAGCTGCACGTGCTTCTCCTGGAGGCACTGGTAGAAAAATGGCCTTTAGTCGCGGTTCGCAACTGCCATTAGTCGTGGTTGCGCAACCGCGACCAACTAAGCGCGACTAAAGGTCCCCCTTTAGTCGCGGTTGCTTAGGAACCGCGACTAAAGGCCTGTCCACGTGGGCGGCTAGCGTGCGCCTGGGCGAAGGACCTTTAGTCGCGGTTGGTGTCCCAACTGGGACTAAAGGCTATTTCGTTAATTTTTTTTAATTCATTTGGATTTCTAATTTTTTTTCACTCCGGTTTTTTTCTATTTTTTCAGAATTTCTATTATTTCAGTTATTTGCATAGCTTAGTCTCTATCTCTAACTACACTTATCTCTACTCAAATTACTTACTCGTGGTCAAACTTCCCGCTCGGTCACCCATCCTCCCACTACTCCACCTCTAGCACACTTAATTTCCGAGTTCCATTCCGTCCCGCATCCAAGTGATACGCGCACATGTATGTGATAGTAGTATCATATCAATCCTATTAACATGTTGGTCGATGTCACATTTTTTTATTGTTTGAATTTCAAATAATCTTTTTCATAAACAAAAATAACGATGTAATAATAATCGTGAATAAATAAATAAACATTAACTTTTTAATTTTTAATTTTTAATTTTTTTAAAATTTTTTTTTTGCCAAACCTAAAACCTAAAAATTTGAAAATCTTAAAATTGGGTAAAAGTAATAGTAATCTTTATGCATGATGTATTTATTAATTTAAAAAATAAAAAATATATAAAATCCTGAATTTCTGGCAAAAATTAAAATCTTCCTGCTTTCATATTTTCATTTGGAATTTTGAGAATCTAAAAATTGGCTAACCAGAGTCGCGGTTCGAATATTTCCGGGACTAATGGGGGTGGACGGAAGCCTCTTTTTCTACTAGTGAGGGCGCCGAGGTCCTTCACGGCAAACGTGTTGAGCAGCGCGATGCTGGAGACGGCGGACGTGGGCGTCACCGTGAGGTCGTCCAGCACCGTGTACCTCACGACGCCCCGCACGAGCGACTTCGTGCGGAAAGGGAGGGAACTCGCCTTGGAGGCGGTGGCGGGCGGCGGCGCGGTGGTGGGCCCAAGGAGCACGGCCTTGGCCGCGGCGGTTTCCGGGTACGCCCTGTCGAGCTTCTCGACGCTGGTGTAGAGGCTGCCGGTGCTGCCACCCAAGCCACCCGGCCGCTCCTTCCCGAGCAGCTTGATCGCGGTGCCGATGGGCAAAGCGAGGATGGAGAAGAGGTAGTCGACGACGTCCTTGTTGGCCTCCGCGAACAGCACGCGGCGTGCCGACGTGTCGACGAGGAGCTTCATGCTCAGCGCCGTCATCGAGATCGGTCGGCGGCGCGGCGGCGTGCGGTGCGGTCGATTGTACGAGACTGACCTGGCTAGGAGCATACCACCTTTTGGTGATTGGGGCCCATGCCATTTATATAGTTACGGCCCACCGCGTCTGCAAAAAAATGAAAGAATTCGTGATGTCGTTCTGCCAAGGATTCAGTTTCAGGCTATGGACAAGGGACTTCCTTCTGTTATTATACAACAACAACAACAACATTATTTGTGTGAGCCTCAAGAAATCACAACTTCACATGGTATTTGTGAGCCCCGTCATTTGTATTGTGCTGTCACCGGAACTGAACCTTTGGGTTGGCTATTTATAGACGAGCTTTCTCCTTCATTTTCCCCACTGTGATTACCTTTGAGAAGAGATTTGGAACGCGTAGATAGATGGGTGAGATGGTGGAGTGAACCAAAGAAAACACGAGAGCCCATCGAAGCTTGAAGAATTTAGACCACATTTGCTTCCATGTACTCGGAGAAAGCGTTCGGGACTTCTGTTGCAACTTACCCCTTAAATCGGTCAATCCCACCACTGTGAAGAGAGCCCCAAAGCAATCAGGGGTCTTGGGTGAGGCCCTCGCGCGCCACAACCGCCATCTACGAAAAGTTTCAAGAACATTGTCATTAAGGGGATGTATGGAACCAATTACAATAGACGGGTTGGAGAAGTAAGAAAGTTTTTATAGATAGACCAATTTATGTAAAGTATGGAAACAAGGAAAGCAAAGATCTTGGAGTAGTAAGAAAGTATTTATAGACTTGGATGTGACTACTTCGGTTGCGGAAAAACATTATGCTATTCGAAGACTAAGTTGCCAACTCTAGATAGATTTGAGGTATGCTAGAAAACTAACTAATCGAATTCCTAAACAGAGTAGGGGAGACCGAAAGGCTAGCCATGGTATTACAAAACCACAACTGAGTACCCTACATGAAAAAAACGGGGCGCATGTTTGAACTGAAACTTTGCATCCTCAGTACGTGCACGAAGATCATACTATCAAAGTGCTCGGTTCGTTCATCAACAAGTGAAGGCTGAATATGAGTTGATGCTTTGACCATCTTGATATATTTATAGCTTAATTTATTTGGATATGGTGTTTTGGCTCATAGGTTTAGATGCACCATACGCAAAATGCATATTAAATCTATTTAAAATTGCAAAAAAATCTGAAAAAATCCCAGTGTGTATTTCCAAACATTGTCTGTTTACATACAAAGTTCAATGGGAAAAAAGACATTTTATGTGACGCGTTTAAAAGACAAACAGGAAATTACACATGAATAGTTTTTTTGGAGCACCGAAAATTGTTTTTTTGACATATGCCATAAAAATATTCTTTTTGGTAAAAATTTACGTGTGAACATGGAATGTTTTTGATTTACATCTCAATTATTTTTGGACTTTTTAATATGGTTTTTAGACAATACGTACATCTACACCTATGTGCAACAATGGATTTCCGAATTGGTCATGTTTTACTTCCTTTCTTGTTGAACTGAGTGCAACTGTTAGGCCTTTCTGTAAGGTGGTCCCCCGCCGCTAAATAGTCGTCATGCTTTATTGTCCACCAAGAACAATGGATACACTACGGGAATAGTCAAGGTGCTGACGGCCAAATTCTGTGCCGACGGCAATTTATTGGGGATGTCGGCACATATCCCGAACAGGACAGGCCACGAAGAAGCTTGTCGGCACAAGAAAGCCGTCGGCACATAAAATCTTGTGCCGACGGCCACCGTCGGCATAGGCATGGGCTGGCCGTCGGCATAGGTCCTCCACCGTGACGGTGGCAAAACAGCGTTAGGGGGTGGGCTCTGTGCCGACGGCAATTTGTTTTCCTCCACGCCCCCCCCCCCCCGATCGATACCGCTTTTCTGTTTTGGAAAAAATAAAATAAAATGATAAAAAATTCAAAAAAAATCCTTTGAGATGTCCATGTTTTATGTCCTCTAGTTACAAGAGAATTTATCAAAACTCATTTTCAGCCATTTTTGCAAAATTGTGTCATTTAACAAAACTTTTCTGGTTGCATACGATGTCGGAAAAAATGTATAATATATCAAAATTATCATCGGGAACCCTAGGATCGCCAGCTTTATTCTTGGATGGGTACAAATGTGCCCCCACGCCGCCATCCACCGTCCAACAACAATGAAGGAAGTTCATAATGTCAACCGCAATAGGAAATGGCAGGCGCACCAGCGACATATGAGAAACGTGGTGCTCGCCGTCGCCGCACAACCAGCCATCACACTAGGGCCGACGAGGTGCCTGTAGTAGTCGCAGCCTACGCGACCCAGATCAAGCAAGCACGCTGGCCAGATTGGGCCCACCCAACCAGCCACAGTTTATTGTCGCGTCGCCGCGCACCCGCGGTCGAGACCGCCGCATCCCGTCACCAGCCCATCATCCGTGTCCGTTGCCGAGAGCGCCACCACCACACACCCATCGGAGCTTCATCTCCGCATGGAGAGGATCCACCCGACGTGCCTCCTATCCATCCACCATTGGCGAACGGGCAGCGGCGATGGCAGCGGCTAGGGAAGACATGGAAGGGAGGTCTTGTGTTGGGGTTGTTGTCCTTCGGAGTCGCCGCCACGCGGACGACCCGGGAGGAGGGAAGAGGAGGTGGACAGCCCGGGAGGAGGGAGGAGCACAAACATGTTTTTAGGGTGTGTTTGGTAGTGCAAGTCACCCTCACATCTCTTTCCCAGCAGAGACATGCTAAGCTCGGAGACCTCGTTGAGGTGAGATTTTTTCAATGTTTGGTAGCCCGTGTATGTTAAGAGATGTTTCCTTGGAATCTACAACCTAGGGCTGATATAAAATAACAAGAAGATCCAAAATTTTACACAAAGGTCCCTGCACACAAAAAGAAAGAGCAATCTGGTCAACCGCATCCATTCTTAGCCTAAGTGCTCGCCATGGCCGCGAGTGCACATGGTAGGCCATGGTCGCGCGAGGAGGCGTCCGTGGCGGCGCTGGTCTCGGTCGAGGCAACACGAATAGGCGGCGCTGGTCTCAGCCGTGGGAGCACGAATAGGCGGAGCTGTAGCGGTGGCGCTTGGTCTCGCCCGTGGCGGCTCGCGTAAACCATGGTCGACCGTACCTGCCACTAAGGTGGAGCTCGGGCGCGAGTAATGGCGCGTGGGGCCAAGGCAGAGCTTGGGCGCGTCGGGCTGAGGGGGGTCTCGAGTGCGTCGGGCCGAGGCAGAGCTCGGGCGCGTCGGGCCGTGGCTGGTCGAGCTCGCAGGCGGCGCCTTATCCCCATGGTGCTCCAGACGGACGGGTCGCCGGCGCGTCCAGGCGTGGAGGAGGAGGTTGCTGGCGTGTAGAGGGAGAAGAAGGCGGTGGTGCTCCAGGAGGAGGGCCATACCAGGTAGTGGGAGCGAGAGGAGGATAGGGGGAAATCAGTAGGGTGTCAAGGTGGGATCCCGGTGGGATGTCATTTTGTACTATGTAGTTTAAATTTTGATGTCAAAATTTGTACTAAAAAAATCAAATTATACTATAAGTGGGACAAAAGTTGGATCCCACATGACACACTTAAGGAAATGAAGACAGTAGGTGGGGGTCTTGGGGGCGTGGAGCAGCAGCCCGCTACAGTCTATTGCGGGGTGAGCTCAGTCTAGAAGACCTGCGAATCTCCATTCGAGCTTCTCAACCTGGAGAGACTTTTTTGGTTTAAGCTCCGCAGAACCGAGTCCGACCAACCTAGCCTAACAAACAACAAATAGTCGGTTCGGCTAGATTATGTTGGAAATATCTAAGGTCACCCAGACTACCAAACACATCCATAGAATTAAAACTTTCAAGGGAAACTATTTCAAAGCAATGAGTTCACGTTATTTAACCCGGCTAAACTTTCTACTTGTAAAAGCATGCACAAAAGTAGCGACTAGCTAAAAATTATGAGGAGCATGAGTTCATAAAAAAGAACAATGTAGAAAACATTCACAACTTCAGAATTTCCCAGGGCATCTTCTCAAGAAAAACGTCCGTAAGAACAGTCTTGGACTCGAGCTAAGCTCTCAAAATTTCCAAACCCTCCTTGTATCACTGGTGGAAAAAGGGGCTTTGGTCGCGGTTGGCAACTGCCATTAGTCGCGGTGGCCCAACCGCGACCAAAGTAGCGCGACTAAAGGCCCCCCCCTTTAGTCGCGGTTCCTCACGAACCGCGACTAAAGGCCCATCCACGTGGGCCGCAGGCGGCGCTGGGCGGAGGACCTTTCGTCGCGGTTCTTCTGGCCAACCGCGACTAAAGGCCTCCGCAGGGTTTAGGGTTTAGCCCCCCCTCCCCCTAAATCTGGTTTCTTTTTAATTTGTATTATTTTATTTCTTTTGGGTTTTAATTTTGAAGGAGTTTCACATATTCTACGGTACTGTATACATACATGCATATGAATGTACAATTTCAAACAAATTTGAAATTAGAACCAAAAAGAATTCAAGAGTAATATACAATATATATTCAATATCGGATGACCATATACAATATATATTCAATATCGGATGACCATATACAATTTTGAACAAGTTAGTTACAAATTCCGGTGCGTATAAAGATCTACGTCATCGTAATAGTGTTCTCCTCTAGGATCGATGACTTCCCTCGCCAACCATCCAGCTAGTTCCTCTTGAAGTGGTCGGAAGCGAGCTTCGGACTAAGCGTCTTCCGGAGGTTATTCCTCGAGATGTTGTTCTCACACGTCCGGTCCCGCTCATTGCAGTATCTCCGGATCCTCTCACAAACATAGTATCCACATAGATTGGTCCCCGGTGGCTGAGTATCCCCAGTACGTCGGCACTGCCATTTTAAAATGTAGCTCTTTTTTGAATTCACCGACCTTGGTATCTACGAACCGTCTCCAAACCCTACGAGGCAAAGAAAATTAAATAAACAAGAGAGTTATTAATTAGTTACTTGATATAAGGAAATGATGAACGAAATAGGCCGATCGATATAGAGCGCAAATGAATGAAAATAATTACTTTTGCATCATTTTTCTCATGTCGCCCCAAAGCGCCGGATCCATATTCAGAGAGTCGTGGACGAGAACCGAGGAGGTCTGAACTTTAATTACCATAAGAATCCAGTGGAACCTGCGGACACGATACATGCACAATCATGCATAACTCATCGATTAGCCACATACCATGCATGGAGTAAACAAAAGAGAATGTGCTCAAGACAGAAACACTCACCCAAAATGGTAAGGAAATAGAATATCACTTTTCTCTTGCTGTTTTCTAATAAACCGCCACAGGTCTTCCTCCACGTCGGCGGGGTGGTATTCTAACACATATGAATTAACGATGTGTGGGTCAATGAACCCAACATCATGGATGTTCCTTATTCGCATTTCCCGCTTCTTCATTCTCGCATAATATATAGCGTACACAACAAGATAGTTAGGACAATATATATATATATAGTGCAGGCAATGAACGAGATGGGGTAGAAATTAATAAATCACTTACGAACGTAGCAACCGATGATAGATTTGTCGAGCTCGCGCAGATTGAACAGCTGGAACAATTCACTCGCAGGAATTTGTACCCAGTAACGTTTGAAGTGATGCACATATTTAACTTCCGCATAGATATAGTCTTTGGCGTTTTCATGTTTTATGTAAGCCTTGTACCAATTTAGCGGACCTTTCATTTGTCGAGGTAGATCCTCTTCCTCGCGCAGGCTCGATGAGAGGGCCATTCTTCACATATGAAAATACTACGTCCTTCATTGGCGCCTCATCAAGGCCTAACACCGCACGAAGAGTGATACCTAAGTCGGCCGCTTGTTTTCCGGCACTTTCTACGATCAATCCATGAGCTGCCGCAGCTGCTATGATATCGGGGGCATCCGGACCGGCGGCTTGCACTATGAGCGGGGCGATCGATTGTTTACTTTGTTCCCCGAGCTGGGCAACTTCTTTCCCCTTTCTAATTTTGACTCGGCCTCGTCCTCCTTCAAGGCTTTCTTCTCCGCCAACTCTTTCCTCGGTCTTCAACGCGAGTGCTTGCCTACGAAGTTCACGTAAATAGTCGTCGTGCAGATTCTTCGCGGCTTGGGACGGTGTGTTCAAAAATGACTTAGCCCACTCGCTTTTCCTTGTCGAATATACCGGCTTGGGCTCGCCCTCTATTTTCTTCTTGACGTTCGCCTTCCATTTCTCTAAATCAGCAGCCGCGCCCGCCTCGACTTCCTCGGCACTACTTTCCCAAGGCCTCGTGGGGAGAGGCTTCGGTGATACCTCCGGTACCTTTGTTTTCTTAGGTACGTAAGGGTCCGGGTTAATAACCCAGGACTGCTTCTGCTTCTTCGCCGGAGGTGGATTGGGGGGCGGTACCGGTGTCTGATCACCCGCCGGACGAGGACTGGGGGGCGGCGGCGTCGGCTGACGTGAATGAGGTGTATTAGGTGAAGCACCACCGCCACCGTCACCGCCACCGCCACCGTCACCGCCACCGCCACCGTCATACCGCCACCGCCACCACCACCACCGTACGGGGTGGACTTGTTGGCGCCTCGCCCGGAAACTTGATAAATTTCTTCTGCCATAGAATGAACCGGCGCTTGACATCTCCAAGTCTTTTCACCCCTTCGGGTGTAGCAATGTCAATGTCCAGGTCCTCAAACCCTTGGACTATCTCCTCCACCGTCACACGAGCATAGCCATCTTGAATGGGGTTGTTGTGGTGGAGTGCTCCAGTGGTAAAGCACTCGCCGATGGCTACCTTCATGGACATGTTCCCGATAGGATAATACAGATGACATGCTTTCATCTCCTTTATATCGTCCACGGGGTAGCGAGGAGGCTCCGGTGCAGTAATTTCGACCACCAGAGGCTCCGGTGCAGTAATTTCTATCGTCGGTGCACCAGCCGGTGAGGCCTCCGTGGAAGCCACGCCGCTTCTTCTCCGCTGCTGGCTTCCGAGATCCATTGGATGATCTTCAGCATGCTGCGCCCGAGATGCATCTCTTTCGGCGACTAGTACACTCACGGTTTTCTTCATCACATCCATTTCGGTTACCAACTTCGCCACAACATCCGCATCCCGATCCATCTTTCTCTTACGGCTTCCGTAACCGTACGGGTCATCGTTCCGGGGAACCCTATTTTCCACGGAATGGGCCCCATGCCTCGTATACGTCCTCCGTGTTCAGGATTCCCGAGGGCTTTTGTCGTGGCGTCGTTCTCTCCGTTGAACCCGATCCTCCCCTCTTGAGCCTCCCTCATTGCCTCAATAAGCTTTTGGGTGGGTGTAATTATTTTGCCCCGATAAACACACTCCCCGTCTCCGGGTTCGCCGATCCCCCATGCCCGTACCACCAGCTTTTGGCCCTTGGGTCCCATCCCTCCGTACCTGGACGGATTCCTCGCGCCCTCCGCTCGTTCTCCATCTTCTCCCACTTAGGCTGCCAAAAGCGATACCCTCCTGGCCCCATTTTATGATTGTACTCCTTCTTGGCCGCATTTTCCTTATTTTTTTTCGATAGTTCAAGGAACTGCTCCGATTTCTTTTGCTTCACAAATTCTGGCCAATCATGTTGCAGCTTCTCATATTGTCCTTTGAAATCCGGAGTCTTGCCCTGGTTGACAAAGTCATGGGCTAGATTTTGCTTGTATTTCCGGAATGCGTTGGCCATCCTAGAAAGAGCGAATCGTTTGACTAGCTTGCGCCTCTTCTTGTTTTCCGCAATCTTGTTACCCTCCTCATCGTATTTGCGGTATTCCGGAGGTAGAACGAAATGTTCCATAAGCTTTTTGAAGCAATCTTTTTTTCTCTCTGTTCGACAAAAGTGAAACCAACACGTGCCTTCTTTGGCTCATTCCACTCCCTGGCGGGTGATCGAGACGTTGTCTCTAACAACGGCTCCGCATTGGCCGACAAACTTGGTGGCGTTCTTGCTGGGCTCCAGCGGCTCTGCCGGTTTCTTCGTCGACAACATCGATGGTGCATGTTTCTCCTGGTTTCATC
Source organism: Lolium rigidum (assembly GCF_022539505.1). Classification (NCBI taxonomy): domain Eukaryota; kingdom Viridiplantae; phylum Streptophyta; class Magnoliopsida; order Poales; family Poaceae; genus Lolium; species Lolium rigidum. The sequence continues at coordinate 262,671,994 of NC_061510.1, read as the reverse complement.
GTCTTGGTTGCGCCACGCTTTGACGACGACGTACTCGATTTTTCGACGATCCGGCCGAGGGCTAAAATAAGAAAGAGAGTCGCGCGCGTTAGTACACACACATTTATTCAAATCAGTTAGTTGTATCACCGTACGCTCAATATGTATATATATATATACCTCGGCGCCGGAGGTGGTTGCTACTTCCAATTGAAGATCGTCGTTTATCGACGTTTCTTCGGCATCATCTCGCTTGCCGACGGCGCCCTTCATCTTCACACTCAAAGTTCAGATAAGAAGCGATATCATCTTCTTCTTCTCCGGTCGGCACAAAAGGAATATCGCCTTTTATGATGCCGAACATATGGTCTTCAGCGTCCGGATCATAGTTGTCCAGAATCGGGTCAGCTCTATCGCCCGCCATATGTCAGTCCTGAAAACATGTAGTCAAAACAAATTAATTAAGTGAAGAAGGGGCGGTGGCGGTGGCGAAAGGGCGGTGGCAAAAGGAGGGGGCCGGCGAGCTGGAAGGGGTTGGGAGAGGGTGTCGCGGAAGAGCAAGAGACGGGGCGGTAGACGACGGCGTCACGGAGAGGGAGGCGTATGCGGAGGGGGCGACGAGGGGCTCGCTCCCCCCTCAGACTTGCGACGAGGGGGCGACGATGGGTGGCGGCGCGTTAACTTAAAATTTTGCTAAGTAAAATTTTTCTTAAGTCAAAATTTTGTTAAGTAAATTTTTTGTTAAGTTAAATTTTTGTTATGTCAAAATTTTTGTTACAAATTTTAGTTATAAATTTTTGTTCGGCAGAGAGACGGAGGCGACGGGGTTAATAAATTTTAAGTTACAAATTTTAGTTATACAAATTTTTAGTTATATACAAATTTTAAGTTATAAATTTTAAGTTACGAATTTTAAGTTATACAAATTTTAAGTTACAAATTTTAGTTATACAAATTTTTAGTTATATACAAATTTGAAGTTAATAAATTAACTTTAAGATACAAATTTATTAATACAAATTTGTAATTAAAAAAAATGAGGCCGGCGGCGGTTTGTTCTTCTCTGCCATCTCCCCGGCCGCCGGCGGTCGTTCTTCTCTGGCGCGTATACGGGGGCGGCGGCCGGGAGGGCGCGCAACCGGCGCCGGCGAGGCCGGCCGGGGCGGCACGCGCGTGTCACGCGCGGCCGGCGCGCCGCGGCAGAGATCGACGAGGCGCGGCGCGGCAGAGATCGACGCGGCGCGGCAGAGACGACAGCGCGGCAGAGATCGACGGCGCGGCGCGGCAGAGATCGACGAGGCCGGCGCGCGAGAAGGGAGAGGAGGCGGCCGGCGGCGCGTGCGCGGTGAGAGAGAGGGCCGGTCGGCGGCGCGCGGGAAGGGGAGAGGAGAGGAGGGCGGCGAGGAGCACGGACGGCGGCGTGACGGTGGCGAGGAGACGATGTCGAGGGCGCGGCGACGGCGTCGAGAGCGTCGAGGGCGCGGCGGCGGTCGGCACGGGCAGCCTGACGGCGTCGAGGGCGTCGCGGCAGAGATCGATGCGAAGAAGACGATGTGGAGGCGACGGTTCGCGGCAGAGTATTTATAGCCCCCCCCCTTTTGTCGCGGTTGGGGAGGCGACCCGCGACTAAAGGGTACCCTTTAGTCGCGGTTGGTCTGGCCAACCGCGACTAAAGGGTATTTTCGCCGGGTTTTCGTTTCCCGCGGAAAAATACCCTTTAGTCGCGGTTGGCGAGGCCAACCGCGACTAAAGGTATTTTTTCAAATTACTTTTCTTTTTCAAATTACTTTTCTTTTTTCAAATTACTTTTCTGAAAATTACAAATAATATATCAAAAAGTAAAGAAAAATAAAACTAATTCATTTCAAAATCTGAAAAATACAAATAATATATCAAAAAGTAAAGAAAAATAAAACTAAGTCATTTAAAAATCTTAAAAATACATATAATATATCAATAAATTCAGAAAAATAAAACTAATTCAATTCAAAATCTTAAAAATACAAATAATATATCAAAAAATTCAGAAAAATAAAACTAATTCATTTAAAAATCTTAAAAATACAAATAATATATCAAAAAATTCAGAAAAATAAAACTAATTCATTTAAAAATCTTTCCCGCCTCTTTCTTCCCGCCAATTTCTTCCCGCCTCTTTCTTCCCGCCTCTTTCTTCCCGCCACTTTCTTCCCGCCTCTTTCTTCCCTGCCAATTTCTTCCCGCCAATTTCTTCCCGCCAATTTCTTCCCGCCTCTTTCTTCCCGCCACTTTCTTCCCGCCAATTTCTTCCCGCCTCTTTCTTCCCGCCTCTTTCTTCCCGCCACTTTATTCCCGCCTCCTGTCTTCCCGCTCCCATTTTTCCCGCCATTTCTCACTACATATAATGTAGCCCGGCTTGGCCAGCATGCTACAATCTCTCATCAATCTCTCATGGCTTCCACCGCACCCACTCTAACCTACCAGCAGGTGGAGGAGCTTTGCGCCTCGAACTACCCTTGTCCACCGGGCTACCGCGTTCCCGCCGGGCCGGAGCCTAAGCGCCGGCGGCGTGCCGGTCCCTCCTGTCCCTCGTGGTACCGCGCGCCGGGCGGCCATCACGAACCACTACTACCTCGACCTCACGCCGGAGCAGCGGATGAATCCCCGCTGGCATCCCGATAACCAGCATACTTGGGACGCCTTCTTCATCAATCGGCGTGAGAGGGCGCTCGCTGTGTATGAGGAGGACGGCTCTGCCTCCCGGAAACTTCCACGAGGCCGGCCGTCGGCTATGGTGGTACGGCCGGACTCCGCAGAGCGTCATGGACTACATCACGGCCGGCGATATCCCCCGCCTGCGCTACCCTCGCTTCGAGCCACGAGCGCCGCCCGACGACAGCGACGACAAGCAGCGGACGACGACGCCGGCAACTTAGAAGGCGACGACTACCAGTACAACGGCGGCGGCTATGAAGACTACGAGTATGCATATTATACGCCTAGGCGGGAGTATGACTAAATCGTCACTCCAAATTTCATGTATGCAGTGAGTATGACTTAGTCACTCCAAATTTCATGTATGCAGGAGTATGACTTAGTCACTCCAAATTTCATGTATGCGGAGTATGACTTAGTCACTCCAAATTTCATGTATCATCGGTGCTATCTCGAGTCAATTGAATCATTCGAAAATGGACACCAATTAAACACATCACGGGTAATATAATTCACATGATTCATTCAACAAAGTTTGGTACAATAATAAATTATTACACATCATTTCTTCCCTTGTGTCCCCGCTTGCTTACGATTGTGCCGTATCCATGGAGCATCCTCATCATTTAACTTAATGCTTGGGTCGGTGTTCACTTTGAAGGGCGGAATTTCAGCAAACATATTATAATCTTCCGACATGTCTGTCTTGTCCTCCACTCCCACGATGTTTCTTTTCCCCGAAAGAACAATGTGGCGCTTTGGATCATCGCATGATGTACCGATCGTTTTCTTATCTTTCCGTTTCTCGGTTTGCTACTCATGTCCTTCACATAGAAAACCTGAGCGACATCTTTCGCTAGGACGAATGGTTCGTCAAGGTAACCAAGATTGTTGAAATCCACCATTGTCATTCCGTATTGCTGGTCCACCTTTACCCCACCTCCTGTTAGCTTGAACCATTTGCACTGGAACAAAGGGACCCTAAAGGAGGGTCCATAGTCAAGTTCCCATATCTCCTCTATGTAACCATAATATGTGACCTTTTGCCCATTCTCGGTTGTCGCATCAAAGCGGACACCACCTGTTTTGGTTGGTGCTCTTTTTATCTTGGGCGATCGTGTAAAATGTATTCCCATTTATCTCGTACCCTTGGAAAGTCGTTATAGTCGAAGATGGTGTCTTGGCCAACATGTACAAGCTGATCTACAACCTTATTGTCACTCATTAAATGTTTTCTCAACCAACCGCCGAAAGTCTCCATGTGGGCCTTCCTAATCCAGGATTCAGGCTTCCTAGTGGTTGTCCGAGCGTAAAATATTCTTGTGTTTCTCAAAGTACGGAGCCACCAAGCCGGAATTGGTCGAACCGTGTGGTGTGCTTCGACCGTAGAATGGCCGTCCATACATATCATTGATTTCCTTCCGATCGTGCCTTTTCCACTTAGTCTCCCCTCGTGCCGCGATTGAGGAAGACCAATCGGCTTAAGGTCGGGAACAAAGTCAACACAAAACTCAATTACCTCCTCATTTCCATAGCCCTTGGCGATGCTTCCTTCCGGCCTAGCACGGTTACGAACATATTTCTTTAATACTCCCATGAACCTCTCGAAGGGGAACATATTGTGTAGAAATACAGGACCGAGAATGGAAATCTCATCGACTAGGTGAACCAGGAGGTGCGTCATAATATTGAAGAAGGATGGCGGGAACACCAACTCGAAACTGACAAGACATTGGATCACATCGTTCTGTAACCGTGGTAGAACTTCTGGATTGATTACCTTCTGAGAGATTGCATTGAGGAATGCACATAGCTTCACAATGGCTACTCGAACATTTTCCGGCAAGAGCCCCCTCAAAGCAATCGGAAGCAATTGCGTCATAATCACGTGGCAGTCGTGAGACTTCAGGTTTTGGAACTTTTTCTCCGCCATGTTTATTATTCCCTTTATATTGGACGAGAATCCCGACGGGACCTTCATACTCTGCTCGAGCATTCAAAAAAGATGACCTTCTCTTCTTTGGTCGAGCGTAGTCGGCACGACCTTGAAACCGTTCCGGATGCTTGTCATCGTGGTCTTTCAAACTTTGCCGGTCCCGCCGTGATTCCTTTGTATCATTTGACTTCCCATACACGCCCAAGAAGCTTAGGATGTTCACGCAAATATTCTTCGTAACGTGCATCACGTCGATTGCGCAGAGCGGACTTCTAGGACTTTCCAATATTCTAGCTCCTGGAATATAGATTTCTTCTTCCACATGGCTACGTGCCCGTCAGCTCCCTTCGGAACCGATTGTCCGCCGGACCCTTTCCAAAGATGACTTTCAAACCCTTGACCATATCAAATACCTCAACGACCAAGCAGTGTTCCGCAGGCTTCGGCCGGTGATCCGCTCTTGCCGTTGTAATGCTTGCCTTTCTTTCTTACTCGGATGACCTTTCGGAAGAAATCGACGATGCCCAAGGTACACGTTCTTCTTACAATTTGGCAAATGTACACTTTCGGCCTCATGTAAGCAAAGTGCGTGCATGCATTGTATCCCTTATTTGACGAGTCCCGAAAGGTTACTAAGAGCAGAGCCAATCGTTGATGGTTACGAAAAGCAACGCTCGTAGGTCAAATTCCTCTTCTTTGTGCTCATCCCACACACGGACACCAAGTCTGCCCCACAGCCGTAAAAGCTCATCAACTAATGGCCTTAGGTACACATCGATGTCGTTGCCGGGTTGCTTCGGACCTTGGATGAGCACTCGGCATCATAATGAACTTCCGCTTCATGCACAACCAAGGAGGAAGGTTGTAGATGCATAGAGTCACGGGCCAGTGTGCTATGGCTGGAGCTCTGCTCGCCAAAAGGATTCATGCCATCCGTACTTAGACCAAATCTTATGTTCCTTGCGTCAGCCTGCAAAATCTTTGAACTCTCTCGTCGATCTTTCTCCATTACGTCTCCATCTCAGGGGTGTCTCAACTCCCCGTCCGACTTACGGTCCTCTTTGTGCCATCGCAACAACTTGGCATGCTCTTTGTTCCCGAACGGACGTTTCAACCGTGGTATTATAGGAGCATACCACATCACCTTGGCGGGAACCCTCTTCCCGGGTTTCTGGCCCTCAACATCGTCACCAGGGTCATCGCCTCCGATCTTATAACGCAATGCGGTGCATACTGGGCATTCATTCAAATTCTCGTATTCACCGCGGTAGAGGATGCAGTCGTTGATGCATGCATGTATCTTCATAACCTCTAAACCTAGAGGGCAGACAACCTTCTTTGCTTCGTACGTAGTGGCGGGCAACTCGTTATTCTTTGGAAACATATTCTTCAACATTTTCAAGCAAGTTTTCAAATGCCGAGTCAGCTACACCCGCTCCGTGCCTTCCATCTCAAGAAATCCAAGGTGCAGCCCAGGCTTTTTCGTACCATCGTCGCATCCGGGGT
>NC_061510.1:262641686-262665779 GCF_022539505.1 Lolium rigidum | reverse complement strand
GTTGTACTTCGTTCAGTTGTGTTATTCATACAATGATATAACCTTGTTATTAATAACATCCAATGTTCATGATTATGAAACTAATCATCCATTAATCAACAAGCTAGTTAAGAGGCATACTAGGGACTCTTTGTTTGTCTACATATCACACATGTACTAATGTTTCGGTTAATACAATTATAGCATGATATATAAACATTTATCATAAACATAAAGATATAAATAATAACCACTTTATTATTGCCTCTAGGGCATATCTCCTTCAAAAACGCGAGTGAGAATGAACTGGTACGCGTTTTTTCGGGAGAGAGAATGAAATGAGTGGAAGGGATGACTAAGTGGGGCCAAGAGGGGCTCTCACCACAGGGTGGCGCGCCCCCCTTGCTGGCCGCGCCGGCACATGGGGTGCCACCCTGGGGTGCCCCACTGGTCAGCCCCAGGCACTCCCAGGTTGCATTTTGAAAAATAGGACCAACGGTATAATTTTTGTAAATTTTTGAAAACTTCGAAAAACGCACATTTCTGGGTGTTAAAATTACTATTTCAGGACAGAAAAAGATTTTCAAACTTCTAAACAACTAGAGCATCTTGCAAAATAAGTAGTACTACAGCAAGTAAAACAAGTGGATAAGGAAAGAAATGTTGTTTAGCTCTTCTATGCATATAAAATGTACTTGTTAACAAGGTTGATCAAGTCTTGCCACAAAATAAATTTTACATGTCATAAGAAGAAATAAACCTCAAATCAATCATGTTACCTTATATTGTATTGATATGGATCCAATCATAATACTTTGATATCCTTGTTTAGGCTCATATATAGGAAAATCAATAGCTCCCACTTTGATAGTTCTCAAATTAGAAATTGTATTAACTCCATATACTTTATCAATCCTCTTGGGAAAATAAAAAGTATGCTCCTTGTCACCAACATTGAAAGTAACTTTTCCTTTATTGCAATCAATAACAGCCCCTGTAGTGTTAAGAAAAGGTCTCCCAAGAATAATAGACATATTATCATCTTCAGGCATTTCCAACACAACAAAATCAGTTAATATTAAGCAATTATTAGTAACTTGAACAGAAACATCCTCACATATACCAACGGGAATAGCAGTAGATTTATCAGCCATTTGCAAAGATATATCAGTTGGTATCAACTTATCTAAATAAAGTCTTTTGTAAAGAGAAAAAAGGCATAACACTAACTCCTGCTCCCAAATCACATAGAGTAGTTCTAACATAATTATTCTTGATGGAACAAGGAATAGTCGGTATACCTGGGTCTCCCAGCTTCTTTGGAACCTTGCCATTGAAAGAGTAATTAGCAAGCATAGTGGAAATCTCTTCATTAGGAATTTTCCTTTTGTTAGAGACAATATCCTTCATATACTTTGAATAAGGAGGCAATTTAATAGCATTAGTCAAAGGGATTTGCAGGAACAAAGGTTTCATCCAATCACAAAATTTATTATAATGTTCTTCTTCCTTTGATTTTAATTTCTTAACAGGAAAAGGTTCTCTTTCATTACCATGTTTCTCTTTCATTACCATGTTTCTTAGCAATAAAATCTTCTTTAGTATACTTTTTATTTTTAGCATGCTTTTCAGGTTCATCTTCAACCTCTTCTTTATCAGAAACATCATTCTTATCATTATCTTTATCATGTTCATTACCACTTTCAGTTTCGAGCATCAGAAATAGAAATACTATTAGGATCATTAACGAGCTCGGAGGATTCTACAACAGTTTTATGTTTCTTCTTCTTTTTCTTAGAAGGAGCACTAATTTCTTTAGTTCGTTGAGAATCTTGTTCAACTCTTTTGGGATGCCCCTCGGGATATAGAGGATCCTGAGTAGAAACACCACCTCTAGTTGTTACTTCATAAGCATGTTTTTCTTTAGAAGTATTTTTTAACAAGTCATTTTGCACTTTAGTGAGTTGATCAATTTGAGTTTGAACCATATGAAAATGTTTAACAAGCATCTTAACATCATTGGAGGTTCTCTCCACAATATCATGCAATTCACTAATAGCTCGAGAATTTTCCATTAAATGATTCTCTACTCTCATATTAAAATTATCTTGCTTAACAATATAATTATCAAACTCATCTAAACATTGATCAGGAGGTTTTGAGTAAGGAATATCTTCTCTATCAAAGCGTTGAAGAGAATGTACCTCGATTGTGGATGAAGGGGGAGTTATCTTACATAAATCTTCTATGGGGGGTAAATTCTTCACATCTTTAGATTTAATACCTTTCTCTTTAAGAGATTTCTTGGCTTCCCTCATATCTTCATCATTTAATTTAATCATACCCCTCTTCTTCAATATTGGTGTCGGGGTTGGTTCGGTGTAGTCCAATCATCATGATTTCGGCCTATTCTAGCCAATAATTCTTCGACTTCGTACGGAGTTCTTTTCTCGAAAACACAACCAGCACAACTATCCAGGTATGCCCTAGACTCAATGGTTAGTCCACTATAAAATATATCAAGTAAGTCATGCTTTTCCAAATCATATGTCCAGGCCGAGCTCTGATAAGAGAGCAAAACCTTGCCCAAGCTTCAAGCAATTTCTCTCCATCTTCCTGGTCAAAACTATAAATTCTCTGCAAGGCAATATGTTGAGCACTAGCAGGAAAATATTTCCGAAAGAAAACATCAAGCAAACCTTTTGGACTATCAATAGAATCAGGAGGCAAACTATTATACCAAGTTTTAGCATCATCCTTTAATGAGAAAGGAAAAATTTTAGCAACAAAATAAGTACGCTTCTTGATATCATCAGAAAACAAGCTACTCAAAGTAGAAAGCTCATTCATGTGCTCTACAACACTTTCTTTTTCAGTACCACAAAAAGGTGTTTTCTCAACAATAGATATATGAGATAAATCAAGCGAAAAATCATAATCCTTATCCTTAATGTTTATAGGAGATGTGGCAAATTTAGGATCAGGAGACAGTTTATATCTAACAGCACGTTGTGCAAGAAGCTTTTTAATATTACTTGCATCAGTAGTAGCATTACATTTATCAATAAAATCATCATCAAGTTCCACATAGTCTTCATCAAGATCATCACTAGAGTATTCAACAGACTCAGGTGAATTAGCAGGTGTAGCAGTATTTTCATTAGGAATTTTAGTATTTTCAATTTGTCTAGACCTAGCAATTGTAGCATCTAGAAAAGAACCTAATGAACCATCATTATCAAGCACAGGAGAAGCATCATCAAAATTATAAGAGGAATTTTCAGATTCAGCAGAAGTACCAGCATGTGAAGCTTGTGGCGGTGAAACAAGTTTACTTATCACAGATGGTGAATCAAGAGCAGCAGAGGTACTCGAGTTGTACCTTTTCTTGTAGTGGATGGTAATATGGCGACTTTAGCATCGCGAGGTTTACCCATAATGGAGGATTTGCAGCGAACAATATCAATTCAGGTGAACTTGCAAATAAAGCTATGCTCCCTGGCAACGGCGCCAGAAAATAGTCTTGATAACCCACAAGTATAGGGGATCGCAACAATCTTCGAGGGAAGTAAAACCCAATTTATTGATTCGACACAAGGGGAGCCAAAGAATATTTGTAAGCCTTAACAGCGGAGTTGTCAATTCAGTTGCACCTGAGAAACGGACTTGCTCGCAAGAGTTTATCGAGTAGCAACAGTTTTATAGCGATAGCGAGTATTGAAATATAAGCGACAGTGTAATAAAGACAGCAGTAGTGATTATAGTAAACATCGAGATTAAAATATCGTAGGCACAGGGATGGATGAACGAGCGCCGCATGGATAAGAGAACTCATGTAACAATCAAGGCGGGGCATTTGCGAGATAGTAATAAAACAGGTATCCAAGTACTAAACAACCATAGGCATGTGTTCCGTATATAGTCGTACATGCTCGCAATGAGAAACTTGCACAACATCTTTTGTCCTACCAGCCGGTGGCAGCCGGGCCTCTAGGGAATCTACTGGTAATTAGGGTACTCCTTTTAATAGAGCACCGGAGCAAAGCATTAACACTCCGTGAAACAATGTGATCCTCATATCACAGCCTTCCCCTCCGGTTGTCCCAATTTCTGTCACTTTGGGGCCTCGGGTTCCGGACAGCAATATGTGTATACAACTTGCAGGTAAGATCATAAAACAATGAATATCATCATGAATCAATAACATGTTCAGATCTGAAATCATGGCACTCGGGCCCTAGTGACAAGCATTAAGCATAACAAGTTCCAACAATATCATAAAGTACCAACAACGGATACTAGGCACTATGCCCTAACAATCTTATGACTGTTACATGATCAATCTCATCCAATCCCTACCATCCCCTTCAGCCTACAGCGGGGGAATTACTCACACATGGATGGGGGAATCATGGATGGTCGATGGAGAGGCGTCGGTGGTGATGATGGCGATGATCTCCTCCAATTCCCCGTCCCGGCAGGGTGCCAGAACGGAGTTTCTGGTCCCGAGACGGAGTTTCGCGATGGCGGTGGAGTTCTGGATGTCTTCTGGCAGATTGGTCGAACCCCCTTGCGTTTTTAGGTCGAAAGCCTTAAGTAGTCCAGAGGGGCGTCGGGGGGTGGCCGAGGCGACGCCACCATAGGGCGGCGCGGCCCAGGGGCCCACCGCGCCGCCTGGTGGTGTGGGCGCCTCGTGGCCCCCCTCTGTCTCGTCTTCTGGCTCCGTCAATCTTCTGTGAAAATAGGCCCATTGCAATTATTTCCGGGGTTTTCCTGAAAGTTGATTGTTTGCACAAAAACAAGACACCAGGGCAATTCTGCTGAAAACAGCGTTCGTCCGTGTTAGTTGTATCCAAAATACACAAATTAGAGGCAAAACAATAGCAAAAGTGTTCGGGAAAGTAGATACGTTTTTGACGTATCACAAATTTTGTGAAATACAAAACCTCAGAAAACATGGAACTGGCATTGTGGCATCTTGTTAATAGGTTAGTGCCGGAAATCATGTAAAAGTGCAACTATGAATTGGTGTAAAACAAGCATGGAGCATCAAAAATTATAGATACGTTTGAGACGTATCAAGTATCCAATTGATTCGGGACAACCAATAAATTCTCAAGGTTTTCGCATTATGCCACACACTATGACTAATAGGAAATTCTTAATACAGTAAGCGAACCCGATAAAAACTCGGGGGTTGTGTACAACGGATTCATCTAAGCCTCGTGAAACATTCGAGTGCTACAATTGATGACAATCGAAGCATCTTCGCAAACACGATAAAAACACAAATGTTTCCACAAAGCCTCATGGAACATGGGAGTGCTGCAATTCATGGAAACCACACAAATCAGAAAGGCCCACGCCGGTGCACCAATTGGGCAAATGATTCCCTCGTTTACTCGGGGGCTGCTGCCGATAAAATACAAAGAAAATACACTTTTGGTTCTAGCAAAGTTGCGATTACTACGGGTCCCTTGGGCCTGCAACATGAGCTGATCATTTAGAAAATTTGGAACCGACACTTTACAAAATACAAGCATCATAATACCGATGCCAAAGGGCTAGCACGCCAAAGCCTATAGCTCAACCGGTAATACTTAAAAAGATGCCATTGGCACCTGAAGACGCCTCTACAAAGCAACAATGCTTTGTCACAATAAACACAAAGTTGTCGGCTGCAATGACCTATTCGTCTCCATCATCATAAAGAATAAGTCATTACATTGGGAAAACAAGTTACATTGTAAACTTACCCGAAGTATTCAGAGAAATATCATCGACAAACTAATTTACATCAATTTTCTCATTTACAACAGAAGATCAAAAGTATCAAACTATTCGTGAGGCGCTTCAACTGCATAGTTTGCCTCAGAACTAACCTCCAATCTAGCAATTATAATGGAAGCAGGGTCTCCGACGGTGGGAAAGTGTTGGCTCACGTCGGCACCAGCCTTTGAAATTTCCTCCAAATCCAATGAAGGATGCTGAGATAGCACAAAAGGAAAAGCGGTTTCTGCTCCGGCAAGAAGTTGGCTGCGCACCAAAGTGCGGAACCTTTCAGCATTCCTAAAGTTTGACATCAAAGCTAGCGGCATCGAAGGAACCGGGTTGAGAGGGAACATGGCTTTCCATATCATCCTCAAGCCTGCATGACATTTATCTAAAAACCGGTGCACTTGTTGCACCCAATCCTGAAATTTCGCAATGGCCGCAGCTTTTGATTTGTTCATCCAGAAGAGTGATGTCTACGGGTGCTTCTATTCTTGTAGACAGTGTTGGGCCTCCAAGAGCAGAGGTTTGTAGAACAGCAGCAAGTTTCCCTTAAGTGGATCACCCAAGGTTTATCGAACTCAGGGAGGAAGAGGTCAAAGATATCCCTCTCAAGCAACCCTGCGATCACAATGCAAGAAGTCTCTTGTGTCCCCAACACACCTAATACACTTGTCAGATGTATAGGTGCACTAGTTCAGCGAAGAGATAGTGAGATGCAAGTAATATGGATGCGTATGAGTGGTAATAGCAATCTGAATAAAATATGGCAGCGAGTAAACATGCAACAGAACAGTAAATAAACGGAGATTCGATGCTTGGAAGCAAGGCCTAAGGATCCTGCTTTCACTAGTGGACACTCTCAACATTGATCACATAATAGAACCACTCTACACTCTGTTGTTGGATGATGAACACCACTAATTGTGTAGGATTACACGAACCCTCAATGCCAGAGTTAACAAGCTCCACAATATTCGATATTCATGTTTAAATAACCTTAGAGTGCAAGATAGATCAACACAATTACACCGAGAACTAACATAGCATGCACACTTGTCACCATCACACTATGAAGGAGGCATAGATCACATCAATACTATCATAGCAATAGATAACTTCATAATCTACAAGAGATCACAATCATAACCTACGCCAAGTACTACACGATGCACACACTTGTCACCATTACACCGTGGAGGAGGAATAGAGTACTTTAATAACATCACTAGAGTAGCACATAGATGATATTCAACTAGATCACATAAAGAGAGAGATGAACCACATAGCTACGGCGGAGCCCTCAGCCCCGGGGGTGAATTACTCCCTCCTCATCATGGAGACAGCGATGGCGGTGAAGATGGCGGTGGAGACGGCGGTGGAGATGACTCCGGGGCAATTCCCCGTCCCGGCAGGGTGCGGAACGAGAGACTTCTGTCCCCCGAATTGGAGTTTCGCGATGGCGGCGGCTCTGGAAGGTTTTCTCTGGTTTCATCGAACGGGGTAGGGTTTTCGCGACGGAGACCTTAAGTAGGCGGAAGGGCAGCCTCGGAGGGGGCCTGGTGGGCCCACACACTAAGGGGACGCGCCCCACCCCTTGGCCGCGCCGCCCTGTCGTGTGGGGCCCCTTGGCTCCTCTCCGGTACTTCTTCGATGCTCTGGAACCTTCCGGGAAAAATAGGATGTTGGGCGTTGATTTCGTCCGATTTCGAGTATATTTCCTTACTAGGATTTCTGAAACCAAAAACAGCAGAAAACAGCAACTGGCACTTCGGCATCTCGTTAGTAGGTTAGTTCCGGAAAATGCATCAAAACGATATAAAGTGTGTATAAAACATGTAAGTATCATCATAAAAGTAGCATGGAACATAAGAAATTATAGATACGTTTGAGACGTATCAAGCATCCCCAAGCTTAGTTCCTACTCGCCCCCGAGTAGGTAAACGATAACAAAGATAATTTCTGAAGTGACATGCTATCATAATCTTGATCAATACTATTGTAAAGCATATGAGATGAATGAAGTGATTCAAAGCAATGGTAAAGACAATGAGTAAACAACTGAATCATATAACAAAGACTTTTCATGAATAGTACTTTCAAGACAAGCATCAATAAGACTTGCATAAGAGTTACTCATAAAGCAATAAATTCAAAGTAAAGGCATTGAAGCAACACAAAGAAAGATTTAAGTTTCAGCGGTTGCTTTCAACTTCAACATATATATCTCATGGATAATTGTCAACACAAAGTAATATAACAAGTGCAATAGGTAAACATGTAAGAATCAATGCACACAGTTCACACAAGTGTTTGCTTTTAAGATAGAAAGAAGTAGGTAAACTGAATCAACAATAAAGTAGAAGAAAGGCCCTTCGCAGAGGGAAGCATTGATTACTATATTTGTGCTAGAGCTTTTCATTTTGAAAATAAGAAACAATTTTGTCAACGGTAGTAATAAAGCATATGTGTTATGTATAAGATATCCTATAAGTTGCAAGCCTCATGCATAGTATACTAATAGTGCTCGCACCTTGTCCTAATTAGCTTTGATTAACACGGATTATCATTGCATAGCATATGTTTCAACCAAGTGTCACAAAGGGGTACCTCTATGCCGCCTGTACAAAGGTCTAAGGAGAAAGCTCGCATTGGATTTCTCGCTTTTGGTTATTCTCAACTTAGACATCCATACGGGACAACATAGACAACGAGATAATGGACTCCTCTTTAATGCATAAGTATTCAACAACGAGTTAATATTCTCATAAGAGATTGAGGATTAATTGTCCACACTCGAAACTTCCACCATGAATCATGGCTTTAGTTAGCGGCCCAATGTTCTTCTCTAACAGTATGCATACTCAAACCATTTGATTGTGAGAACCGCCCTTACTTCGGACAAGATGAACATGCATAGCAACTCACATGATATTCAACAAAGGTAAAGTTGATGGCGTCCCAGAAACATGGTTACCGCTCAACAAGCAACTTATTAAGAAATAAGACACATAAGTACATATTCTTCACCACCATAGTTTTTAAGGCTATTTGTCCCATGAGCTATATATTGCAAAGGCAAAGAATAGAAATTTTAAAGGTAGCACTCAAGTAATTTACTTTGGAATGGCGGAGAAATACCACGTGGTAGGTAGGTATGGTGGACACAAATGGCATGGTTATTGGCTCAAGGATTTGGATGCACGAGAAGAATTCCTCTCAATACAAGGCTAGGCTAGCAAGGTTGTTTGAAGCAAACTCAAGTATAAAAGGTGCAGCAAAGCTCACATATGAACATATTGTAACTATTATAAGACTTTATATTGTCTCCTTGTTGTTCAAACACCTCAACCAGAAAATATCTAGACTCTAGAGAAACTAATCATGCAAACCAAATTTAACAAGCTCTATGTAGTTCTTCATTAATAGGTGCAAAGTACATGATGCAAGAGCTTAAACATGATCTATATGATCACAACAATTGCCAAGTATCAATTTATTCAAGACATTATACCAATTACCACATGCAGCATTTTCTGTTTCCAACCATATAACAACGAACGAAGCAGTTTCAACCTTCGCCATGAACACTAAAAGATAAAGCGAGGAACACAAGTGTTCATATGAACCAGCGGAGCATGTCTCTCTCCCACACAAGCATTTATTCAAACAAAAACAAAAACAAAAACAAAAACAAACAGATGCTCCAAGTAAAGTACATAAGATGTGGCCGAATAAAAATATAGTTTCAAGGGAGGAACCTGATAATTTGTCGATGAAGAAGGGGATGCCTTGGGCATGCCCAAGCTTAGATGCTTGAGTCTTCTTGAAATAAGCAGGGATGAACCACCGGGGCATCCCCAAGCTTAGACTTTTCACTCTTCTTGATCATAGTATATCATCCTCCTCTCTTGACCCTTGAAAACTTCCTCCACACCAAACTCAAAACAAACTCATTAGAGGGTTAGTGCATAATCAAAAATTCACATGTTCAGAGGTGACACAATCATTCTTAACACTTCTGTACATTGCTCAAAGCTACTGGAAGGTAATGGAACAAAGAAATCCCTCCAACACAGCAAAAGAGGCAATGCGAAATAAAAGACAGAATCTATCAAAACAGAACAGTCCGTAAAGACGAATTTTAAAGAGGCACCAGACTTGCTCAGATGAAAATGCCCAAATTGAATGAAAGTTGCGTACATATATGAGGATCACTCACGTAAATTTGAATAATTTTCTGAGTTACCTACAGAGAATTAGGCCCAGATTCGTGACAGCAAGAAATCTGTTTCTACGCGAGTAATCCAAATCTAGTATGAACCTTACTATCAAAGACTTTACTTGGCACAACATGCAACAAAACTAAGATAAGTAGAGGTTGCTACAGTAGTAACAACTTCCAAGACTCAAATATAAAACAAAGTTACTGTAGCAAAATAAACACATGGGTTATCTCCCAAGAAGTTCTTTCTTTATAGCCATTAAGATGGGCTCAATAATTTCAATGATGCACTCCCAAGAAATAAGAGTTGAGGCAAAAACAGAGCATCAAGAAGCAAATTCAAAATACATTTAAGTCTAACCCACTTCCTATGCAAAGGAATCTTGTACACAAATGAATTCATGAAGAACAAAGTGACAAGCATAAGAGGATAAAACACGAGTAGCTTCAAGATTCTCAACATAAAGAGGGGAAACTTAATATTATTAAGATGCCTATAACCATGTTTCCCTCTCTCATAATAACTTTCAGTAACATCATTGATGAAATCCAAAATATACCCATCACTTAAAACATTCTTATCATGGTTCATATGCATAGAAGTATCATTAATTTTGGCATAAGAAGAATTCTTCTCATTAATAGTAATTGGAGCAGGATTATTATCAAGAATTTGAACATGGTAAACAAGTTGCATATTAAGGGAATTGTTTTTGGCAATCCAATCATAACTATGACAAGTTTCATAAGGATAGTTATAACTTATATCATAGCATTCTTTATAATAATCATCAAAGGTCGGAGGCATAATATCGTCATAAGAAATAGAATAGTTATCTTTCACAGTAGGTTCATCCGTGACCATACCATGATTGTTGCAAGAAGGAGATGTATCAAACACATAATGATCAGTAGCAAAAGGATTTTCAAACACCTCTTCCCCAAACTTAGAGTTTTCTATATCATTAGCAGTAATTGCATTCATACTAATAACGTTGCTACTATCATGTAGATAAGGTTCCATAGGTTTTTTAATTTTCGCATCAAACAATTCATATCTTAACTCAGGAAATAGATTAAAAATCTCATTGTTGTTTTCCATTATGCCTAACTAGTGAAAAATAAAAACAAGAAACAAAAAGATGCAATTGCAGGATCTAAAGGAAATAGCTTCGAGCACACACACAACGGCAACGAGAAAAGTACTTAGTTACCCGGGACCGGAGTATGAGTGCCTTTTACCTTTCCTCCCCGACAACGGCGCCGAGAAAAGTGCTTGATGTCTACGGGTGCTTCTATTCTTGTAGACAGTGTTGGGCCTCCAAGAGCAGAGGTTAGTAGAACAGCAGCAAGTTTCACTTAAGTGGATCACCCAAGGTTTATCGAACTCAGGGAGGAAGAGGTCAAAGATATCCCTCTCAAGCAACCCTGCAATCACAATGCAAGAAGTCTCTTGTGTCCCCAACACACCTAATACACTTGTCAGATTTATAGGTGCACTAGTTCGGCGAAGAGATAGTGAGATGCAAGTAATATGGATGAGTATGAGTGGTAATAGCAATCTGAATAAAATATGGCAGCGAGTAAACATGCAACAGAACAGTAAATAAACGGAGATTCGATGCTTGGAAGCAAGGCCTAAGGATCCTGCTTTCACTAGTGGACACTCTCAACATTGATCACATAATAGAACCACTCTACACTCTGTTGTTGGATGATGAACACCACTAATTGTGTAGGATTACACGAACCCTCAATGCCGGAGTTAACAAGCTCCACAATATTCGATATTCATGTTTAAATAACCTTAGAGTGCAAGATAGATCAACACAATTACACCGAGAACTAACATAGCATGCACACTTGTCACCATCACATTATGAAGGAGGCATAGATCACATCAATACTATCATAGCAATAGTTAACTTCATAATCTACAAGAGATCACAATCATAACCTACGCCAAGTACTACACGATGCACACACTCTGTCACCATTACACCGTGGAGGAGGAATAGAGTACTTTAATAACATCACTAGAGTAGCACATAGATGATATTCAACTAGATCACATAAGAGAGAGATGGACCACATAGCTACAGCGGAGCCCTCAGCCCCGGGGGTGAATTACTCCCTCCTCATCATGGAGACAGCGATGGCGGTGAAGATGGCGGTGGAGACGGCAGTGGAGATGACTTCGGGGGCAATTCCCCGTCCCGGCAGGGTGCCGGAACAGAGACTTCTGTCCCCCGAATTGGAGTTTCGCGATGGCGGCGGCTCTGGAAGGTTTTCTCTGGTTTCATCGAACGGGGTAGGGTTTTCGCGACGGAGACCTTAAGTAGGCGGAAGGGCAGCCTCGGAGGGGGCCTGGTGGGCCCACACACTAAGGGGGCACGCCCCACCCCTTGGCCGCGCCGCCCTGTCGTGTGGGGCCCCCTGGCTCCTCTCCGGTACTTCTTCGATGCTCTGGAACCTTCCGGGAAAAATAGGATGTTGGGCGTTGATTTCGTCCAATTCCGAGAATATTTCCTTACTAGGATTTCTGAAACCAAAAACGGCAGAAAACAGCAACTGGCACTTCGGCATCTCGTTAGTAGGTTAGTTCCGGAAAATGCATCAAAACGATATAAAGTGTGTATAAAACATGTAAGTATCATCATAAAAGTAGCATGTAACATAAGAAATTATAGATACGTTTGAGACGTATCAAAGAGCTCGTTAAACTGCGATAGATTTGTCAAAGCCTCAACCCGCTCATGGACCCACTTGTTCTCTTCGGACAAGTTTAGAGCAATGACTGGTAAAAATGATAAAGGAAAGTTCATGTACCAAGGAGATGCACTCTCAAAAGTGAGGAAGACAAAGGATTGTCGAGTACTCACAGTTTAAGCTCTCTGTGGCCTTCTGCAGTTCTCTTAGTGCGTGTTGCTATGCTTCCATAGCCAATTCACCCTTCTTCTTTATCATAGCCGCCATGGCGTGAATACCTAGCAAGTATTTTTTCCATTCGAGTTATTCGGGTCCACATTTGTTGCAGAAGGCCGGATTCAGAGCCAGCACTCGAAGCATCTTCAACAAAAGGGGCCACATGTGTCACCTGCAATACAACATCGAGTGTGCATCATATATATACAGTATCAAGAACTCCAATCACTCCCATCGGGAGCACACAATTAAAGTTAGACATCACAAATTCAGCGGGAAGAACTGGCAGCATTGCCAGCTCAAATTCATTACAAAATAAGGCTTAGAAAAGCCATTGTTTGAAACAAGGTATCAGTTACAATTCAACAAAAATTCTCTTAAGGAGCATCGGTTTGAGTTGGCAGACTTGGGGCGGCTCCACCGGTAGCTGGCTTGTTAGCTTCTACTAAATCAAGAAGTTGTCGCGCGCTTGCGCGCTGGCACGCTAAAAGGGCTAAGGTCAATAGCCAGCCCATCTTAATCTTTTGGCAGCTCCATTGTTAGCAATTCCATATCAGCCTTGAAGCCATACCCCATCAGAAGCTGGAAGGCAAGAAGAGCGCCCTAGGTACGTGAGGTACATTTGAATACCTCGATGATGCCCTCGGTGTCGATGGAGAAAGCTTCCACCAGTTGCCCTAGAGTCTTGTTTTGATCTGCCTTCGGGAAGATCATAGCATGGAATATTGACAATAGTGCCTTATTCTTCTGAAGACGAACTCGGACAAGTTCGCCGGATTCGACCGCTAGGAAAATAGCGTTGGCAGCAGAATCAACGGGGGGTTGCCTACAGTACCCGCAAGGATGCCGGCAGCTCCTACGAAAAGTGAAAGCTGAAGTAAGGAATCAATAAAGTTAAACAAGAAAGAAGTTTGACGATATTGCGATAAACTTACCTAGTAGGGCCGTGATGGAGTTGCGGAGTTTATCCTCCTGCTCCTTCGCCTGGACCTGGGCCTTCGCATTTTCCTTCTCCTCCTCCTCTAGCTTCTTCTTCAGCTGGCCAAGCTCCTTCTTCAACGAATCAGCCTCTTGCCGAGCAGTGGCTGCTACTTTAACTGCCTGGTCAAGTTGGGCAGACTTCGATTGGGCATCTTTTTGGAGAGCATTTTCAGCTTGAAGGGGAGTGAATCGGGAGGCAAAATCCTTTTTTATTGTTATGGCGGCTTGGATGGGCTACGACGTGAGACAAGACAAAGACGTTGTGAATGCATTATATATACTTTCTTTGAGTCTACGTTCGACTGCAAGCAGCCGAATATAGACTCGGGGGCTACTCCCATCGGGAGCGCTAGACGCGCACCCGATAAAGACAACAAAAGCGTCAATAATCAAATGGATCCAAAGAAGAACGGATCCGAAGGTTCCAACAAATCCAGGATCGAGCCCGGGGACTTAATTCTGTGTAGGGTAACGTTTTTTTGCCATCGGCAGTTAACCAGCACATCAATTTATCGAGTAAGGCTGGGCTCGTTACTTCTATCCCTTACGTACAACCAAGTTGTATGACTTCACCTGAAGTCTTAGAAAACCCGATATGCTAAAAGTATCAGATGATGAAGGAAGCTCAGAATACATCGACACCAAAATCTTCGAGTAGTACAACTTGAGTCTACTCACGGTTACAAACGTCCGTTCCTAGACTCGGGGGCTACTTCCATCGGGAACGCTGGACGCGCACCCGATATCAAGCAATTTCGACTTCATAGCAAACGAGAAGATTCAATTTTCTTCGACTGATAAAATTATTCGGATGAAGGCAACTATAGTACCTGCCCGAAGCTCTGCTTCGGCCAGTCACTCGGGAGCTACTTATGGGGGCATTACCCTTCGGGTACCCGACATTAGTCTAACTCCCTTGGCCCAACTAGGGGCCCATGAAGATTGTCCAAGACCAAGGTGGGCCCGTACGTCAGTTGCAACGAAGGAGACCTACTAGGAGACAGATTCTTGATGGACAAGGCAAGAAGGCTTCGATAAAGGAAAGATTAGATTAGATCTCAATGTAACCTACTTGAGTTCGGACAGGACTCTCGGGACTTGCCCTGCTATATCAAGGCCAGGAGAGGGCCTGCCGAAAATAAGAACAACAATACGCAGAAACACCGCAACTTAGAGCACAAACCCTAGAATCTTTGTCTCTCGGTGAGTTGACCATATAGCCTATCGGCTACCCCATTGTAACCCGATATATTCGATAAATCAAGATCAGACAAGCAGGAAGTAAGGGTTTTACCTCATTGAGGGCCCCGAACCTGGGTAAATCTCTCTCCCCGTCTGTTTGATATCCAATGTCTCGTGCTAGCCTGCAGGATTCCGTCAACCCTAAGCCCCTCATGGTGGGCATTGCCGAGGAGCTCCCCGTCACATAGCTTGTTGCAAACGTCACTTCGTTATTGGGTGATCATAAAGCTATCTCGCATGTATTATATAAGATACTTGTTGGGTTGTATGTTATTAAGAGTGGGATTTGTCCATCCATGTAATGGAAAGATATTCTCAGGGCCCTCTCGGTAATACACATGCAATCACTTGCAAGCCCATGACAAGGTCACATGAGGGTGCGCTATTATGACGAGAAAAGAGTACTTACCGGTAACGAGATAAGAACAAGTTATGAAGGTACCAACGATCAAATCTCGGGTAACTAAGATATCGAAGGACATGGGAATTATATATGAATGGCATAAGTGGTCCACTCGAGAAGATCATCGTTGAATATGTGGGGGTTAATATGGATCACTAGATACCTCTATTAACCATTGGCTATGGATGTAGTCATGACCGCATAATCGCAAACCCATAAGGTCACAGACTTAAGGTTCGACGCCGCTAGGGATAGATAGATATCAAGTGCATTGTTTTCGGTATCCCGAATGGATTTGGGGATATCACGGATGGATTCGGAAGGGCGACAACCCAATAGGACCATATAGGGGAAGTATCGGAATGGTTCCGGAAAATTCCGAAATTTTCGGTTGTACCGGAATGTTTCGGAAGGGGGAACCCACCTAACCTAGGTCCGGGTGGGCCACACCCGCGCGCCAAGTGGGCCGGTCAGCCGGCTGGCCGCCGTGGCCAAGGGAGAACCCTCGCTCCACTTCGTTTGGGAGTGGGAGGGGGGAGCTTTCCTTTTCCTATTCCGATTCACCTGGGGACTTCCATATTTGGTTCCAATATGAGTTTGATAAGGTTTGACCAAGAGTCTAATAGGATTCAGAGATCCTACGGCCTCTCGGGTCCGAGCCTTTATAAATGGGAGCTACGGGGCTGGCCATAACATCATAAGTCCACAAGAGCCACGCAGCCGCGAGCTCCCCAAGCCCAGTGTCGCCTCCGGACGCCGTTCATCGCCAGCCTCCTTGCCGCCCTCTACCGTCGCCCGTCCTCGTCGGTGTCCTCCTCCGTCCTTTGCCGTTTACCTCCGTTGGTCCTCGGACCTCCGCCGGTGATCGCCGAAATCTCGTCGGAACCCTAATTCCGTCGAACTCCGAAAAGATAGTCCGTGTGAAGCCTTGCCGGATTTGCACCAAGTTCATCGTCACGCCGGAGCGATCTCTCTACCTCGACTAAAACTTGTTGGAACAAGAAGGAGCCGACGTCGTCAAGCCGTACGTGTGCATCACCTCGGAGCCGCAGCACAAGCGACGGAGTTGATCGAGTTGGATCGTCAAGATTGAACGGATCGTGATCGTCTACATCGACACCAACCGTTAAACTTCCGCACCCGATTTTCAACGGTACGCAAATCAAGTTATCGTATTGTTACATGTTACCAGATCGTTACATGCATCTTCTAGATTAGATTTTGGTGGTTTATTCGTTAGTGTATAGGATTTTTTTATTTCCTATGCTACGAATCCCTGCGTCGGGCTCCCGATGGGGACACTCTGAAGTTGAAGTATTAAACCTGGAATCGGCCAGTTGCTGTAAAGCCATCTTTTGGGACCTGGATTCAACGGAACCCGGTTAAACTTTCTCAGCCACTAAGTTAGATGATTACATGAACACTAACAGGAACTCAATTCGGCTTCCGGGTGCGTATGATCCCTCTACCATAAAAACATATTTTCAAGTGTTAAAAAAATTTGACAAAAAAATTGACATGTACATCTTCATAATATATGTGTATTCGTCAAGTTTCACGAAAAAATGATATTTTTGTAGTCTAAGCCAAAAAGAGAAAATTTATCTTGTGACAAGTCTTTGTTTCAGCACCGAATTTTGTCTTTTTTACACACGCCACATGACATGTCGATTTTTCATGAAACGACTTTGTGAGCGCGTAGCACATGAAGATGTACGTGCGAAATTTTTGTTTCAATTTTTTTTGACATTTTAAAATATATCTAACATGTATTTCAAAATAAAGGGAGCATACGCTCCCATGTGTCAAACATCATTCCCGAACACTAAGTCGAATATTAATTTTTTTAGAGATCCAAAAATACGGATTTTGAGGTGCTATAGTAACTCGGGTTCCTTTAAACCCAATTTCAAAAGTTGGTACTCCCTCCTGCCCAAACTATGTTGCATATAAGGTTTGGTCAAAATGAAACTTTGTAAATTTTTATTATCTATATTGATAAAAATATAAACATATACAACAAAGAAATAATATTTATAAAATTATCATGAAATATATTTTCATATTATATGTATTTGTTAAAGTTTGCGCAGTTTAACTTGCACGAAAAATTATGTGCAGCATAAAATAGGTAGGAGGGAGTATATATGATGTTGATGATTAATAGATCGGCGGCCCATTGGTAAAAAAAAAACCTGTACACTATGCATTCATTTTCCTAGAAATTATTATTTTTAATCTCAATTGTGCGTTCGATAAAACTTTTTTCTATGACATAGTTTTTTTTGCGAAACACAGTACAATAAAAAACGCTCATACATGCGCACATACTCACCCCTATGAACGCACACACATCCTACTCCTATGAGCACCTCCAACAACTGTGCGTCGAATACTGATCCAGAGGATCTTGAGATTGACAAAGTCGACGAAGTCATCACAAGCGCCTCATTATCGACGGAACGTCGTCCCCTCCTACTAAAAAATATTTCACTATTATGAGACACTAAATAAGTGTCAAATTTAATGTTTAAACTCTGGTGAGCTGAGGGTGCCACTGTCTTTCAAACCATCCAACTACATGCAGTTGTAGGTACATAGGCTGAAATTATACAGAAAACTCTAAAAAATCGTATAAATAGATATATTTGACTACACAAGTATATACTGACTACACAAGTCTAATGTCCTGGCTCCGCCACTGTTGTCATGTATGCAACGGTATTTCCCTTCGGTGGAAATGGACGTTCAATTCCCCGCGCGCGCGCCCAAACGAAGTGAACCGAGGAAGGAAGCCGTTTCTACGTAAATATGCGGGGTTTCAGGCCGGCATGCAGCTGCTAGGTGCCAGGTGCAAGAGGTTTCCCCTTTCCGTTGCAGCTCGATCGGCACGCGTACATGTACGTGGTGTCAACGGCAGCGGTAGCGGCAGCGACGGATAGGTACGCCTACAATGCAAACTCGGAAGGGTCCAAACTACGAACTACTCGTAGCTAGCACTGCCAATCTACGGCTCTAGCTGAGCCAGCTGCTATGTAGTCGTAAGTCGTAACGGCAGGCGGTGTACCGTGTACGGTGTACGTAGCCAGCCAGCTGGTGTGCAGCACGGCAGGAGTGTGGCACCCTTGTATTCCCCTCCCGTCACAAGGACGAAACTTGAATGCTTGTGCGTTGATTTCCTCGATATCCCTTCCTCGGTCACCATGCCCCGGCAGGAAACCAGCGACCCTCTGCCTGCGTTCTGACCCTTGCCTTGGACTCGCGCGCGACGTGGAGGGGCTCTTGCGTGCATGCCAACAAAGTGTACGCCATCACCAAACTAGCTAGCCCCGCGATCTAGTCATACTAGCAGTACTTGTGGTGAACGAACGTCCATATCTTGCTTGTAGGTTGGTTACTTGGTTGTGGCTAGCTGCTGAACGTGGCTGCTAGTTAGGACATCTCCAACGAGCCACACAAACAGATAAAAAATGTCTGTTTGTGTGGCTCGTTGGAGATGTCCCAGCGGCTAGAGTAAAATGACGTAGCGTCCGTTTCGATGTAAATTTGGTTGAAATATGCAGTAGGAACGTGGTTGCGCGTCCGTTTTGGCCTGGCTAGGCCTCTCTCTCCTCCTTTAATGCAGGGCAGACACATGTGCTAGGCAATGGTGGCCACACAAAAGACATTTCTCTCTCCTCTCTAATTAATGCATGGCAGGGCCCTTGCGGTTAATTTTTTTTTTGTCTCTACGGTTCGGTCAAAAAGTAGATGCATGTGGACATGTGATCATATTTTGTGTCCGTGTCCAACGCAAATAGATATAAATTGTATCGAAAATTCGTCGCCCCGTTGGAGATGCCCTTAAACCACTCCAAGTTTTTTTTTAAATAAACTCAGTTGACCTTTGCATCAAATTGTGTCTATGAGTTTCTTTTTTTTTCCTTCAAAAAGAGGACGTACATGTTATCTGTATTTTATTTATTCAACAAAGACTAGCAAAAGCCCTCACAACTAATATTCAGACTTTCATGCAAAAAATCCAATATACAGACCGAGGTCGCAAAAACATGGTGACAACACACCGCAAACTAGCTCGTTGATAGGGGACACAAGCCGTAGTTCCCGACAACAACCCTCGTCAGCCCACATAACAAAATGAATGCATCATGCGTCGTCGGCTCACCGACTAAAACTCGGGGGAGCGTCTTATGCGCAAGCTCCGGAAGTCGCCATTGCAATCTTCCACTAACCCATCTCCAGTATGTAGATCAAAACAAAGACATTTACGAGGCCTACAGTCGATGTCGCCACCGCGCCAGGCAGCACCTCCACCCTTCGAGCATAGCTCAACACGCATCCGCCGCCGAGTCTCACCGCTGTCAACACTGCAAAAACCACGCTGTTCCACATTAGGACCCCTCCAGCCATCATCTGCTCCAAAAACAATGCCCCTAATTAAGAAGGAGAACAATGCAAGACCATCGTCCGATCATGGAAAACCTAGATGTAGGGTTCCCTCTGAACAACCCGGACGAATAGACGAGAATTGCAAGTAGCCGCGCTTCCTCAACCCACACAACCGACAAGATCACCACCGACCACAAGTTCGGTGACACCACCATCAACCGGAGCCACCGCCCTGGCTTCTGATCTGCATACCCCGTGGGCGACGGTTCTCCCACATGTAGCGACGTCGACATCGTAGAATGCTCTAGCTAGGTGTTATCCATCTCATGCAGTGAAACTAGCCTTGTGATCTCGTGATCCGCTGCCCCAGGTACCACCGCAAGGAGCCTCCACCTCGCTAGCTATCCCTTGTGGAGGAGACACCGCTGTCTCCATGTCCGGAGAAGCTACCCAGGATCCCTGTACCAATCGCTGCATGTGTCTAACCAGACGCCCACATGATGCCACCGGAGCGACGCCCGCTGCTGGGCTGATAATCCGCAGGAGTATGATCTCATGCCGCTGCTCTCATACCTTCGTGCGCTGCACTCTAGCCAGCCGCCACGACCGCGGGACGCTAGGGTCCTGACATCCCCTTCACGGCTTCACCAACAACGTGCATGATTTCCCGACGACGACCTCTAGGAATGCATACGACCATTAAGCCTGAGTGCCAGGATTTTTTTTATCTTGGTTAAGTACCAATCCTGGTTCCCAAGATAGTTTTGTTCTTAAGTATAAATAGGAATCTAAATTTGCATATGTGAGGATTCGAGGGTTTCTACATTGACTCTCCCAACCACTTAAACTAAGGTATCAATTTCCCAACTGCGTCAAGTAACTACAAGACGGTGTGATGATTTTCAGCCTACAGAAACATGCATGTACTCCATCTGTTTTTATTTACTCATCGTTCTGAAATTAGCCAAAGTCAAACTTTGCAAAGTTTAACAAACAATATGAGAAAAATATTAATATTCATAACACCAAATAAATACATAGTATAATATAAAAATATGCACAATGACAATTCTAATAAAATATATTTTATATTTGTAGATATTTTTGAAAATATTTTGTTGAAGTTTAAAAGTTTTGACTTCGCGACATCCTTCAAAACCTAAAACATGAAATGGTGCTACATATTTTTCACCCACGAAATTAACTGTATTAATTGACTCTCCGCATCTACTCCGGTGCTCCCCCCTTGGCCCAAATGTCAGGCTGCGTCAAAAACAATAATGATTGAGATCTTCTAATACCCCTTCGTAAGCAGGGTCATGATTGTAAAATTTAAAAATATGATATGTACGTACGACCCTCTAAAGACCCGTATGGCCCAGGGCCCGTGTTATCTTGTACGATTATTTTCTGTAAGTATATAGTGTACTACTAGGGTGATCTGCGTGTACCGAATAGGCAGGACATATAAAAGGGTCGTAGATGTCTTCGCGTACGTTGCCCCACCAATTTCCCCACCAAATCAGGAACAGAAATACCGTATGTATGTAGACAGGTATACATGGGCTAGATATGGGTCAGCTGGCCTAAGGTTGGAAAACAAAAAATGAATATAACCTCTCAACTTGTGTTAGGGGGGAGCAACGGAGTAGGACTCTTGACTCTCCGATCCAATGGAAGGAGAAAGAAGAAAGATTGCTACGATTTGTTGCATGCCCTTTATCTGGTAGCATAAGCAAATCGCAATTCTGAGAGGAAATTTTACACGTCAGAACATAAACTCCCAACGTTTCGTGACCAATATACGTCGCATGTGTTACATGTTCACAATATATCTTGAATAACTTGTACCCACATCATGCATGGACCTAGCTGAATAACCTACAGCCGTATTGTTTCACGAAAGTTAGCTGCTCCATGTTTTCCTCCTTTTCTCCGACCAAACGTGGAAGATTCGCTGCTACCCGCGGTTACACACATGCATGCACCTGCAGACGGACGGGCATGATTGGTGCGTGCACGTAAATTGTAAGCTGAAAAGCAGGCCGGTGATCGTCGATCATCACGATCAATCGATATGATACAGTACTTTCAAATTCTTTGCGGTTGATAAGCTGCTCAAAATGTGGTGTATATCTATCTAGATCTGTATATATACCCGTACGGCAAGAAAAGCTGATCAGCTGGATACCAAAGGGACATGTGGAACGTGATGCATCTGTGGTGGCCGGCCGGTGCACGTAATATACAGTTGATCATGTACTCCAAATGAATAGAAACGCCAGAGAAAACAAACGCAAGCGAAGATTAAAATCACGAGAGACGCGCAAGCATGCATGATGCTTCTTATATACTACTATACTGTACGTAATAGGCACGCGTCCATTCTGTTAGTACTCCCTCTGTCCTAGCTAGGAAATTTGTCTGAAATTTAGCATCTAGATAAATTCAAATTTTGACAAATTTTACGTAATTTTTATGGGATGGAGGGAGTACTTCTGATTGCTGAAAATCAAAGGTGCGGTATTGTTTTTTTCTTTAAACAGATCACACATGTATATCGACTCTATCATGAAAAAAAGGACAAGTTTAGCTATATTATTTGACTAAAACAATTGTTTTTTTTTTGAGAAACACAGTACAAACGCAGACACTCACATACGCGCATACACTCACCCCTATGAACGCACACACGCACACCCTACCCCTATGAGCACCTCCGGAAAACTGAGCCGGCGGATTGGATCTTGAAATTGACGAAGTCACCACAGGCGCCTCGCTGTCATGAAAAAAAGGACCAGTTTAGCTATATTATTTGACTAAAACAAATATGTAAAAACTATATTAATGCGAATCAAATTACTTACTATATTTTTCTTGAAATGGATTAGTAAATTTTATTCTCAACTTAGTAATAAAGAAGAAGATTTCAGAAATTTTACACACTTGCATGGCTATTATAATTACTAGCTCCCTCCCTCCCAAATCACATTACATATTTGTTTTAGTCAAAGTCAAACTTTATAAATTTGGCAGACTATATAGAAAAGCATATCAACATCCACTATACTGGATGCACATAATATATGAATATATATCAACATCCACAACACCAATTGGTCAAAATTTATAAAATTTGAATTTGGGCAAAACTAATAGGCAATATAACTTGGAAACAAATATCAAGCCGGTAGATGGTTAAAACATTTGGGTTTGCTATTGTTCACAATATTTATGGTTTACTCAGTTGAATGTAATAAAGAAAGCCGCAATGCATCTTTTTGATGCATAGGCCGGGGGTGTCATCCTCCATTAAAAAAAAAGGATTCTGCTGAAATTAGTATTAATTCTAGGAAGAGCATGCTCACACAAGCTTCCTGAAGCTATTATCCTTGACTATACTACCTTTTTCTGTTATGGTCGACCTTGACAACATTTCTTCGATTACCACCATATTAAATATTTTATGTAAATTTTCTTGAGTTATTTTTTACTTACTTTAATACATATTAAGTTTATCTCCAAGTTTTTTGCTGACATTACAACACAGTCAATGAGCAAGTTAATCATTTTAATGCTTGTCTTAAATTTCACTTCCAATAATACACCCTCCGTTTGAAATTACTCTCCATGTTAGCTGTCCTAACTATATCAGTGAAACGTAATATGCGGAGTTATTTGAATAGAAGAAAGTATCTCCAGAATACTAACTGGTAACTGAGACATGGCAACCGATGATCTCAAAACACTAGCGTTTGTGTGTGCCTGTGTGGATGGGGTCTAGCGGCAGAGCCAGAGTTTACTGGAATGAGTGTACATAGTTTATGATTAGTATACTAATACTCTTATTAAGATTTGTAGCTACACATTCAACTACATATTCCCAAAGTGAAAGGTAGGATTCATGGATGTACATTTGTTCACCCATGTGTTTTCTGTTCTGCTTGTAAGCTAGACATTCAACTACATATTCCTAGAGTCAAAGGTAGGATGAAATGAGCTGCACATTTATTGATATTAAATAGTAATATTTACATCACATTAGAAGAAAGCTAGGGATCATTGACCTAACTACAACAATTTTATTACTACAAAAACAAAAGCTAGGTAACTCACGAGTCACGCCATTTGCTTCTCTTCAGCTGACAACAATACATCCTTAATGTAATGAGTAATG